>NC_092814.1:105053506-105367673 GCF_023375885.2 Dermacentor andersoni
CTGCAGAGCACACAACTTCAATTTCTTCTCTGCTCCTTCGAAATTGTAATTTGTCAGTACTCGGTGAAGCCTTCGAGCTAACTGCAGTCTAGCGATCCTCTGCTTTCTGTTGCATACGGGGGAGGTGCAGCAACGTGTCCTCGAATTCACCATCCCCATGGAACTCCTGAAATTGGGCGTCAACTATAGAAATAGAAAATAATGGAGCAGGGGGTCTATCAACGCAATTCAAACCTACCTTACTTCAGGCTTTTATAATGCAAAATTGAATTAATAAGACTTTTCCAAAGAATAAGTGGTTCGTGGGCAATTGGAGAGAAAGAGGATAGTAAATAAACAGCTTTGCTTCTCTAGCTAAAATCCATTGGGATTGAGGTGCTGTTCGGCTGGACTGCGCACCCAAGAGGCCTATGTGCAGTACATGGCTTCGCGCGTGTATTTGGTAGTGCTCAGTGCTAACCAAAACCAAAAGACGTGTCGCAAGTCTGACACGTGTCATGTCCAGATATCGAACAGATCACTGTGGTTGGCGTTGCGTTGTCCCATTTGGTCGGCAACTTTCTTTCGTTTGTAAGCTTCCTATTTGGTCTCCACGTCTTCAGTGTGTGCAGCTTTGACTTGTAGCTTTCAAATCGGCACTTTCTTGTCTCTGCTGAAGCCCTTCGGCAAAAGGTGTTCGCTACAGTTTCCCTATACTCCGAGCCTGCTGTTCTCCTATGACCAGCTTAGGGTTTTCTACACGTGCGATAGATGGAATGCGCTCCGGAGGCATGGACCGATATGAATGAAAACTAAACTGCCACAGTGTGGGCCGCCTCGTTGTCGAGGCAACCCGCATGTGCGGGCAGGGAGTAATTTGAGCATCTCTGCCTCCTTCAATGCCATGGAAGAAGTGATGAAAATAGCTTTCACGTACATATCTGTGGAGACTAATGGGGGGCCCTCAAAAGAGAATAAGGAGTTTTAGAATAGGGGCGCCCAACCTTACCGTGCCGCTAAAGAATAGCTTCTCGTCACTCCGCATCCGCTGAGCACAAACCGCTTTTTTAGGCTTCGGTTCGCGCTCGGATGCCCCTAAACTTTCCGTAAGCAAACAGGGTCGAACCATCGAAGCAACGGATGCTGCCTTGCACCAAATCTGACCTGATTTCTTATACCTGGCAACGTTCATGGCAATGAAATGCTTATAAATGTTATCGCTTTCACTCAACTCTCATAGATGAAAAAGATTGTATGGTAAGTCGCTGCTGCTTTCTAGATAGTTTGTCGATCGAGGGCTCCTATAGGCCTAAAGCCGGATGTTGTCGGCTGGCATACCCATATCTCAGTGCCTTGGCCGATGATGGCAGCTGCTTTGCGTTTCTTGAAATGGAGAGCCAAGATCACCTTGGGCGCGAACATCTCAAGGACAAATTGACTAAGCTGTGCCTCCTTAGCCTTTATTACTGAAGGCGATAACCGTAGCGTTATCACGACGTATACAAGAAAGGTGACAGAACGAACGCTATAAGCTCCTCTAGGACGAACGCTAGCAGTGTTTCTGATGTCACTTTTCTTGCGTCCTTCACGTTAACGCCACGGTATACTGCTTTAATTACGAACCTACTAGCCCAACAGTAATTTTTGTCCTTTTACCTAGAGTTTCAAACGTGTAACAAGCGCGCGTATCGTAATAATTCATGATTTCATTTCTCAAACACTGCTTCTAGGATTCCCTTGTGCAGGCGTAACGGCGTTGCAAGCACTCAATGCTAACGCATGCTCGGAACCCTGCAGCCCGAGAACACAAAACGGTCGCTGGTTGGGGCACGCTGAGCTTGGGTGCCCGTATTCTATATCTCCGTAATTACGTTATACAGCTTGTACCCGTGGGTTACAATGAAAGCAAAATTTAATTCGTGCTCAGCTGTTATTCTACAGTGTGGTCGCTTACTACCGGTATACGCAATACAATCGATAATTTCGTCTTTCGGAGTTATCACACATTACGAAGCCCATTATTTCTGAGCGTAAATCGCAGTAAACTGTTCTACACCCTTATGGGGGCTGGTTCCTCCTATATATAGCTAGCGACGCTAAACCCTCAACGTTAAAGGGACACTAAACAGAAACACTTTATCAAGTTAAATTGGTAAAATATTCTTTCAAAACTCTATCTTCGTCAATTTCACGGTAACACGTTGGTGATAACAAGAGATAATGAAGGTGCGTCATGTGTTTCAAAGTAATTTACAACGTTTGGCCTGCTGTAGCTCAGTTAAAATTATTGAAACTTGTCAAGTTCAGTCGCTGGCCCTTATCGGATGCAATGTGTTGCCGATGAAAAATTAACTAGACCCGAGCAGACGCCTTCAAAAATCTGTGACGTCAGGACGAGTTGGTGCGGGTAATGCGGCGTCGCCAAACGTCTTTTTCGTTCTGTCATCTTGTTCTGGCTTACTAAACATATTCTCGCGGAAAGAATGGCTTTTGTGATATTAAAGCAAGGTAATTAACTAATACATCTCGAATAATGGTTCTCTTCAGTGTCCTCTTTAAGGGATAAGATTGAATCGTCGATACAAACAAATGAATATTTGGAGGGGAGGGGAGTGGATGGGTTTGTGTGTGTGTGTGTGTGTGTGTGGCAAGTAAACATGACGACACGAAAACTGCACGAACTACTCTTTCATAACTATCACTGTCAATCTCGCGTGTTACATATTTCTGTGCTCACCACATGATCAGGATCAGCCCACAGTTTTAAACTACAGCTTTTCTCATGGCAGGAGAAGTTTCAGCTCGCGGTCGCGTACAGTAAAATGTTTTCACAGCTTTAAAAAGCTAATGCCCTTAAGGGCACGAAGATTTTTACTGGGTAGAATGCCCCAATGTGCGTTTCAGCGTAAAAGATTGACGAGAGAGACTTGGTGAAAATGAATGGCATATTCACTTCTACTTTGCGCCATGAGCGACGCTTAGGGGTGGAGCCACCATAGTCTCTGTCAAGATACTCCTTGTTATTGTCGACAACACCTCGCAGGTAGAGGCAGCCCTGATTAAGCATTCATTCGGTCGTGACATGCATATCCTATCAAAGGCATCCCTTCCATGGGCAGATATTCTAGACATTAACAGCCAGCCCCTCTAGCGGCCGCGAACTGGAAACAGGCTCCCTAACACAATCTACCAGCCGCCTGTAGCCACGCCCTACTCTTTCTCTAACAGAAGAGAATGTTTTTTTTTAATCAAAAATAAAGCTCTCAATAAAAGACAGCTCTCTTCGAAAGTGTTCGAAAAACAGTTGTCTATAGATGTTAGGGAGCCGACCTCGATACTGTCATATTGTAGTCTCCAAGTCGGTGCTACGGTTGCTGAGGTGATGCCGGGACTCGCCAGACGTGCATTTCAATTTCAACCAGATCCATGCGAAACGGCGACTGGTTACGAGTGCATCGGTGACAACCCCAAGTTCCACATACCATACATTTCCCTGCCACTGGATGAACGGCGCATTCCGCAACTGCTTGTCGTCGTCCGGAATGGCGAAGTCAGTATGAGACGTGCTCAATGCACATGTTTCTCCTCGTTGTTGGCTCCAGGACACACACAGGCCACTTAACCATTGAAGGCTGCATTGCCTCAAAACATCACTTTGTTTTTCTCTCCTTCCTCACGAACCTTACAAGCGTTACTCGACATTATTTCCGATTAGCTACTTGGTGTAAAAGAATGAATAATAGATGCTCTAACACAAGCAAGGAGCAGATGAAGAAATAAGAAATTAAATATGAGAGATAGAGAGAGGGAGAGAGAAACTACACAGTAAGTCAGCGCTCTGTGTCAGGTCTTCACTCCCATGCTGTTACGTCTCTCTCTCTCTCTCTCTCTCTCTGCGTGCGTACGTGCGTGCGTGCGTGCGTGTGTGTGTGCGTGTGTGTGTGTGCGTGTGCGTGTGCGCGCGCGCGCGCGTGTGTGTGTGTGTGTGTGTGTGTGTGCGTGTGCGTGTGCGTGTGCGTGTGCGTGTGTGTGTGTGTGTGTGCGTGGGCGTGTGCGTGTGTGTGCGTGCGTGTGCGTGTGTGTGTGTGTGTGTGTGTGTGTGTGTGTGTGTGTGTGTGTGTGTGTGTGTGTGTGTGTGTGTGTGTGTGTGTGTGTGTGTGTGTGTGTGTGTGTGTGTGTGTGTGTGTGTGTGTGTGTGTGTGTGTGTGTGTGTGTGTGTGTGTGTGTGTGTGTGTGTGTGTGTGTGTGTGTGTGTGTGAAGCTGAAAGCTGAAGATGAAAAACGATGGATGAATCAATTAATGAAGGAATGTTCGGCTGTTCATGTGGCTTCACACGAACAGCCGAACATTCCTTCATTAATTGATTCATCCATCGTTTTTCATTGCATTACGGGGATTAGAAAACAGTGATTGAAACAAGGCCCAACGCAATACACCAGAAAATTAAAGAGTAAGTTCGATGTGTTTAGATTGTTTTCATGCAGTCATGTACGTAAGTGCATCCTCATGGTTGCTATCATAGTGTGCACGTGGTTGTTTGGGGGTATAAGTACGACCAATCCCGGAAGTAAAATTGTCGTTGTTGATAGTTAGCGCTTGTCTTCGTCTTCGTTTCTTCTTGTGTCCTGGTTTTGTTGCGCTATACAGATACATTTCAATGATGACCGACCAACAAGCTCATATCACTAGCCTCGTCGAAGAATAGAACAACGGCAATATATTCTTCGCGTGCCAGCTAATAAGATCAAGCACGAAACTTTCTCTTCAAACGACAAACAAACAAATAAGCAAATAAAAGCGTAAGATGCACAATACAAGAAAGGAGCATTTTAAAGGTGTATTCGAAGTTATGGACGTCGAGAACGCAGCAAATTCCGTGCGATTGCTAATGTTGAATACGCTTACATAAGTGGAAGTTCATCGTAATACCAGAAAAAAACCTGCCGGGCTAGCTCAGTGGCTATGGAATTGCGCTTCTAAGCTCGAGGTCACGGATTTGATCCAGCCCACGGCGACGGCATTTTGATGCGGGTGAAATGCAAAAAGTTCCGGCAGAATCCATCTCTGGACGTCGACGTTGATGCGATCAGCAATGTAGTGACAGACCTATTGTGGCCGCAAAGGCTCGTTATGTATGATGTGTGTATCCAAGAGGGCTCATCTTTTACGCTTGGTGATGATCATGATTTATTCGCATCCCGTTTGAAACGGGGCGGTGATAAATAGTTACCTAGCACTTCCCTTTAGACATTCTGCGCCATCTAGTGGCGCCGGCGCGAACTCCGTGCGTGGCGAGATTGTCTTTATATCCGTGCGTCCGTCCGTCCGCGGAGGGGAGCTATTTCCTTGCTGGTTTCTGTAAAATTTTAAATGGGGTGCTAATGTCGTGCCAAACTAGTTCTTCGCAGCTGCCGTGCCTTTCAAACATCACAACGATCTGGTCGAATTCGGACGCCACGTGGATTATTCTTCTTTCTAAGCGCCCTCTTGATGGACGGAATCAGGATTTAACGTGAAACAGCAGCTCATTAGGTTGAGACGGTAGTGTCTGCATGCGTCAGCTTCCCTTAAGCGAACCAGGGCAGTCGAGAATAAGGGTACGAAGCCCCCTGAAAAAAAGGTGCGTTCGGGGAGCGCAAATGCTAGAAAACAAGAAAAACCACGCGACACCCACGCTGGGGCTCCGACCATGGCGCATTCCTACGCGACAGAGCAACCCCACTCGCAGACTATAAAAGTGGGCCAGGTCCGTCTTTGCGTTGCTGTTCTATTCCGCCCGCCCTGTTTTTACGGCACAAAACAAGAAGGGGTGGCCCCGAAATGTGCGTCGGACGTGACGAAACCGGGATTCTATCAGGCGCACCGACACCCGCCGTCGTCGCACCGACGGCTCGGCGGTGGCCATAAAAGTGCCCGGCCAGGATCAGGGCCACGCGCTCGCGCCCCAATCCGACGGCGACGATTCGACGGCGACATTCGAACCGTCCTTTCTCCCTCGGCGCTTCCTCCTGCGCTCTGATCCTAGCTACGACTTTCCCCACCCCAGATTTCTCGCGGGGCGAAAGCGGCCGTCGCATCATTTTTCTCCCACAACGTGAGTGCGTCTCGCTTGCGGTGCGAAATCAAAACAAATACACCGGCGCGCTCTCGCGCCCGGCGGCATCTACGCGCTGCCGGCGCTGAGCGTCCTCTCTTCCAGCGCTCCACGGCTCCCTTTGATTCCGCGCCTTTGCCACGAAGGAATATATTGTGCACGGTCATTAGAATAAGCGCTTTCCGCTTTGTGCGCCGTGGTATAAACACAGCGCACGCATCGAGCCTCCTGTCGTTTGACTGCGGTGTGAAACGCCGTCATTCCCGAGTTCTTGGAAAGCGAAAATAAGCTTCGAGGCGGGTTCGCGGCCCCCGGTGCAAACTCAGGAAGGGAGAAGCCACCACGTGAGAGGGAAAGAAGATGGGAAAATGCGGATGGGCAAAAGGTAATAACAACAAGCGCGGGAAATGCTCATCCACTGGCTCCGCATCGCAGCATTGCCCAGAGGCGAGCATCAATCTCTCAACATTTATCACGAGGATCTGAATATATTTCTGTTTCAGGGGCGGGAGAATCCCTTAAGACTCCCTTCCGCCAGTGTGAGCTGCAACGAAGGCGCATCTATCTTTGTTGTTTGCAGCGAACCAGCGGCACGGAAAAAGTGCCAAGCATAGTCGCGCGTCTTCCTTCCTGTGCCTAGGTGCTAAGCATTTTTTGCGTCCCTCAGTCACCGACGAAGCGTGGGCTTCGAGAAACGCGCCGAGGAAAAAAAATTTAACAAGTACAAACGCTCTCAACGCCCGCTGCGCAGGAAGGCTACGCACGTCACTCTCCGCCTTACCTGGCGCACCGCTCGAGCGCATGAGATATCCTCCTGGAGCAGCGTATACATAATTAACCGAGAACTCGAAAGTGTCTTGTCTTATTTTGCTTGCTTCTGTCGCTTTCGTCTTCAGATATCCCGGAGCGATTTTACGCGTACCACTTTGATATATCGGGCGTCCCAAGCCAGGCATTCTCTGTTATTAAGCTTTGGGATTGTATCTTAACCAGGCATCTTTTTTATACGTCCTTTTCTCTGTGTCGCTGAGCGCGGCGCTTTCAAGAGTTTGGTTCGAGGCATTCGCGCGTGTACTCGTGTGTGGCAAATCGCACGCATGCACTTTGCCATAGCTTACAATATGTGACGCCGCTGTTCCTCATTGTGCGGTAGTCATTAAAAAAGGCGTTGCACGCGGTTTTCAGCAGGGCATAGAATAGCGCATTTTTTCAGGTCAAAGCCAATGCACCTTGGTGGTTGTGATCACAGGCAAGTAGCAAATATAAGCAGTTCTTTTTATATTTATTTACTTGGCACTCAACTTTGTTTATGTTGTTCACCGTGCTCGGAAAAAGCACAAAAATATACGTTGTGTTTTAACGACGTGCTTCTTTCATGGAGCTCATTCTGTGAACGAGGAACTTCAAGCAACTTCTTTTGTCAGGCGCAAAAATAGCAGTGACTGACACATGCCGGTGCAAGCAAACTGTGCAGCTAAGAAGTTATTGAAGATCTCGCAGCTCTCGTGCAACCCATGAAAGCTGGTGCTACTTTGGGGATTGCATTACATCTTGGGAAAAGGACCGCCGCAGCAAGAAAACGTTAGCAGAGAGAGGAGAGTTGCGACGGAAGTAAAAATGCCAAGAAGCTTCCCCCTCTATCTCTCAAAGTTAGGGAAGCAATTCAGTGATGAGACTTTCGGGGAAGGCGTTTGCAGGGGCACCAGTCCATCTGCTAGCAGGGTGACCTCGAAGGTACCACATCATTAAGACAGAGCGAAGGCTATAACGTCGAAGGGAAATGGTACGTAGAACAAGACTTCCATCGTCACCTGATAGAGCGAGATTTCCTTGCTTCCGCTCATCGTCGCTCGCGTGCGCGAAGGGCGGCTCTTGCGCCGAGAAGAAGTGTGTGCGAGTCCAAGAACGACGTCTCCGGTCGCCCGCGCATTCAGTGCTGCCGCTTCTTCCCATCATTCCAGCCGGAGCTATCCCCCGCGGAATCCTCCTCGAGGCCAGTCGGCCCCACGACGCGCGTCTCCAGCTGAGTCGCCTCGGCAGGCACGTGTATGCACGTGGCAATGCAGGGACCGGGGGAGCGCACTTCTTCCTTTGATGAAAATGTCGCGCCACCCGACCGTGTCCCTTTCGTCCTAATATTTCCACCGGGTATGTTGTCTGTCTAGATAGTCGCGAGCTCCCTTTTTTTCACGCTTTCTCTGTAGAATTCTGGCTGTTTTTTTTCTTCTTCCACTCTTGCACATAACGCGCTGGCCTGCGCCCCCTGCCGCCGCTGGGCCGCCCACCGACCCGCTCCTCGTCGCGCCGTGTGAGCGACCGTGTGTGAACGATAGAGTCTCCCCGCGGCGGGTTACCGAGTCCCATCCCGAGCGACGGTCGCCCCAGGTCCCCTGCCGGCTACTGCGTTCCTACAGCGCCGTGCCTCCCGCATAAGCCGGGTTATCAGCTCGGAAATAATGCAAACAGCACTGGCCGCACGAAAATGTAATCGAGGAAGAAATCGAAAAAACAAAACAAAAAAACAACCAGGAGCGAACAATAACCTGGCCCGGCAAAGTCAGCGGCGACGCAAGGTGGGAAACAATTTCGGATAACGATTGAATGACGGGATTGTCCCTGTGGCATTCTAGGTGCGCTGTCCTCATCATCTCTGGGCACCACTGCCTTGACGTTATGAAAGAGAAGCTTCTTTCTCCACCCACAACCTCCCTCTCCGCCCTTCCTCATCTTTTCGTTCTGCACTTGTGTGCCGCGCTTTCATTTCTTTCTTCCTTTTTTTTTTAACAATCATTGCGGAAGCGCATTTTTACGACCTCGATAAAATGTTATCACATGGCCTGTACGTGGTAAACGAAGACGGAAGTGGCACAGCGGCCTCGCGAGAAAAGCTCAGTGATAGAACCTTTTCTTTCTCTATCGAACATACAATACACATGGCACCCCTGACCACGTGAACGTGGTGTTGTTAGTATTTGCAGAAAAGATACACTTTTAAAATTCTTGACAGGGCAGGTTTTGTCATGAGTGTAGGTTCAGGGCCCAAGATAGGATGTGAGACCGAGAAACAGACGGCTTCTCTACTTCTACATAGGCTTCGACGCTGTCCTACTGAGGCTAGTTACCTTAAGAGGTATACAATAATTAAATTTCATTAGAAAATAAACGAAAGTTATGCATCAAACGTTGGTGCACTTTTCTTGTACAGAGAAGCCCTAATTAGTAAAAATACTCTCGAAAACTTTTCTTCTGTGTAGCTCGGATTTCGTGCTCACGTTACATTGCTGAATGCCGCAAACAGTCTGGGGTTCATCATTCTCTAAATTCATCTGGTGTTTCCGTATACTCCGGTGGCTTGTCCACGAGAGCAAGCCACTTTCTTTCTTAAATGTGATTCAAGGGTTAGAACAATCGTTTTAGTACAGGTCCCGCAGATTCTAACCGAAGGTACGGGAGCAATATAATCCACTGGCATCCAGCTAGACTATATTCATGCACTGGGCCTCAATTCTGCTTCCTTTTCCCAGCGCTTCTCGCGCATACTCGACCCACGAGAGAACGGGTGCCGCAATGAAACCGGTGATTTACGGTAGAAAAACAAAATGTCTGCCGATGCGCGAGGTGAGCATGACATCACACCCCTCCTGTAATTCTGCGAGAGAAAAAAGAAAGAAGGAAAGAAGCGTAGAGCTTGTATTTTTCCTCCTTCTCTAGGGCGCGCGATCCCGACCTTGCTTTGATTTATTCCCGTCAGGGTGCCTTTTTACGCCTCTGCGTGCACTCGCCGGGCCGTCACCCATGTCTTGTTGCCTACTGCCTACGGCTGCAGTCGTTCCCCACCCGCGTTTTTATTTGCCAGCCGGGGTCGGCATGCCGTCGGGTTCCGTTTGCCGGGGCCCCTGAGCGAGTTTGCCCTCTCGCCGTTGCTTACTTGCAAATTGATTAATTTCCCGGGATCCTCGAAATTTCGCTCGAGCGAATGCCGCCGCCATCGCTTCTTGGCGCCGCTGTTTGGAGGCAGCCACCCCGGCAGCCCGTCCGCGTCTCCCCGGTGGGAAAGCCGCGCCAGCAAACGCAACGCATTAGCGCGCCGCTGCTTTGGCGCAGCATCCATCCTCGCGTTGTTCTGGCGCGGAGACGAAAAGTGCCCCTCTTCTGATACAAATCGCACGCTTTCATAGCCTTCGGATGCGCTTGCTTGCTTACACCGCCCGCCCTCCCACTTCTGTCCTGCTCGCAATGCTCTTTCTGCGCTCTCCAGTCGGTCCGCGTGCGCCTCTGGCGTCGGCAGACGCGCCTTCAGTTTCGACAGCTCTAAGGGGCATCCCACTCTTTTTTTGCTCCGACAAATAGTGGGTTAAATGGCCTGTGTGCGTGTTTCGTGACGCAAGTCGGGGACCTCTTGTCTCCCCTCAACGCATCCCGTATAGTGCCACAATGCGCGTTCTTTTAACTCGGCGCCATTTTGTCCCCAAGTTTAGAGCTGCTTGCGTCATTCCGGGACGGTGCCCGCTGTTGCGAAATTGCCCTTCGCCGGCGGAGGCGTCAACCTGTGCGGTGAAGTTATAAAAGGGGCACGTTTCCGAGAAGCTTTCAACTCCGATCTGAACAGCGGTTGCCGACCTAGGAAAACTGCATTTTCGTAATGTGGTATATACTCCTCGGCCGCTCACAGAAGCTGTAATTTCAGATGTAGTGTTTCGCCGAATACCCTATAATAATTACCCGCCGTGGTTGCTTAGTGGCTATGGTGTTGGGCTGCTAAGTAAGAAGTCGCGGGGTCGAATCCCAGCGACGGCGGCCGCATTTCGCTGGGGGCAAAATGCTAAAACACCCGTGTACTTAGATTTAGGTGCGCGTTAAAGAACCCCAGGTGGTCGAAATTTCCGGAGTCCCCCACTACGGCGTGCCTCATAATCAGAAAGTTGTTTTGGCACGTAAAACCCCATATTTTAATTTTTTAACCCAAGGATAAGTCTTTCCGTTGCAGTTTTTTACTTTGTTAGCTTATTTTTCCGCTGAACAATATCGTCTTTTTTTTTCATCCTGGACGCGTGTACCTGCCATGATGGTACGTCTACGGCAACTGAAGCTTGATTAGAGCCGGCAAGACTGAGGAGACTGGTTGACCACATTCTGGCTCTGTTTTTGTCGCGTGCAGCATTCGTTAGTGCCCAGCAAAGTAATATAGCCGGCTCGATCAGCCCTCAACTATTGCCAGCATCTTTCAATCCCTTTTTTCAAGAATAGACTCTGCGAGGAAATTCCACGAGTTTCCTCACCATATATCGGAGCAGGACGAATCGTGCTTGGGTGAGCGTGATTGCCGACTTCTGGCCTCTATCTTCAGCCTTCAGTTTCAATCCAGATTATACACACCACCTTTCCATGTCGCCTATACACCTCGAAGTGGAGCTCACGAACGCCTGTACACGTTCCGCATAGGTGATATCGTAGCCTCCGGCCACGTGTACGATGGCAGGGAAGCTATCAAAGCAATGCCAGTTCCTACAGTACTGTACACATGTAGAGACAGTCGCACTCCGCTGTGATCAGCATGTTGAACGGCCTGCCGCCATATAAACAGATAAATCGGCAATATCGACGTCACAGATCGTCGAACCAGAAAGTCGTGCACGGATTACTGAGTCTCTTGGATTCATCGGCTTCAGCGAAACTATAACATTACCCGACTATTTTTTTTTCCTCTCACGTGCGACGCTCACTTCCTATCTTTTCCTTTCAGTCATCTAAGTCCTTACCATCATCTCCAGCGTAGAGTAGTATACCGGCTATTCGCATCGCGCTGACTTTTCTGCCTTTCCTCTCGTCTTTCTCTCATTTTCTTCTCTTGCTCGGGAACAGTTCGTCGATGCTCATGATAGCGATCGTCGTGATGAAGAGACTATACCGTCGCTGTGATGACCAAAGCGGACGGCGATTACGTAGGAGTTTTGTTAATAGCCGTCCTTATATTCATGTAAATCGATGTAGCCGTCTCACAATGAAGTACTTCAAAACTCGAAGCGTACAAGCAATGTAAAGTACAAAAGAACATTAAACAATAAAGAACACCAACAAAAATAAAATAAGCAAGAAGGATGTGTCAGTAAAACCCACACGTCCGAAAAATTTGCCGCAAGCGAATGTATGAGGGAAAAGTAACGCGTGTAGCAAGATAAACGGTAAAAAAACTGTTAGAACAATACGTGATGGCAAAGAAAAACGTGTAATTTGTGAGCTCAATAGTTTATTAAGGACAAGCAGCAATAAATATAAATAGCCAAAAAGGATCAACTTCGTATTTTCCATCAAGATGACCTGTAACGACTTCTTATATTGCCTGCCCCATCGCCTGTCCTTCACAACCCGCCTTCAAACACATTCGGCAAAGCGATCGCATCCCCATATGAATCGTACTGACCACATTTAGGACCTCGGGCGTCGTTCCTCTTACACGCCATCAGACCATTTTTGGCGGAGCCCCAATCACGTCCGCCACGACAATCCGCCCATTCGTGAAGCGGTGTTTGGTGGCTGCTTTGAATAAGGACTCGAGAGATTGCAGTGATCACAGAGTAGAGGTGCCATTCGCGCGTGCCACGTTTCCATAAGGGTGACACCCGACCATCCCCGAAAAAGTGCCGATTAAAATAATACGACTCGACACGACCAATAGCAAGTTTCGATCCTCGGTTGCCCCTGGGTAGGATTAAGCAGCTGCACTTTTTTCATCAGCGCAAGAAGATCATCAAGTAATGCCATGGGCACGAAACTGCGTTCGATCGCTCTCGTTTTGTGGCGCCTTCGATTGGACGCGTTCACTAAAGTATGTTTACTAAATTATAGGGTGCACCTGTACATACACGTAGGTAAAGCTGCATAGCTGTCTGAGAGAATTCAGTGATAAATATTTTCTGTCTTTTTTTTTCTTTTTCAACCGCTGCTGTGCAACGTCTCTACCTACCCGGGTAACATGCTGCTTCTGACATCATGGTCCGTGCCTTGACTCAAGACACTGAGCGTGATCTCAAAATTCATAATCCACTCATTGAGAAAAACAAATATCGTTACTCTGCTTCGAAAATTTTTACTTGCGAACCGAAACCGCTGTGAACCGTTACGGATGATTTTCTTTCTTTTTTCGTTCTGGAGCAGAACCTGAGCGGAACTCATTTCAGTGGAATACCCTGGTGTGTAGTGTTTGCGCTACTTGTTTTTCTTTTCTTTCTTTTTTATTTGTGTTGCTTAATTAACGAATTCGGGGTCTTGAGATAAACGGCTCCAACGTAGCCTGCCTTATCATGTTTCCGCATATAAAAAGTTAAACAATTTTAATAGCGAGCTTTTATGCAACATAAGGACTTATAGCAAATAAGTTGTTCCACTGGTGACATCACTCAGGCTCCATTATTTAACAAGGTAGACTGCCCATAACTGTTAACGTGACAAATTCTGTGAATATATTGCCGTGAATGGAACACGTACACTGCATGAAATTTCTGCACGCTAATGTTTCTGCTATGTCGGTGAATACTGGGAAAATACATTGATCTCCAAATTCTTACATACTAAATTAGGAAGCTGTACAGTTCAGAAAATGTAATGTGCAATTTAATGTGTAACATTACCCTTGATGTAATGTACCGTTTCTTGGACCTTTGATGTATTATGAATATATAAATAAATGAGTCCGGGCATTCACTTCTCTTGTTGTAAGCCTCAAAAACCAGTCCAATCACGTCGTCCTGTTGTTAGTACGAACGTTTTAATGAATGAATTAGTGAACCATTTATTGCCAGGGTGGCTCTTTCGCCCATGTAATGAAGGGGATCGTAGGGGTATTAAAATATAATTAAAAATTGGGGTTAAAAAGAAAGGTAGGGGAGGGGGTAGAGGGAGGGGAACCGACCATGGCGGTATAAAATCATACGCCCATCGCTTTTTCTTTCACGAATTCGTACTGGACCACGAGACGTTCCGGGGCCCCCTGCTTGAGAAGTTATTCATTCATGTATATAGCATTGGTATCGTCCCCACGTATTTTTGGCGGCTACTGTGAAACGCAGCGCATTCCCATAGCAAATGGCATATGTTTGGCCTCGCTGTTGTCTCCCAAGAAGGATATTCAACAAATCACGTGCAAATTACTGCAAGCACGCATAGGTGAGCTCCGATTTACGTGGGTGCTGGCCTACATGACATCAACGGTAGAAAGCCAGGCATTATCGTCACTTTGACGACAATCCATGCGATACGCAAATGATAAACGTCGCCTACCTTCACCCACCAACACTGTACTCGGTTGTACTTACTTGACCTCTTCCTCCATTCTGTGTCCACGCTTGGTGGACACAGAGTAGTGTGGTGGACGCTTGAGTAGGTACATCCTTCGTTTATGTATGCGCCCAGGTATATATATTGCTTCATTATGGGCATCACTTCCTCTTGTATTGATAAAACGTCATCACTCCTCTCTTCATTAAAGACCGTAATTCCTAAATTCTCTGTGATAAACATAAAGTTCAGATTCGGCGCTGCATTGCTCCTTACATTCTCAAGCCTCTGTAAATCCATCACATTGTCTGCTAGTAGCACTATGTCATCCGCATGCATCAGCCCAGGGACCTTCTGTTGGACCTTTTTCCCATTACAGATGTACGGTAGATCAAAACCTAATTCATTGCTTTCCAGTTGCCTTTCTATGCCCTTAACATCAACAAAGGAGACAGATGAAGTCCTTGTTTCAGTCGTCGATGAAATTACACTACTTCATTGCATTTCTGGCCTTCTCATATGATTTGTACTCGGTTGTCCCTATGTATCTCCCTCGAAAGCTCCACGAAATCGTAATCTGTGCCCTCGTGCTTGAATATATCTCATAGCGATTCCTTGTGTACGTTGTCTTAAGCTCCCTTAATATATTGAAATACGGTGCATGGTAGCAAACCGCACGCTCGTCTGGTTGGCCTCCCTGCCTTTCTTTGTTTTGTTTTCTTTAAATCTGTAAATCTATCTATCTATCTATCTATCTATCTATCTATCTATCTATCTATCTATCTATCTATCTATCTATCTATCTATCTATCTATCTATCTATCTATCTATCTATCTATCTATCTATCTATCTATCTATCTATCTATCTATCTATCTATCTATCTATCTATCTATCTATCTATCTATCTATCTATCTATCTATTAGTACAAAGATATTATCCTCTAAGTGTCTGCCTGTTGTGAACCCATTCTGTAGTTCCCCCAATATATCGTTTATATCCACCGACTTCAGCTGCTCTAATTTTATGGCTTGCATCGTCATTCTATATATCACCGACGCTACTGCAACTGACATGTACGAGCTCGTCCTATTCTTATTAACTTTAGCCTTATACATAATGTTCATCCTGCTTCCGCGCCAGCCAATCAGAATTTTCTTTGTTTTAATAACTTACTCTATGGCGCTAGTCAGCTGTGCCTTGGTCTTTGGACTCAGGTGTTTGATTAGCCTTAATCAGATTTCATCTTGGCCTGCTGCCGTGTTGTTCGGGACATTTACTTCTGATTTTTTCTTGTTAAAGGTTCCTAAGTTCAATTTTGAGCTTTCACATTTCTCTGTTGCTGGATCTGGTTGAGCCTGGACTATGCTTTCTTTCTTGCCGAAGTTCTCACTAATCATTGAATATCACTCATCTATCGCAACCGCGTCGTCTCCTTCGAAGATGATACCGTCTTCATCCCTTATAAATGTTTGCAAATTTTTAGTTGCGGCTGCGAGTGCCCTTACGGTTTCAGAATCACTTTAGTGCGCCTTTAGCTTTTTTGTGAATGTCATGCACCTAACTTCAACTTGTACATTAAATTTCTTGTTGCACTAGTTGGTTAACCACCATTTTTTTTCTTTTCGCGGTACTTGTTACATATGAACGGTACCTCTTCTTTGTGCATTCCTAACAGTTTTGGCTTCTCGATGATCCCTAAACGCCTGCTTACGCTCTGGATGCGCTGGAGCACATAGAGCACATGGCGCGATAACGGCCACCTTGGGGGAGCTGCTGAAACCATCATTCTTAGCTCGGTAACGTTTAAGTTAACTTATAGTTGCAAGTGACCTATAACATAAGGTTACTCGTTTACTAAAACAACTGGGTATTTGTGTTTTTTTTTAATTTCCGTAGCAGCTGGAGGTTGCGTGTATCGAATCGTCTCCTTTAAAAATTACTGCTTCGCAAAACTTCTTCTAAACTTTAGATTGTAACCTGTAACAAGAGTCGTAATTCGTGCCTCAGGAGACTTACTGCATGAACTGGAAGTTTGCTGATTATTGTGTCGTATTGCGATCCTGATATGGTCTTTTCAGCCGGGACTAACCAGTACGATATGGTGTGCGGCCGGGGGACTGCGGCCGGTTAGACTAAATTGACATTTTATTGGTATCAGTCGGGATCTGTGGGTTCGCAATGTCAAAATAAGTTTAAATCTTGCAGCAGCGCATGCTCGTCAGACAACAGCAATTAATTAGTCAATGATCTATACTGCACACGTGCCTTTATAATCTAAAAGCAAGCCACTGAAACAATGGACATATATCGGAGGATATTGTGGCGAACGATGTTGTCGCATAAATTATCCCTACGGTTCATTGCGGTAAGCCTCCCGCTAACACTGCAGGCATTTTAGGCTGTGGTATAAAACATAGACTCGTATACCTGCACAAAAACGAAACGCGGGTGCATTATGATCATTAAATATATTTTTGTACCTAATAAATTTTTTTATTTCCTTGTGTATCAATGCTCCCTTTAGTCGCGTTTGTTTCATCTTCTCCTGAAACACGACACCTACTTAAAGCGGGTGCACCCTGGGGTACTCTAAAAGCTCGACTACCAAAATAAAAACGGTAGGCGACCCTAATCTCTGAGTTATGTGTCACTTCATGGCACTGGCACCTAGGCGTCGGTGTTCTTTAGGTTAATTTTAGGCGAACGCTACGCTCAAACCGAGCTCGGAGGCAACTGCTTTCCATTAATTAGTCGATTAAATATAATGCCAACCTTTGTGTGTAACGTCATTAGTGACGTCATTGCTTCCGCTTTCAACTACCGGGTTTCCAGGAATTTCGCCGAAGTCGTGCTCACGTGGCCGGTCTCTAAAGTCTACGATTCTGTGCTTTGGTGTGCGGTAATCAATGATTTTTAATTAATTCCAATTATTCCAGACATATCTGATGGTATATCTACAATGAAACCTACAAATTTTGGACTGTACTGTTTTTCGTTTCATTTTTTAATTTATTTTAACTTTCATCCCCGCTCGTCTCACTGATTTCTAATTAATTCTAATTATTCCACACACTTCAGTAACTCAACTAGGAGCGATACGTATGCTCTGATATTATATCTATAATGAAGCCCATAAATTTTGTGCTGTACTATTTATTTATATTCTTCTTTTCTTATTTATTTCGAATTTCCGCCCCGGTCGTCTCAGGAGGTGAATCGGCAGTGCTGCGCAAGAAACAAGAGTGTCACTCGATGCTTCTGCCACTAAAAAACGTTGAGCATACCAAATAACTATTCTGCAGAGCGGGAAAGATGCTTTGTGATAAGACGTACTGTACACAGCAACGTCATGTATTGCTGCCGTGCGTGCTTGTGCGTGCGTGCGTGCGTGCGTGCGTGCGTGCGTACGTGTGTGTGTGTGTGTGTGTGTGTGTGTGTGTGTGTGTGTGTGTGTGTGTGTGTGTGTGTGTGTGTGTGTGTGTGTGTGTGTGTGTGTGTGTGTGTGTGTGTGTGTGTGTGTGTGTGTGTGTGTGTGTGTGTGTGTGTGTGTGTGTGTGTGTGTGTGTGTGTGTGTGTGTGTGTGTGTGTGTGTGTGTGTGTGTGTGTGTGTGTGTGTGTGTGTGTGTGTGTGTGTGTGTGTGTGTGTGTGTGTGTGTGTGTGTGTGTGTGTGTGTGTGTGTGTGTGTGTGTGTGTGTGTGTGTGTGTGTGTGTGTGTGTGTGTGTGTGTGTGTGTGTGTGTGTGTGTGTGTGTGTGTGTGTGTGTGTGTGTGTGTGTGTGTGTGTGTGTGTGTGTGTGTGTGTGTGTGTGTGTGTGTGTGTGTGTGTGTGTGTGTGTGTGTGTGTGTGTGTGTGTGTGTGTGTGTGTGTGTGTGTGTGTGTGTGTGTGTGTGTGTGTGTGTGTGTGTGTGTGTGTGTGTGTGTGTGTGTGTGTGTGTGTGTGTGTGTGTGTGTGTGTGTGTGTGTGTGTGTGTGTGTGTGTGTGTGTGTGTGTGTGTGTGTGTGTGTGTGTGTGTGTGTGTGTGTGTGTGTGTGTGTGTGTGTGTGTGTGTGTGTGTGTGTGTGTGTGTGTGTGTGTGTGTGTGTGTGTGTGTGTGTGTGTGTGTGTGTGTGTGTGTGTGTGTGTGTGTGTGTGTGTGTGTGTGTGTGTGTGTGTGTGTGTGTGTGTGTGTGTGTGTGTGTGTGTGTGTGTGTGTGTGTGTGTGTGTGTGTGTGTGTGTGTGTGTGTGTGTGTGTGTGTGTGTGTGTGTGTGTGTGTGTGTGTGTGTGTGTGTGTGTGTGTGTGTGTGTGTGTGTGTGTGTGTGTGTGTGTGTGTGTGTGTGTGTGTGTGTGTGTGTGTGTGTGTGTGTGTGTGTGTGTGTGTGTGTGTGTGTGTGTGTGTGTGTGTGTGTGTGTGTGTGTGTGTGTGTGTGTGTGTGTGTGTGTGTGTGTGTGTGTGTGTGTGTGTGTGTGTGTGTGTGTGTGTGTGTGTGTGTGTGTGTGTGTGTGTGTGTGTGTGTGTGTGTGTGTGTGTGTGTGTGTGTGTGTGTGTGTGTGTGTGTGTGTGTGTGTGTGTGTGTGTGTGTGTGTGTGTGTGTGTGTGTGTGTGTGTGTGTGTGTGTGTGTGTGTGTGTGTGTGTGTGTGTGTGTGTGTGTGTGTGTGTGTGTGTGTGTGTGTGTGTGTGTGTGTGTGTGTGTGTGTGTGTGTGTGTGTGTGTGTGTGTGTGTGTGTGTGTGTGTGTGTGTGTGTGTGTGTGTGTGTGTGTGTGTGTGTGTGTGTGTGTGTGTGTGTGTGTGTGTGTGTGTGTGTGTGTGTGTGTGTGTGTGTGTGTGTGTGTGTGTGTGTGTGTGTGTGTGTGTGTGTGTGTGTGTGTGTGTGTGTGTGTGTGTGTGTGTGTGTGTGTGTGTGTGTGTGTGTGTGTGTGTGTGTGTGTGTGTGTGTGTGTGTGTGTGTGTGTGTGTGTGTGTGTGTGTGTGTGTGTGTGTGTGTGTGTGTGTGTGTGTGTGTGTGTGTGTGTGTGTGTGTGTGTGTGTGTGTGTGTGTGTGTGTGTGTGTGTGTGTGTGTGTGTGTGTGTGTGTGTGTGTGTGTGTGTGTGTGTGTGTGCGCGCGTGTGCCTGTGTGCGCGTGCGTGTGTGTGTGTGTGTGTGTGTGTGTGCGTGTGTGTGTGTGTACGCAGACACACACACACAAACACACACACACGACCCTTCAACATATCTGTCTTTATGGCCGTGAAGAAAAAAACAGCAAGGCAAAATTATTTTTGCTTGTGAAGGGAAAATATTTAGTTACCGTTTTGAGTATATGCAAATAAAGTAATCATGACGTTTTCACTACATCTTTTGTGTCAGCTTCCCTTCCAAATGCTCCTACTCACATAATTTTCAGAATGTAGGTGCTGCCGCCTGATACCTCCATAAATTTCTTTTCGATGCAGGCAACGGTGGATGCAGAAATGCGTAGTGATTCCGAAATGTGCCACTTTTTCAGATGTTGTGCTTTCCAGTTGGGCAAAATATATTTATCAAAAATCTCACTGTAATGTGATGACGGCATGATACTGTTTGCATAGAACTCTTTCAACATGGTCCGCAGCAGTGAGTGAGTTAGAACATTATTTAGGTCCTGAGGGGCAATCAATCCGGCGGCTCCACCCAGGTTGGGGCCGGTAGACAGAGTCCTTCGGCGATGGCCCGGGCCCTCTGGACAGCCTTGAGCTGAGCGATGAGCTCTGTGCTTCTGAGCGCTGAGTCCCAGGAAGACTGGTCGGGAAAGTCCGTGCTCGCGTTGGCAGGGCACAGCCAGAGCATGTGTTCGAAGTTGCTGTATTCATGGCCGCAGTGTGGGCATTCAGTAGGAAGGTCAGGATTGATCCTGCTTAGTGTTGTTGGTGTGATGTATGTCCTAGTATGCAACTGTCTGTAGGTGACGGTCTGTGCTTTTTTTAGCTTTGGGTGAGGAGGAGGAAAAATTCTTCGTGATAACGTATGATTTGAAGTGATATCGTGGTATGATACGAGTGGGTCTTTGTTGTCTAGGTCCCTTAAGGCTGGGTTGAAGCGAGAGGGCGGACCGCAGACGCGGAATGTGAGCTCTCGCGCCAGTTGGTGTGCCCGCTCGTTCGGATTACAGTCAGGAGGTCCGGAAATGTTGCCCATGTGGGCCGGGAACCATGTGATGTGTGGGGACGTGAGAGTGTCTCCTCCCGTTTCTTGGAAGAAGATGGTGTTGATAACCGTAGCTGCTTTCCTAGAGACGAGGGCCGACGAGATGGTTCTAATAGCTGTTCTTGAGTCCGAGTAAATGACTGACGCTCCTTTGCAGCTTCGAAGGGCCACCGCGATGGCCATTTCTTCTGCTTCGTGAGTGAAGTTGGTAACTACCGTGGCTGCGTTGACGAGTGAGCCATGGGCGTCCACCAGAGAGACCGCGTAGGCGCCTCGATTCCAATATCTGGCCGCGTCAACGAAGAGGACTTGCGTTTCGTTACGTTTGATGTTGTCAAGGATTGCCTTCGCTCTCGCTTTTCTCCGCCCTTCGTTGTGGGTCGGGTATATGTTTCGTGGGATGGGATCAACGGTTATTGATCTCTTAGCGTTTGTGCATAGTTGCGACTTCTCTGGTGGCATGAAGAGGGGCTGTATGCCTGCTTCTAGTAAGATCTCGATGCCCGCCCTTGTGAGTGAGAGCCGACTAATTTGGGAGTTTCGCTGTGCCTCAAAGAGTTCGGTTGCCGTGTTGTGTAGCCCCAATTGGAGAAGTCGTTCCGTGCTAGTGTTTCTAGGGAGGCTTAGGACCTTTTTCAATCCCGTTCTGATTAATGTATCAATTTTATTCAGCTCCGTCTTCTTCCAGTTGAGGAAGGGGGCGGCGTAGGTTACGTGGCTGATGAGGAAGGCGCGAAATGCTTTCATGAGGTTGTCCTCTTTCAGTCCGTCCCTTTTGCTGGCGACCCGTGATATGACCCTGGTGAAGTTGAGGGTGCTCTTTGTGATGTGTTTTAGTGCCTCCGCGTTGTCATTGCTGTAAGCCCCAATGACCATGCCCAGGACCTTGATTGTGTTACACCTGGGGATGTTTCCTCCGTCCCTGGTGTGAAGGTGAACGGGGAGGGAGCTAAGGGGCTGTCTCAGCCTGGGGCCTTGTTTACATAGAAGGAGCTCCTATTTGCGGGGAAGAGCTTCAGTCCCGTGTTTGCAAGAAAAGCTTCCGTGGTGTCCAACGCTTGCTGTAGGTTCTGCTCCAGAGTGCCTAGCGGGCCGCTCGTGGACCAAATGGTGATATCGTCGGCGTAAGTCGCATGCCCTACCCCCGGGACTTTCGAGAGTTTGTTTGCGAGATCATGCATTGCGATGTTGAAAAGAAGCGGCCAAAGCACTGACCCTTGCGGGGTACCGATGTTACCTAGCATGTGCTTTCTGCTTCTGATTTGTCCGACGTTTATGGTGGCCGTTCGGTTATGCAAAAACGATCTTACGAAATTGCGGAAATTTACTCCGAGAACTAAAGTGGAGATTTCGTTGAGGATGTGCTCGTGCCTGACCGTGTCGAAGGCCTTGGTTAGGTCGAGCGCCAGGATGCCTTTTACATCCCTGGATTTGTTGTCTATGACGGCGTTCCTGATGAGTAGCATGGCGTCTTGTGTGGATAGTGATTTTCTGAAGCCTATGAGATTGTGGCGGAATAGGCCGTTTTCTTCAATGTGCTCTCCAATTCTATTGTGGATGGCATGTTCTGCGACCTTCCCGAGGCACGACGTAAGGGAGATGGGTCTCAGATTCTCTGCATGAAGCGGTTTTCCGGGTTTGGGGATGAGGACTACATTGGCAGTTCGCCATTCGTCCGGCACCCGGCCTTCAGCCCATACCTCGTTAATTTTGCTCGAATGATTTGTATGGCTTTGTCATCTAGATTTCTGAGTAGTTTGTTTGTTAGTCCGTCTGGGCCGGGGGCCGAGCGTCCGTTTAGTTCATGAAGGGCGTGCACAATCTCCTAAACTTCGAAATAACGATCCAGCGATAGTTGAGGTGTCCCCTTATACTCGCGTGTCGGGTCGTCCTACGGGACAGATTTGCGCTCTACTGGTAGGTAGATGTCTGCCAGGGCGTCAACAAAGTCCCGCGGACTCGTGCCTTCTTTCGTGTGAAGATGAACGAGCCTTTCGATCGTTAGTCGGCCATAACTCTTGGTCGGTTTGTTGTTGTCGGCGAATAGGTTCTTAAGAAGGCTCCACTTGCTGCCCCTTCTCATTTTACCGTCCGCCTCATTACACACTTCGTCCCATTGCTGCGCATTCAACTTTCTGGAGTGTTCTTTGATCTCTTTGTTGATTTTCGTTAATTTAGACCTCAGCCTCCTGTTTAGCTTCTGCTGTTTCCATCTTTCTCTTAGCGCATTCTTGGCCTCCAGTAGGTGTGCGAGTCTGGAGTCCATGGTTGGCACCTCCAGATCCACGCTTATTTCTTTAGTGGCATTGGCCACCGTAATTTTCAGATTTTCCAGGAGCTTTTCGAAGGTTTCTTCTTGTTGGTCCGCATTACCCCTCATTCTTCTGAAGAGGTCCCAGTCGACGTAGGTGTAATTCTTGGGAGAAGTGGGTGTGATGCGGACGTTGATTTCTAGCATGTAATGATTTCTAGCATGTAAGGTCCTCTTGCAGGTTGTCCCACGACCCGTCAGCGTTTCTGAGGAACGTCAGGTCCGGGGTGGTGTCCCTCTGAACCGAGTTGCCTCTGCGCGACGGAAACCTTGAGTCCGTGATGAGTTGCATGCCTAGGGTGTCCGCACACTCGGCAAGGTTAATTCCTTTCCTGTCATTGGTGGCGTAGCCCCAGACGGTGTTGTGCACGGTGTCCGCACACTCGGCAAGGTTAATTCCTTTCCTGTCATTGGTGGCGTAGCCCCAGACGGTGTTGTGCACGGTGTCCGCACACTCGGCAAGGTTAATTCCTTTCCTGTCATTGGTGGCGTAGCCCCAGACGGTGTTGTGCACGGTGTCCGCACACTCGGCAAGGTTAATTCCTTTCCTGTCATTGGTGGCGTAGCCCCAGACGGTGTTGTGCACGGTGTCCGCACACTCGGCAAGGTTAATTCCTTTCCTGTCATTGGTGGCGTAGCCCCAGACGGTGTTGTGCACGGTGTCCGCACACTCGGCAAGGTTAATTCCTTTCCTGTCATTGGTGGCGTAGCCCCAGACGGTGTTGTGCCGTGGTCCGCAGCAAAGAAATATGTGGCGGGTTTAACCTGTACATAATGCATTCAACTCTACAGAAGCAGGATATTGTGCATTTCATCAATTTTTCCCCATTTTGCACATTTAATGCTAAAATTACCAAGTATGTGCCAGTTTATTTCATAAGTTGCATCCTTCTTATGCATCGTGTTTTCTGTACTAATTGCTGCAAGCTGCTTTGGGTAAATGACCCGCGCTGAACAAATAGAAAGAAGGCAAAGGAGATATTATACGCTGTCATCGGGACTTGCAACGAAATGTTGATTTCTGGTGAGCAAGTTTTGTAGCAATCGCAATAGAACTTTCTCAATAATCGTTAGTGCGAATATTACCAATATTTGACTGATTCGCATGTAAATAACCAATTGTGGTTAACGCCAGAGATGGTCGTTCAGCACTCCATATCCGTTTGCTGGAAGCATTCTGCCGCAGAATAGTCTAAAAAATTGACAATCACTTTAGCATACGCCAAAAAGGGTGAACGCGTGTCCAAGAGGCATTCATTAGATTACTTGGCATTCTCATTCGAATGCGGCGTTACTTCATATTACTAGTGTTATCCCACCAAAGGTCGTGGGTTCGACTGCCTTAATTAACGACATCCTAATTAACTGCATCTGATCTAACTTCGCTCTAATTAACACCAAACGTCGTGGGTTCGACTCCCAACAGAGGTAGTGTGTTCGAGTGCCCTAATTAACTTTGTATTAATTAATTGTTCCTTAATTAAATTCGCCTTATTACCAAAGGTCGTGGGTTCAACTTCCACATAAGCTCGAGGGTTCGATTCCCACTGAAGGTCGTGGGTTCGAGAGCCTGAATTCATCATCATCATCATAGTCATCATCAGCCTGTTTTATGTTCACTGGAACACGAATGCCTCTCCCTGCGATCTCTGATTACCCCTGTCCTGCGCCAACGGATTCCAACTAGCGCCCGCGAATTTCCTAAATTCATCGCTCCACCTAGTCTTCTGCCGTCCTCTACTGCGTTTCCATTCTCTTGGTGCCCATTCGGTAACCCTAATGGTCCAACGGTTATTTACCGGCGCATTACATGACCTGCCCAGCTCCGTTACTTTTTCTTTTTTTTTGATGTCAATTAGTATATCGTCTATACCCGTTCGCTCTCTGATCCAAACCGCTTTCTTTCTGTCTCTTAACGTTATGCCTAGCAATCTTCGTTCCACCGTTCTTTGCGCGTTCCTTAACTTGTTCTCAAGCTTCTTTGTCAGCCTCCAAGTCTCTGCCCCATGTGTCAGCACTGGTATAATGCACTGATTGTACACCTTCCTTTTCAATGATAATGGTAAGCTTCCAGTCAGGAGCTGACAATGTCTGCCGTATGCGATCCAACCCATTCTTATTCTTCTATGAATTTCCTTCTCATGATCAGGGTTCCCTGTGATTAATTGACCTAGGTAAACGTACTCCTTCACAGATTGTAGAGGCTGACTGGCAATACTGAACTCTTGTTCCTTTGCCCGGCTATTCATCATTATCTTTTTCTTCTGCATATTATCTTCAACCCCACTCTTACACTCTCTCTGTTAAGATCCTCAGTCATTTGTTGTAACTCGTCTGCATTGTTGCTGAATAGAACAATATCATCTGCAAACCGAAGGTTGCTGAGATTTTCGCCGTCGCTCCTTACTCCTAAGCTTTTCCATTTTAGTAGCTTGAATTCTTCCAAGCACGCAGTGAATAGCATTGAAGAGATTGTGTCCCCCTGTCTGACCCATTTTCTTATAGGTATCTTCCTGCTTCTCTTGTGTAGAATCAAGGTAGCTGTAGAACCTCTATATATACTTTCCAAGCTATTTACGTCAGTGTTCTATACTCCTTGATTACGTAATTCCTCTATGATAGCTGGTATTTCTACTCAGTCAAATGCCTTTTCGTAATCTATGAAAGCCATATAGAGAGGCTTATAGTACTCTGTGGATTTCTCGATAACCTGAATAATGACATAGGTGTGATCCATTGTAGAGTATCCCTTCCTGAAGCCAGCCTCTTCCCTTGGTTGCCTAAAGTCCAGTGTTGCTTTTATTCTATTGGAGATTTTTTTATAAAAAATTATATAATACTGGGTGTAAGCTAATGGGCCTATAATTTTTCAATTCTTTAAGGTTTCCGTTTTTTGGGGGATTAGTATAATGTTGGCATTCTTCCAGTTTTCTGGGACCCTTGCAGTCGATAGACACTTCGTAAAGAGAGCCGCCAGTTTTCCAAGCATTTTGTCTCCTCCATCTTTGATTAAATAGACTGTTATTCCGTCTTCTCCTGCCGCCTGTTCTCGTCTGATGTTTTCTAAGGCCCTTCTAACTTCATCTCAAGTTTTAGAATGAGCCCCTGTAAGCTGTTCATTAGTACTTTCAAGGGAGGTATCCTGGCTGCTCTGGGTATTGTACAGGCCAGTATAGAATTCTTCCGCTGCTTTTACTATATATTCGAGGTTGCTGATGATATTACCCTGCTTATCTTTCAGTGCATACGTCTCGGTTTGTCCTATGCCAAGTTTCTTCCTCACTGATTTCAGGCTGCGTGCATTTTTTACGCCTTCTTCAGTCTTTCTCACGTTATAGTTTCGAATATTACTTATTTTCGCCTTGTTGATCAGTTTTGACAGTTCCGCGAATTCTATCTCTTGAGTTGGACACTTTCATTCTTTGTCGTTTCTTTATTAGGTCCTTTGTTACTTGGGAGAGCTTGCCTACTGGTTGCCTTGGTGCCTTGCCTCCCACTTCAATTGCTGCCTCTGAAGCCAGCCTAGTTACGGTTTCATTCATTATCTCTATGTCATCTTCATCTCTGTGTTCTAAGGCTGCATATTTGTTTGCGAGTACCAGCCTGAAGTTGTCTGCTTTTACCCTTACTGCCTCTAGGTTGACTTGCTTCTTCTTGACCAATTTTGCTCTTTCTCTCTTCAAATTGCGGTGAATGCTAGCCCTCACTAACCTATGATCACTGCACTTTACCCTACCTATCACTTCTGCATCCTACACTATGCTGGTATCAGCAGAAAGTATGAAGTCAATTCCATTTCTTGTCTCACCATTAGGGCTTTTCCAGGTCCACGTTCTGTTGCTGCGCTTCCTGAAAAAGGTGTTCATTATTTGAAGCTTATTCCTTTCTGCGAATTTTACCAGCATCTCTCCTCTAGCGTTACTAGAATCGAATTGCTTGTTCACCAGCCTGCTTTTTCCCCACTTTTACATGGAAGTCGCTCATTATTACAGTATACTGAGTTTGATCTTGTCGCATCGCTAATTCAACATCTTCCTCATCAACCTACTTTTCAACCTACTTCCTCATCATCATGACTGGATGTTGGAGCGTAGCCTTGTACTACTTTATTCTATACCTCTTAAGTTTGATTATGATTACAGCTATCCTCTCATTATTACTGTAGATTTCGTCAATGTTGCCCGCAATGTCCTTATGGATAAGGAATCCTACCCCGTATTGCTTCTTACCTAGGAGACCTCTGTAGCAGAGGACATGTCCGTTATTCAGCAATGTATAAGTCTCACCAGTTCTTCTAATCTCACTAAGGCCGATGATATCCCAAACAATGTCTGATATTTTCTCAAAGAGTCCTGCTAAGTTAGCCTCACTCGAGAGGTTTCGGGTGTTATATGTTGCAAGGGTCAGTTTCCATTGGTGGCCTGTCCGGACCCAGAGATTCTTAGCACCCTCTACTGCGTTGCAGGTCTGACCGCCGCCTTGGTCGGGTGCTCCGCAGCTGCTGGGGACTGAAGGCCATTGGGTAATTGAGTGAGTCATTTGGGAGGGAGTGGCCGAATACTGCACCAGGGAGGCCAATTCCTGTTCTGGTGAGGGAGTGCCTTGTTGAAGGTCAGTGGGCCTTCCTAATTTGGTTGTACCTGGATTAGTATAGTCCCACTCGCTCTCGGCATCTTTTGCTGGTGACAGGCGTCACTCCAAGCCTGCAGATGTTGTGCACTGGTGGAGGTGAATTTCAAGCTCACCAGGGATTCGAACTTCCGACTATGGTAACCGAACATTCGATATAGGTCAGCCAAATAATCCCATAGGTGGCGAGGCTACCTTATCGCCGACAAGTACAGCCCAGAGGGCCCTACATTCCTAAAAACTTCTTTTTATCCGCGATAGATGTGCTTTCCTGGTCGCTATTGGTAACACAATATAGAACGATTTCTAAACGGTTCTGGCCTCGTAGTTCCGGAATGGCCTCGTTGTTCCGGGCGTGGAGCCACGTGAAAACGTAGGACTTTTATTATTCAGCAGCCAAAGTTCATTACTGGAGGCGAAAGATACCAGAGCTCTGCCTCTTGCGTTGATCTTCGTACTTCCCCAGAGTGTATGATGGGCGTTGAAATCTCCAATAATGACCCAGGGATTGGGAGTTGAGGAAAAGATGTCTCGTAGTCTTTTGTGATCAAATCGACTTGACGGAGATAGGTAGGCGCCCACAGATTCTTTTTCCTTACGTTTAGGCATATATATTGATTATCGTCATTAGGTGGTACAGGCTGACGAATGTAGGTGAGGCGACGGCGAATAAACACCAAAACCTTATTGTTTTCACTAACAGTTGACGACATAAACGATTCATATCCAGAAAGCCTGATCGTCTTCGATAAGTTCGGCTCGCAAATGATGATAATGGGAAACATATTGGCATACACGAAACGACGGAAATCCGAAATGCGCTCTCTGAGTCCGCGGGCGTTCCACTGAAAAATAGCGACTTGTCAGACCTCATCCCTGAAAGACAGTGGCTGTGGAGCCATGATCTACTCAGGGTTGCCAGCACCGGACTCGGAGCGTCCAGTACTTGAAGCGCATTTCTGGCAGACGGCGTGTGCATGTTGCTTAGCAACACGCGAATGGCATTCATTAAAGGCCTAATAAGAGCAATCACTTGCTCATCTGTTTTCCGCGACTCCTCGGATACAGTACCGTGCTGTACTGGGGGCGGCTTCTTCTGTCGGCTCTTCTGGCGGTCGTCTACGCGGAAGTGGCGGCCATTCCTATGTAGAGAGAGATCTGGCAGTTTTCTCCCTTCCAACGTCGGTGTTTGGAGTGCTGGAAACTTCCGCTGATGGTGCTGCTTGACGAGTTGACTTTTACTGAAAAGTTGATATTTTCCGTCTTGAAGACCTTCGACGGTGACGCCGTCTTCGCCGCACTTTCACAGCGGCCTCTTTGTGGGTAGAGTTGTCTCTCACCATTTGTTTAAGAATGATGATCTCTTTTTTGGTCTGGGGACAGTCTTTGGAAGAGGCGCAGTGATCACCCTGACAGTGAGGACACTTCAACGTGGTTGCGCTGCAGTTGTCTTCTGAGTGGGGTTCGGCGCATCGAGGGCACAGGGCCGGATTTCTGCAAACACCCTTCACATGGCCAATCTTCCGACAATTGAAGATACATTGGTCTTGGAATAAATGGTCGAACCTGGTGGCGAAAGTGGCCGACCTTCACGTAGGACGGAAGGCAGTCACCTTTGAACGTTATCCTCACACAACGTGTGTTGCCGAGGCGACCAACATGCACAATGACGTTGTGTTCACTTGCTGGTTTTATGAGAACTGGGAGGTCTGCATAAGGTATTTCATTGTCAATGTCATAGATGACTTCTGTTATTGTGGCGCCATTCGATGACACGATGGAGCGGACCTTGATGTTTCCCAGCTGCGTTACATGTTGTAGTATGTTCAGCGTGCTCGGGTTAATCACATCGATTGCCAGGATGTTTCACCTAGAGTTTATCCTGACATCCATGATCTCGTTCGGCGCGGTGTTTTCTAGATACACGGAGAGTGCTTGCCTGTTGAGGTCGTGCAGGTTGTGAGTAGCGTTCTTTGGCACAAACAGGATGGAGTGAGACCATCGTTGAGGCGCGGTTTTCACGGTGTTCGAGCTGGACGCCGAAGATGAGTTGAGAATTCTTTTTTTGGCCTTGCGGTATTGGACAAGTCGAAAGCTGTCTTCCGAGGACTCGTCACCTGATGCGGAGTACAGCTCTGTGTCCTCTCTATCACTTGCCATGTTTCCTCGCTTCCTCAAACCGATGTCCGTGGGTGAACGGGAACCGGGAGGGTCCTCTGGGCGTTGTACATCCATCACCGCGATGGAGGGAACGGTGGACCCCACAGATGGAGTTAGAAGTCCAGAAAATCACAGAGCCGGGCGAGATGTGTTCCGCAAGAGAAGCACTTCGTCTTCTTTTCTCCTTGGCAACAGGACTTCCTTATTAAACCTATTAGGCTCAGATGCCCGCACTCCTTACAGCGATTACGTGATAACGGCGATAGTCACTGGCGAGCTAACGAGGAACGACTGCAGAAACAGGACACACAGAGTATTCTGTGTGTTTTTATGTACACCCTTCTCTGTGCAGTCGTTTCTTGTATATATGCACTGTGGCTTACCCTTTGCAACAATTGTGCAGAAATAATCGATGATGATTGTCAATGTAAGCGAATAGAACTAACGAACGAACGAATGAACGAACGAACGAACGAGTGAGCAAGCAAGCAAGCAAGCGAATGAATGAATGAATGAATGAATGAATGAATGAATGAATGAATGAATGAATGAATGAATGAATGAATGAACATTTTATTTGTTGAAGTCGAGAGTATGACGAAAGCCCGTCTGGTCGGGATGATGCATGCTTGAAAGGAAGAGGTCGGGACACCAACCAAAATGGTTTAAAATAGATGTTTACGTTTCGGCGCCCCCACGGGAGCCTTGTTCACAATAAAACAAGCGGCACAGCTGGTGCCCCTTTTATGTGCGGCTCAAAACATGACTAAGGAATCTGGCATACATAGGCGGCAGATTGCCTTCGTTGCGATTAAGAGTGTGCGCCGTCGTTTGGATGATTAGGGACACAAGATAAAGACGCGACGAATGATTTCGTTCCCTGGCAACCTCGCGAGATTTTCCCCAGCTAACCGTATGTGAGGACCGTATCTGGACCGTATTTGTTGACCGTATCTGGACCGTATCTGGACCGTATTTGAAGTTGCTGGTTTCTCCGACGCAGGCATACCGACAGTCCGCACATGGAATGACATACACCACGCCTGGGAACGTGCTCTTCTTCAAAGGGTCTTTCACAAGCACGAGCTCGTGTCTACGTTACTGGGAGGGCACGTATGGCGCAGTCTGCACGTCATACGACCGCAGGGCGCGTGCAAGGGTCTCGCTTATGTTGGGGACGTACGGAATCGAAGCCACTTATTTGGGGGGTCCAGGCTGGGTGGGTACTGCGCGAGCCAATTGGTGCCCTACAGTGTCAATGAAGTACTCAGGATATCCACAAGCCGTCAATTCCCTCCGCACAAGTACATTGTCCGCCATGCGGTCTTCCGTTGCTGTGCACACGTCTTTCGCCCGACGAAGAAGAGAGCCGACAACAGACCTCTTCTGCGAAGCAGGGTGCACCGATGTGCAGTTTAGGTAGCGACCAGTGTGAGTTTGTTTCCTAAACACCTTGAATAACAGGTTTGGCCCTTCGCGTTGCACAAAGGTGTCCAAGAACGGCAGTTGGCCTTCAGATTTCACTTCTACGTTGAACTTGATTGCTACTTGCATACTGTTTAGGTGAGCCGTGAAGAGGTCAAGGTTTTTTTGCAAAATACTGAAAGGGTCGTCGACATATCTGAAGAAGACTTTAGATGCCGGTGTAAACGAGGACAGCGCTTGAGCTTCGACAGCCTCCATTCTTAAGTTGGCTACTGTGACCGAAATCGACGCCCCCATTGCCGCTCCATGGACTTGCCGATAAAATTTCTTCTGGAACGTGAAATACGTATTTCATAGGCAAAGTTTTAGTAACCTACCTAGATCATGCACACCGATGAGGGATCTGTCAGGCAACGTCGGGTCTTTGTCAAGGGCGGCGACGCAAACGTCCACGGCCATGTCTATTGGTACGCTCGTAAACAGTGAGACCACGTCAAAAGAAACTAAGGCTTCGTCAAGGTTGACGCTTGTTCCTTTAACCTTTTCAATGAAGTCGTACGTGCTGCGTATGTGCGCAGCGCTTTTGCCAACCAGTGGCGATATGATTCTGTGAAGAAAATTTGACAGCTTGTGGAATGGCGAACGTGTGAAGTCCACAATGGGGCGCAGGAGAACATCGGGCTTGTGTACTTTCGGCAGGCCATATATAGCTGGAGCTGATCCATTGTGGCAAAGCCATCTGTAGTACAGCTGCTTGTGTAGAGGAGCCACCATACGGAAGACGTCGGCCAGCAGTTTCTGCAGGTCCCTCTGAAGCTTGTGTGTCGGGATTCTTGCGACGTCGGCGTACGTGTGAACATCACTCAATAGCAAGCACATTTTGTACGTGTGAACATCACTGAATAGCAAGCCCATTTTTTCGATGTGTTTACTCCTGTCTAGAAGGACGGTAGCGGTCCCCTTCTCGGCGGGAAGCGCGACAATATCCCGATTATCCTGCAGCCTCTTGACGGCATCACGTTCTTCCTTGCACAAGGTGTCCACTATGAGTTGGGCGCGCAACTTCGACAATACGTTTACAACGCGTGTACGAGCCTCGTCACGGCGGGAGTGGTCGACGAAGTTCACCGCACGCTCAGCGGCGCATATTGTTTTCTTCGTATCTGTTGCAGGTCCCGTGTTGAAGTTGAGACCGAGATTTAGAACTGCCATCTCGTAGCCGTCAGGCTGGAATGAGGACAAGGTGTACACAGAGTTGTTGAGGGCAATTGGCGGACATGCTGTGCGGCACTGCTTCAGCCATTCGAAGTTTTTGTCGTGGCATTGCTCATCTTTCCGAGCGCGAAGATTGGCTTGAAAATTTGTATGCAATTGTATGCATGCCACCTCTTCTGTGTAGTGAGCCTTGAGACGCAGTCGAGAAAAGAAGGCGTCATTCCTAAGTCTTCGTACTTGGTCCTTGCAATCCGTGATACTCGCATGCAACAGATGCCGTTTCGCCTTGGAAACCCCGCTTAGTCCAAATCTCGTAGACACGGGTCTGTGAAGACGCAGTGAGCGCGGGATCAAACCAGAGGACTTGCAGGCAAGGTTGAACATCATATGTCCGTTGAATGCCAGAACGCGCGTAGTCAGTGAGACGAACCGGCGAATTTCAGTGATCACTTGCTGGCCGTACGCATGTCGCAAATAGATGAACTCGAGAGCATGACGGAAGCTCGTCTGATCGGGATGATGCATATTTAAAAGGAAGAGGTCCGGACCCCGGCCAAAATGGTTTAAAATAGATATTTACGTTTCACCCTGCTTCGCAAAAGAGGTCTGCTGTCGGCTGTCTTCTTCATCGGGTGAAAAACGTGTGCACAACAGCGGAAGACCGCATGGCGCACAATGGACTTGTGCGGCGGAAATTGACGGCTTGTGGATACCCTGAGTACTTCATTGACTCACTAGAGCGCCAACTGGCTCGCGCAGTACCCACCCAGCCTGGACCCCCCAAAAAAACGGGCTTCGTATCCTTACGTCCCCGGCATAAGCGAGACCCTTGCACGCGTCCTGCGGTCGTATGACGCGCAGGCTGCGCCACACGTGCCCTCCCAGAAACTTAGACACGAGCTCGTGCATGTGAAAGACCCCTTGGAAAAGAGCACGTTCCCAGGCGTGGTGTAAGTCATTCCGTGTGGGGACTGTCGGTATGTCTGCGTCGGAGAAACCGGCAACTTCAAAACAAAACTTAAGCATCCCAGGAATGTCGTCCAGAAACGACACGTTGCATCGAATGCCTTGACCGAACACTGCGCGACCACGTCACATACGATTAGCTGGGAGAAATCTCGCGTGGTTGCCAAGGAACGAAATCATTATTCGCGTCTTTATCTTGAGTCCCTAATCATCCAAACCTAGGCGCACACTCTTAATCGCAACGAAGGCAATCTGCTCCCCATGTATGCCAGATTCCTTAGTCATGTGTTGAGCCACACGTAAAAAGGGGCGCCAGCTCTGCCGCTTGTTTGATTGTGAACAAGGCTCCCGTGGGGGAGCCGAAACGTAAACATCTATTTGAAACCATTTTGGTCGGTGTCCGGACCTCTTCCTTTTAAGTATGTTATTTGTTGGTGTTCAGACGTCAAAGGTCTTACGACCGGACACCGTAGGGCTTTAAATTGTATCCTGCAACGTGTTTTAGAAATATTCTGTAACAGCTTGAATAACGTTAGCTGGCACGCCCTACACAATGCATTGCCACATGAAGCATGACACCATCACTGAAGAAAAAGGAAACGCGCTTAGAGTTACTCAAAATATGGAGTTGGTCAAAAAATCAATCAAACAGTAAGTTGAATATCCGTGGGTCTTCCTAAGAATATCAACATGATCCCAAACGGCATACTCACCTAGTTCCTCATATTTACATCATCGAGCACTCTTCAAGCATCAAATACGATTTCCAGTGAGCAGAAATCAAATGCATACTAGCACTTGCGTGTAAAATCTAAAGTTCATGGCAACAACCACGACCTGCGAACCAGCATAGCGCGCTCTTCGGGATAACGCGGTTAAGAGTTGATGCAGAATAACGTCCACTTGGGAAAGACTAAAGTAGAAAACATGTGAAAATGTGAACGTTACCTTCTATATTTAAAGATCCTTGTCCCAGGCCGGGTACTTCAAGGGAATCAATGGGCTCGAGAACTACTCTTATGAACGAAAGCATTCAGCGTGCCCAAGATGCTCACGCGTACCTGAAATTATAAAAACGAAAGTTCAATAAATTCCTTCTTCTAAACGAAGTTGCACCTGTCTGGCCCAACAACTGCCCTGTCGGCCAAACAGCAAGCACTGACACCACATTACTTACGAAGTCGTGTTGATGCTTTGGTCGCTCTTTTTGCCAATGGCTTCGGTGAAGACTCAGACTTCGTAATATGATGTTTTCTAATGCTCGCCTCGTAAATATTATGCATGGATGTTAACTGCATGTGATGTTTTGGATTCCCTGTTTAGCAGAAAAGCCCTCCTAGTACCGAATTCTGTGAAGACTTACAGGGCACAGCGTGTGTGACTACACTTCTAATGTTACAACCATATAAAGCCAGTAAACAATAACAACAAGGAAAGCGTAGGGGAAATTACTTGTCTATTTGATTGAAATGTAGAAATAAATGAAAGTGAAAGTAGACGAAAAAACAACTGGCCGCAGGTGGGATTCGACTCCACGCCTTCGCATTACGCGTGCGATGCTCTTACCAATTGAGCTACCGCAGTGCCTTTCCCCCGTCCACTGCCCTGGGTACTTCTGTATGCGTATACAAGAGTTAGCCCTGGGAGTGTTATCCAGCTCCACCACTCACTTCGAAACGGATGTAGAACATCCTCTCTGTCGCGAGCCGTCACGTTATACGTCAACTTGGCAGAGGGCATCTGGCCAATAAACCCGCGTATGCTACCTGAAGGCATCGAAGCTACCGGAGATGAGACCCTCATTTTGTAATGAACGAGAGGAAACAGTAAAACTGGTAAGAGCATGGCACACGTAATGCCACGACGTGGGTTCGCGTTCCACCTACGGCTAGTTGCTTTCTGCTGCCCTTCCATTTTCATTTGTTTTTATTTCTACATTTCAATGAAGTAAGCAAATAATTTCCCCTATGCCTCCCTTGATGTCATTGTCTGTTGGCTTTATAACGTTGTGACTTACAAAAACCGAGTTCCTCCTGGGTGCCACAGATGTGAATGGCGAGGAAGATGGCTATTCTAACTTCTATTGCTTTGGAATGCTGGATCAACATTCTCTCATCGTTAGACGGCTAAAGTTATTTCTCGTCATGGACCCACTCTGTGTGAAATGAAAGTTTGCAATTCATTAAAAAAATGTGGTACTTATGTGTACAGGCAATAAATATACGTGTTCCCATTCCCATAAAAGGAGTTGCTGATGACCGAGTTGGCGCATACTCAACGTTGTAGGAGTGCAGGAAAGCACGCCCATCCCAATACAAAAGCGCAAAGGATGGTCGCTTGATCGATGTCATTTTCTTTCGCGGTGTGCGTGCGTGCTTTCTTATGATTTCAATTATACGTTCTCGCTTGCGACCTTTCATCGTTGCTGTCAGGGCCCATTGTCACATTACTATCCCGTTATTGGACGTTCAAATCATCATCGATGTTAAATGTGCAGGGCACGTACTGGGCGCTGCGCCCTTCAATACACGTAACGTTCACTTAGAGTGGTTTCTTTCCTGCTTATAAACGCCTGTATTATACTCGCCAAATGGGAAGTAGAACAGAACTCAGATTCCGTTACTATCACTCGCCGGACGTTCAACAGGGCCGCCGGCCCTGCAATAAAACATCTCGTGGGGGAATGTCCAAATCCAAACCGCACTTTGACGCTCTACTGTGCTGTCGTCTCATTGACTTAAGAACCACCTTTAAATAGCGCCCAACGGGACGGCACAACAGAAAGGAAGACGAACGCAGACGCAAACTAACAACTGATTTTATTGAAGCCAGGCCCACAGATATATATCCACAATCTGCGCAGACGCACCGTTGGAAGGAAAAATGGAATTTGTCAAACAGGAAGTGAAACAGGCGTGAAAGCAAGTTCATTTCTGCAGTATACAGTGCAATCGATGTTTCCCTTACACAATCCTGACCTGCTTTTCTGTTAAAAAATGCCTCTAACGTTTCACGAGCGGTGTTTTGCTTGCTCTCGCCTAGGCTTTTCACGCTGCGGAAACGTGGTTCACAAGTGGGACAGCTATATACTGCAATGGTCAGCAAGATGTGTATTCTCCTTATTAGCTAGATTTCTTGCCTGCAACGGTTGTTTAAGCGTTGTCAATCGACTTACGCTTACTATTGGCGCAAGAACTGAAGTTCGCACCTGCGCTACCATTTTTTTACGCGAAAATTTTATCCTAAGTTGTGGGGTCTTAGGGTCTCACAGGAGTACCGACCACCGCGGGTTCGAGCTTAGCGAGCCACAGGGCCGCGTCAGCCGTCAGCCTCTAGCGCCGCTGCGCGCGAGCTCAGGCCACGAGGGGCTACCGAGCGACGCACGCAAGAACACAGTATTGCCCCAAATTGACGGAAACCGTTTATTGTCTCCAACGGCACCCAACACTGCACGAACGCCCGGTCCCGGGACGGCGGGGAACCAAAGGGTTCCCGCACCAAGGCGAAAAAATACAGTTAGGGGCGCCTGTAGCACGTCGCTGCGAGAGCACAGGCTCAAGCTGGGACGCGCCGCTAGGAAAAGTCCCGGCGGCTATGCTACTCGCTCTCGCGATAACCGATGGGTCAACTCGCGAGAGCTCGGGCAATCTCCTTCGGCTTGGGCCTCCGATGAGTGCGGCTCGGCGTGGTACGACCTCGCGCGAGCACTAGGCACCCGTTCTTCGGCTTAGCGTCGGGATAGGAACAACACGAGGTACGCGCTCCCCGCACGGGCAAAGGCACCGTGCGTGAGCTCAGTCCTAGTCACAAAAGTGTCGGCGGACGAGAGGAAGCATGTACGTACCGGGCGCTGTCCCAAGGAGCAAGAGAGTCGCTACCGTCATGGCAGTAGCCACCAGGGGCCGCTCCGTGACGTCACTAGCTCCGCCCTCACCGCGAACCAGCGCAAGTGGAGCGCCACCGCCAAAACTGGTTCGGAGCAAGGACGACGTGGCAAAAAGGATTGCAGACATGGGTGAAATGCGCCCGCGCAATGGCGCGTCGAATTCCCCAAATCCCCACATCCTCCTCTCCTTAATTGCCCCCCTACCAGTCTGGCGAAGAAGCTGGGAGGGGCTAATGCACCAAAGACAACTGAGCCTTTCATGCACTAGCTAATTGCTACCTCAGCCCAGCAAGCACTATGCGTACAAAAAAAAACATACATACAATGATAATGGAAAAATAATAAATAAAAGATCATACACTCTAAAATACAAGAAAATGACGCCGCGAAGGGGGGGAGAAATATTAACAAAAGAGTCTGCTGCTAGCGCGGGGCAATGTCCAGGGGTGCGAAGAGAACGCGGCTCTGTGGCTAGGGCGGTGGCCGAAGTCGCGGGAGCTGCGAGCGTAGGCTTGATTGCAGGCCACGTTAACGCAGGAACGGGCTCACCGTTGTTCCGTCGAAGTTGCCGGCGAGCCCGATGAGTGCCGCTTTCGGGGTGGTGGTGGTCCCGAACTCCAGGTGGACGGGGCAGGACACTGCCAGGTCAGCTGGCACGCCGCCGTATGCAGGATGGATGAGCAGCCACAGCGGCGGTTGCAGGGCGTTCGCACGGCGTCGGCGACTGCAGAGAGCCGAGCTCCTGGCGTGATGTCATAGGGTCCCGTCCACCATCGGTATCCGCGGCGATCCGATGGAGTTGGTGCGGCAACGAGCAACGGCCTCCACGCACGCACGCACGCACACACACACGCACGCACGCGCACACTCTCCTCGTGATACCGCGCATCACTCCTCAACGTCCGCCATGCCGCCCGTTGTTCACAACGCGCCGCGCCGATCCAGGGTCGAAGCTTCCCTCTCCCCCGCACCAACGAGGCAACGTGACCATTGTCACCCCCCGCGCTGCACGACACGTCAATTACACACGACACGACACAACATGACCCCCTTCTTGGCAAAAAGAAGGTAAAAAAAAATGAAAACGAGAAGAGAGAAAAAAAACACAGAAGAAAACAAGAATGGTCAAAGTCTATGTACAAGTTACAAAACAAGATGAACTATACAACTGTACACTTAAAACATTAACACAATAATTACACTCAGCATGCGTACCCAAAAATAAAAAAATAAGAAATGCACACTGCTACAACACACTGCTAACAACATTAGCAGAAAGCTGGGCTGGGGCCAGCTTCTTTTCGTGCACTGGCCGCAAAGAAGCTAACCCACTGAGGCTAAGCAATATTACTGAGGGCCTTCGGTGGCGGAAAGAGTCCGCCGTCAGGCGCGATATCACACAGGTGACCGTTTCCTCAGGTTGTACCGGTGCGTGGTCCGAATGCGGTCCTTCGCGCCGGGTGTGCCCTGTTGCTTGCGCGTGGTGCCACTGGGCACCGGCGCGAGCTCGTCGGACCGCGACGCAAAGGCTTTCAGGTCGGCGATATGGGCACGGCTGAGTTTTCCCGAAGGGGAATCCTTCAGCAAGTACGCGAGCGGAGACCAAACTTTCTCTACTCGGTACGGACCAAGCCACTTAGGAGCGAGCGAGGCTGAGAACCCCTTGCTCGCGTCGCTAAGAGCGTGGTTGCGCTTCAGGACTAAATCACCTACCTTAAATGAAAGATGGCGATGCTTCCGGTCGTACTGAGCCTTCTGCTGGGCCCTGGCCGAAGTCAAACTCTGCCTTGCTCTACAGAGAGCCCGACAAAGCCTGTCCCGAAGTGCTGAAGCGTACGCAGAACAGTCTGCCGGCGCCTCCTCATCCCCGAGCTGACATTGAATGACACTGGTCACCGGATTTGCCAGCTCCCTTCCAAAATTGAGGAAAGCGGGAGAGAAACCAGTCGAGCGATTCTCGGCGGTTCGGATTGCGAACGCGAGCTCACTCAAGTGGTCTGCCCAATCCTTTTGACTTACGGCAAAGGCCGCCAACATTGGTTTGAGGGTTCTATTGACCCTCTCCGTCAAATTGGACTGGGGATGGTAGGGCGATGTGGTGCAGTGATTAATTCCCAGGGAACGGCACGTAGCACCAAACACCCGAGCAGTGAAATAGGACGCGTTGTCCGTAATTAGTCTTTTCGGAAAGCCGAACCGACAAAAAACTTCCTGTAGCCTCTCCAGCACCGCTCGCGCGGTCACTTTTCGAAGCGGAAACAACTCCACCCATTTCGAAAAATGATCGACGACTACCATCAGGTGTGTGAACCCCTGCTTACTTCTGGGGAAAGGCCCCATAAGATCGCAGGTGGCCACTTGCCACGGACGCTCACTGTCAATTGGTTTCATCAACCCGGGCGGCTTGCCACCCCTTGATTTCACCGTTTGACAGACATGGCAGGAACGGCAATAGCGAAAAATGTCACGCTTTATGCCAGGCCAGGTCACAGTTTGGCTTAGTTTCGCAAAAACTTTGGAGCCACTCAAATGACCGGCCAAGGGTTCGTCATGAGATGATCGCAACAGTGCGCTTCTCAGACTCTTGGGGATAACCACCTTAAACGGGTCCACAGCCTCGTCATCGGTGGCTATGTATTTCAGCAGGAGCCCATCGTGATCCAGCAAATATGAATCCGCGGGGGACCCAGCGACACACGCTGGTTCCGGTCCCCCTGCGCCCGCCGCACTACCAGCAGCGTCTCGGCGCTCCGTCTCCCTGAGACCGTCGCTCACTCCGCGACAAAACGGATCAATTTGCTGGGCCTTCAGTAGCTCTTGCCTGCTGAATGCGATTCCAATTCTCCCAAAGGGGAGTCTGGTCTCGTCCCCACTCAGGACTGCAGCCAACGGCGTCGTGGGTTCGCTTTCGAGAAGCTCCCCCGCTCGCTCGTTTTGCGGCGCGCTGCTTGCCTGGAGAGCGGAATGACAGGTTTGCCCGCTTGCGGACTCGCCTCTCTCTGCGCTCGTTTCGCCTCCGACACTTGCTGGCACAAAGGCACCGGCTGTGGCTGTAACACCTGGAGGAATGCTCTTGGTGCACAATGGGGCACGGGATAGCGCGTCAGCTACCACGTTGGTGCTCCCCTTTCGATACTGCACTGAAAAGTCATAATGCTGTATCAGGAGAGCCCAGCGCGCCAGCCGGCCCGCAGGCTCACGGAGCCGCATCAGCCAACTGAGCGCACTGTGGTCCGTCTGCACCACGAATTTCGTACCATCAAGGTAAACATCGAACTTACGTAGTGCAAACACGATAGCGAGGCACTCCTTCTCGGTCACGGAATAATTCCTCTCTGCCGGAATCAAGGAGCGGCTGGCAAAGGCCAACGGCTGCAACACACCATCGTATTCCTGTAGGAGGACTGCTCCTAAACCCAGATCGCTCGCGTCGGTCTGGACAACGAACGGTCTGGTCAGGTCGGGGAGTCTGAGCTGCGCTGTCTCCGCAATGGCGCTAGACAGTTGGCGAAAGGCCTGCTGCTGCTCAGGTCCCCACTGCCACGCGGCCGACTTACCCAAGAGCTTGCTCAAGGGTGCCTGCACTCGGGCACAGGACGGAATGAATGACCGGTAAAAGTTGGCCATTCCCAAAAAGCGGCGAAGGCCACGTACGTCCTTGGGCGCGGGGAAATCGAGGATTGCCCGAAGTTTCTCCCGGTCCGGCTCAATGGAGCCTCCGCCCAGCGTAAACCCCAGTAACTGAACTCGGGTTTGCGCTAGTTGGGCTTTCGCAGGATTCAAAGTCATCCCGGCGGCCCGCACCCTCTCGAGCACATCGGCAACATGGGCCAAGTGTTCTTCGAAGGTTCGTGAATAAATCACGATGTCGTCGAGGTAGCACATGCAGTATGACCACTTTGCTTCCCCGAGGACGCGGTCCATGAGTCTCTGAAAGGTCGCAGGACCGTTGCATAGACCAAAGGGCATACGAGTAAACTCAAATAACCCTCTGTGGGACGTGAACGCGGTCTTGCACCGGTCACGCTGATCCATCCGGACCTGTAGGTAACCTTTGGAGGCATCCAGCGTAGTAAAGTACCCCGCACTACCCAAGGTTCCTACGATGGAGTTAATCGTGGGGAGCGGATAGGCATCCTTACGAGTCACTCCGTTCAGACGGCGGTAGTCTACGCACAGGCGATGACTGCCATCTTTCTTAGGCACCAACACAATTGGAGACGCCCAGGCGCTGTACGAGCGGCGGATAATGTCGGCCGATAGCATCTCGTCCAGCAAGCCATCGATCACCTGCCTCTTGGCCAGGCTGACGGGCCGGGGGTTACACTTCAAAGGAAGCGCGTCTCCAGTTTCGATCGCGTGGCTCGCCAAATCGGTACAGCCAGGTTGATCGGTGAAGAGCTCTTCGTGCTGGCATAACAGTGCCGACAAGCGAGCCTTCTGTGTATCATCCAAATGAACCGCACAGGCGGCCAGAGGATGTGGTGCCCCTTCGTGCCGTGTCGCTCGATCCCTATGGGGACTTTGAGTCGACAAGCGCAGAGCGCAGAGGCCTGCCCCCGAATTCTGCGCGCGACGCGGTTCATGCCGTGCCTCTCGTTCCCAAAGGGGAGTCTTAGCAGGCGAGCGCACAGCTCGAGGGCTTGCCCCCGAACTCGGCGCGCGGCACGTTTCCGACGCCCCATCTGCACAGGCAAGATCGGACGCCGGCGGGCTGATGAACGGCTTTAGCAACGTAAAGGGTCCGTCGCGATAGCCGCCATTCGCAATGTCCACAACGATTCCGGTTTTAAGGAGAAAGTCCCTCCCGAGAATCACCGGAACACTGAGCCCGGGGAGATGAACGAAACGCGTGCGTCTCATTCGCTCTCCCCACCTGACAGTCAGCCTTGCGGCGCCCGCCGAATGGGCCACGCCTTTCGCAAGATTGAATGTCGTTCGGCAATCCCGCAAGCGCACTGAGTGCTTCTGCAAGTGGGATAACACCTTTTCGCCGAACAACGAAGCGCTTGCGCCCGTGTCCAGCAGCGCAGGAAATTCGCGGCCGACAATGGTCACCGGAATAAAGGGCGCGTGCGCCCCAGCAACACAACCTGCTCGGTACGCCGAGGGGACAAGCAAGGTTTCGGTCACCCGTGCCTTCACGAGCGACCCGCGCTCCCGTTTCCCGACCTCGCAGGAGGCCTGGGCGCGGTGCAGTCCCTTGCTATATGCCCTCGTTGTTGGCAGCGAAAACAGCGCACTCCGCCGCGGTACCTTTCCCGAGGCGGAGCGGCCTCAGCTCCCTGCCGGGGTCGACTCGCTGCATGACCAAAGGGCCTGTTATCACGAGCGTCCGCCTCTGCGATGCGTTGGGTCGAAGTGCGTCCCTGCGCATGCATTTCGGGCGGTGGTGCAGCACAGGCTGCCCGCCTCCCGTACGTGTAGGGATCTAGAGCGCGCGCGCTCAGCTCCCATGCACACCCGCTTGTAGCCGCAAAGGCAGCTTGGCCGGGTTGTTGCCGTTGGGGGAGGGGCACAGGCCCTCCCCACGCGCAGCGTGGCTCAAGGGCCTCGCTGGCGGGCGGCGGTGGGCGATAGGCTCGCGCGGCGAGAATGTCGCCTTGAATGCGCTTTGCCTCGGCGGCCAATTCTTCTAAATCTCGGAAGCGGCCGCCGCGCAGGCACGCCGAAAAGGTCGGATGTGCCTGCCTGATCACCCGTTCGACGCGTTCCTCGTTCGAAGCTTTGGGCTCGGCGACTAAGAACAGGTCTTGCATCGCGCGTACGTACTCCTGAAGCGACTCGTCAGGAGCTTGTGTACGTAGCTCAAGCTCTCGCCGCATCCTACTCTGGTAGTCAGCGGGTAGGAATTCGCGCAGGAATGCCACGCGGAACTCCTCGAGGGTTGTTGCACGGTATCCGGAAAGCCGGTACCACCTAGCCGCCGTGTCAGTAAGTGCTACGGGAACGACGCGTTCCAGCACCTCCTGATCCTCCAAACGATTTGCCATCTGGTAGCGTACCAGGGAGTCACAATAATCCCTGGCACTGAGCAGGTCACCGTATCCGCTGTAAGTCGGGACTGCCAACCGTACAGCGGGGTGCGCGCATTTCGGTACAGCCGAAAGCGCCTTAACTGCCCCCGAGAGTGACTGAATCATTTCGGCGGCGTTTTGCAACAGCGTCTGTGCGCCTGCTCCAAAGGGAACCGTTGGCGCGTTAGCGGCGTGGCCGAGCAAGGGTGAACAGTCGTCCAGCTCGATTAGCGGCGCGGTTTCCACAGGGATACCGGCCGCGGCGCCGCCAGCCCCAGAGCAAAACGGGCTCCTAGCGGGGAGCGCCTGCTGTCGTTCACAGCCGCCACTTGAGGCAGCTATACGTGAATTGCTTAGGCCGCTTGCAGCCAGCGTCGACAAAACAGGTGCGCGCTCGAAGGTTGCGCCACTGGGCACTACCGAATGCACTCCAAAGGGAGACGAGTGAGCGAAATTCGTGGCTGCAGCATTGTAATCCCCACAGGGGGCCGTGGCAGACCACTGGTTTTGGCTGCTCATTTGAGGAGCAGCCAGCGGGCAAACGTCGGAGAGGGCTAAGGCCCCGTTTCCGTGCTGCGCTCCGTAAACTCCACAGGGAGCCGATCGAGAGCGCTGCGACATCGCACTGCCCTGCATTCCGAAGGGAATCGTGGCAGACGAATGTGCTGGTGTGCACTGTTCGGGGAGGGCTCTGGCCCCGTTCCCAAACAACGCTACTGCTCCAATGGGAGCTGGTACGTAGCGCCTCGTGTTGTCGTCCCCACAGGGGGCTGCGACAGGTGAGGGTGCATAAGTTCGCTGCTCAAGGGGAGCACTGGCCCCGTTATCGAGCAACGCGGCGTCTGCTCGCGGTAACAAAGGGCAAAAGTCACCTAACAAATGACAAAGGTCACTAGGCCTAGCAGACATAACGCGGCGAGTACAATATGCAAAGGCGTACTGACTCGGCTAAGCACAGACAAAAGCTTAATGAGCCTTTGAATCCGCGTTGGGCGCCAGTGTGGGGTCTTAGGGTCTCACAGGAGTACCGACCACCGCGGGTTCGAGCTTAGCGAGCCACAGGGCCGCGTCAGCCGTCAGCCTCTAGCGCCGCTGCGCGCGAGCTCAGGCCACGAGGGGCTACCGAGCGACGCACGCAAGAACACAGTATTGCCCCAAATTGACGGAAACCGTTTATTGTCTCCAACGGCACCCAACACTGCACGAACGCCCGGTCCCGGGACGGCGGGGAACCAAAGGGTTCCCGCACCAAGGCGAAAAAATACAGTTAGGGGCGCCTGTAGCACGTCGCTGCGAGAGCACAGGCTCAAGCTGGGACGCGCCGCTAGGAAAAGTCCCGGCGGCTATGCTACTCGCTCTCGCGATAACCGATGGGTCAACTCGCGAGAGCTCGGGCAATCTCCTTCGGCTTGGGCCTCCGATGAGTGCGGCTCGGCGTGGTACGACCTCGCGCGAGCACTAGGCACCCGTTCTTCGGCTTAGCGTCGGGATAGGAACAACACGAGGTACGCGCTCCCCGCACGGGCAAAGGCACCGTGCGTGAGCTCAGTCCTAGTCACAAAAGTGTCGGCGGACGAGAGGAAGCATGTACGTACCGGGCGCTGTCCCAAGGAGCAAGAGAGTCGCTACCGTCATGGCAGTAGCCACCAGGGGCCGCTCCGTGACGTCACTAGCTCCGCCCTCACCGCGAACCAGCGCAAGTGGAGCGCCACCGCCAAAACTGGTTCGGAGCAAGGACGACGTGGCAAAAAGGATTGCAGACATGGGTGAAATGCGCCCGCGCAATGGCGCGTCGAATTCCCCAAATCCCCACAAAGTTCACTCAGTGAATTCCGCCCCAGATGCGCACTTTTGCATATAATTCTTGGTAAGGAGTTTCTGGGAATAAATATGTCATTAAAATTTATTTTGCACAATTTCGTCGAGAAAATGATGGGCTTAATTTTTTATGTAATCCGAATCGACCGTATACCCTAAACAGCACTGTACTGTAAACAGGCTATTTTGTCTTCGGTTGGTGTAACAGCATTAAAGGGCAGTTGGGACCTAATTTCTTGAAGGCGAAACTTTCGCGGGTATATGTCCTACTTGGTGTTAACAAGTAACGCTACGCTGTATAATCTGCCAAAAACCAGCCATGTTTAATGCCGATGGCACTTGATGCCGGCGGAATCAGGCCGCGCCCGATTCTCGTAGTAAAGGCATGGCTCCGCCATGGACTGCCGGTTGTTGCGAGCCATCTCGCTTATGGCATGCACCAGTCGTGCGCCAGAGAGAGCAGTGATCAGGGGAGGCCGTCTTTTTCTCTCTTCCTTCCTCCATCAGCGTGCGGGAATGCGCCCCCTGGCTTCGAGGTGTCACGGGCCGTGAGGCCAATAAGGAGGCCTCGAGCGCGAAATGAACGGCGGGAGGGGCGCAATCATATCGGAAGCGGGCGCGACGCGCCTGAGTTATGAGCGCGCATGCCTGGCGGCGCAATCCTCGAAAGGCTGCCAAGGTGCCGTCGCGAGGCGTCGTCGGCGCGCCAGAAGGTGTTTCCAAATTATGGAAACTTTACCTCCTCCCATTGGTCCCGGTTATCCCGTGCAATTCCAGCGTTGCCATGGTAACGGTCATATTGAACGCGTTGCTAAGTGCATTCCGTCCCGGCATGCCGCACCAGCAGCCTGCGGAGGGCCGCGCCTCCCATCGTCTTCGCGCCACGGCACCTTCTCGCTCCCGGTAATTGCCCGTTCCGCCGCCGATGCCGCCGGCGTCTTCATCAACATATGCAAATTCGCTCGCCTCCGCGAATACATTAGTTATTGGGCACTGCGCAAGCGCGCGTTCTCCAAGCCGCGGCAAGGCGAACTCCTTCGCGCCTGTCTTGACAAGTGCTTTTCTTGTTTGCCGTGCAGCTCAGGAGAATTTTAATATCGATTTTGACGTCGGGCGCCTCTGACGTTGACAAAGCGCCTGGGAAAAATTTGCATCGGGTGCGTGATGAAGGCGGACGTAGTAAAAGCGGCTTGGGCTTCATAGCAACTTGCAGGAGTGCGCCTATATTGGCTCCGAGGCTAGGTGCGAAGGTGGTCCTTAATCTAATCTGCATTTCATTATTTCATCTTGGCCCCAGGCAGCCAAACAAAAGCCTAAAGAAGAAACGCGTACAAACTCCTCCCACCAACTACCCTCCCAGGCTCTTGGCGGAGCCATGCTGTGGCTTGATTGCTTTCGAGAAGGCGAATGGCCAGCCTTTAAAGCACAAACACGTTTTCTTTCGCCGCGAGGATCACTCAAGCAATTTTTTTTATTTCTTTCCTTCCTCCTCGCCGTGCACAGCACGCATGCGCCCGGTGATTCGCTCCGGTGCACAAGGCTGTCGTCAGCTTCTCATGTTCTTTCTTTTTTTTTTTGTCGCTGCCATTTTGGCCAGGGTCTATTCTTCTAACGACAGACCGATGGTATATACGCCAGGCCATTACAGGAAACAAATCGATATGGGCAGTCGAGCACACAGATAAAGGAACATCAACTTCTTCTGCACTGCGTCTGACAAACCGCCGCACCAACGCTATGCCTCTTACAATGACCCATTTTATACCGGTTCTTCCTTCGCTGCGGGTAGGGCCACGACTAAGGAAGCGGGCGAAAGGAAACGATCGGGAAACGGGGAGGCCGAGAGGGAAGGGCCCGCAGCTTACAGTGGTCTCATAATCCCTCTTTAAAATGCTTCGACTATCCGTAAACCCAATTCGCTACTGTCTCTCGCCGCTCTCGCTGAGCGAAAAGCACGACGCTCGTCTCTTATCGCTAAGTGTTTATTTCGAGGCCCAGGCGCGCAGCACTGGCGCGCGGCCGTCGGGAGACGGACAGGAAGGAATCGCGCGCGCGCGCGCGCGCCCGATGGGTCCCCGATAGAGAGCTGGGCAGAGTTAAACTCGTGAAGGATAGATCCGAACGGGAGAGCGAGGGAATGCGGCAGGGGCGGCGCGGGGAAGAACAGCGCCGTCCCTGTATCCGCTCAGTCAGCTAACACATCTCCGAATCTCCCGTGTTCGGCACGGTTGACTGCGCCGGTGGACGGACGGAGATAGCCCGCCGGCTTCGGTCCTTCCCTCGCTCGCTCCTTTGAGAACGGAGAGCGCTGGCAGCGTTTTGCCGCAGCGCCGCTTATGCCCGGCCGCTTCCTTTTGTTTTGTGAGCCGCCGTAGGCGAGGCCGCATTACGCTGCTTCCGTTCTTCCCGCGAGAGACACTCGCCTAGATATGTATTTCATCCCGACAGTCTACCGTTCCCAGAGAAAGCCGGCGCAAGAGGTTAACGAAAGAAAAAAAATACTGCTTTTTTGTTTTATTCGCTTCTCCTGCATGCGCCAGTCTTGCTCACTCTTTTTTTCTCCGCCTTGGAAATTTCCTCCTTAAGATTGTGCCACTGGAAAGTTTTAGATTGAAGCTGTCGGATGAAGTTTCACCCTGGCGATGCTACTCGTTCCTGTCCTGTTTCTTTTCTTCGGATTGTACATACGAGGTGCCTGAGAGGATATTATTCTCCCGCCTTGATAAAATCTGCGCAAGCGACTATAGCTATGTTTTCTGGATTATTTCTTTCTTTCCCTTTCTTTAGAATCCGGCTGAGCATGTCTTCGCCTTCAGTACAGCAGTGGACGACGTGGACACTGGCCGCGAAAGTACCAAGAGAGAGATAAGTGAGAAAGGGCGTCGGCGGCGTTGAAATTCGACAGCATTTGTGTGGAGCACTACGAACTGTCTCATTTTGAGGTATCGATTCTGGCTCTGATTCTGGCTCGAAGTAGTGTGTGCTCGATTAAAGACAGAAAAAAAAAAGAAAAAATGAGCAACGCAAGTGTCGCCACTAGGAAGAAACTTCAACGGCGGTTATATCTTATTTAACTACTTTGCTTTTAAAAGACGTGAAATAGAAAACAAAGCGAACGTTTATAGAAGAATATGAAACCCAATTTTGATTGCTATCGTTAAAATGTTTCTGCTAATGCCACATCAATACCCGCAATTCTTCGGGTTTCTACGCTCGCCGCGCGCTTCGGTTTCAAGGCAGGGGATTCCACGCTCAGTAAAATTGAAATATTATCTAAGTGCAGTTGTCCACGTGTCTGTTATATTGGTGCAATTTGATCTCAGGCAAAAGAATGTAGTCTGCGCCATATTTAGTGAACGACTTTGCAGAAATGCTCGTGCAGAGTGGTTCGAATTTATTTTTATTCCATTGTATTTCCTTATCGAATATGAATGGGATAGTATCCGCTAATCGATTCGTATTCGATTCGAGAAATCGCTGTTCGAAATTGTGGAATATTCATTTATGTTTGAATATAAGTAACAACAACATGAACGTTATTAGAGTGAATAGGAAGGAAAGCGGATGCTAGTACTTAATGTTCCACCCGCCATGGTAGCTTTTTGGCTACGTTGTAGCCCTGCAAAGCTAGAGGTCGCGGATTCGATCTCATCCGCGGCGGCCCCTCATCGATGTAGGCGAAATGCAAAAACACTCGTGTACCTTGCATCAGGTACACGTTAAGGAACCCTAGATGATCAAAATTGATCTGGAGTCCCTCTCTACGGCGTACCTCATAATCAGATCATAGCTTTGACACGCAAAAGCCCAGAATTTAATTTTTGGTGAAAGTTCTGAATGATTAATTCTGCGTTAGGAGAGCCGCAACTGTTGTGCAGACACACCATTTTTCTGAAGAAACCCATGCAGCAGATAACTCCTACTCAATAAGTTCCAGTCATTCAATAAGGATTCCTCGCCGTCAGACAGCCTACAAAGGTTTTGTCTCGACTTCGGCAAAACTATCTATTCTCTGGTCGGTATCACCATGTTGCCATTCATTTAAATCGGTGTACTGTGATGTAGTATACGTATACTGTATACGTATACTGCGTACACTGCAGATCCAACGGGCGCAACACTTTCCATGCATGTGATGTCGCGTTGTTACTTTGATTCATAACTGTATCTGTCATGGCGCACGAGACACGATCACCTTTCAGTTGTTTCTCATTTACAGGCTCCTTAGTTCACCAAACGTACAGTCGTGGATGGCATTGCACGTATCAAACAATCTAAGCAAGTGTTTTTTTTTTTCTTCTTTATCTAGCGGACTCCACGTAAGCTTTATTTGTATTTTGTTTAGCAATTTGCAAACATTCGGCATTCGATTCGATATTCGGAGGACATGGTTCTCAAATATTTGTATTCGATTCGGTTCGAAAACTTTTGTGTTCGAACACCCTTATTCATTAGCTCAGCAATATAGTATTCATCTAGCACATTCTAGTAATCGTTTGTGTGCAATATTCAATACTGATTTGTTGTGTACTTCTCATAATGATGACATTTCTGCTGTTCAGAGTTTTTACTTTTCATTCATGTTGAGTGCGTAGTTCGTGGCTTTGAGAAGTGTTTGTCTTGCAAAGTGTAAAGCAAGTTTGGGACTTTGCTCCGTTATACTGGTCTAGTTATCATGAGAATGGATCAGTTCAGACTGATTGAGAGAGCGTACATATTACCAAATAGTTGCTGGCAGACTAGATCACAGAAAAAAGAGGTGGTAAATACCGTGCTTACGATAGTCGATATTTAAGGTGATCGGGACATTAAAGCTGCACCTCCTTTTTCTTTTTTCATTTCTCTCGAAATATCATAAAATCTTGACACATAAGAATGCAGAGTTCCCGAGCAGGCTGGATGCTCCTTGCTAAAAGCTTTGTGAACGATTATCCAAAGTTTTTCTTTCGTGAGTGCTCTTTCTCATTGACCAGCCACTTTCTATAGTAATATTCCCAGCATCAGGATTGGCTGGAATTTGCTGTTACGGACAATTACAGCGTAAACGCTTTTTTCGGGAACACGGCCACTAGGCCATGTATATACGGACTCGGCGCCACTTTTTGGCCATGAGATTCCTTTTTTAATTTTTTTTCCTTCCTTGTGGTCTTCATTTCTCTCTCAATCCATATAAGAGTGATAAAAGCAGGATAAAAGCGCTGCTATGGGCGGTCATGCAATTTACGACTGTCAACGCTGTTGTCTCTCTCCTATAACATTAAGAACATGTGTTTATGATCTTCACATTATTTTCGTGCTTCCTACAGTTGTTGCGTAGTGGCTTCAAACATAGTCGCATCGCGTCTTCCTCTTCCGGCGGGCCAAAACACCAATGCGTTTGCCTTTGCACTGTTGACGTTTTGAACACTTGTTCTAGTGCCATCTTACTCCTCTGCCCTATCTTCAACACTGCGTGGTGTCAGGATGCCCCCCCTCCCCCCCCCCCCCCCCGTCTCTCTCTCCACCAGCAGCATCCCCCTGTGGCAGACCTCTGATTTACCGTCTGGTTCTTGCCGACAAGGCTGCTCCATCGTAAAACAATCAGCGGTGTCGACAATTTGTCCGACCACTATTTTCGTGGCCGGGTATCCCTCGCACACTTCACTTGTGTGCGCACACAGGCTGACGCACAGACGGCACGTAAGTACAAACGAACAAATGTCTCCTTCCGTTCGCGGCCAAAGCTCTCCTTTTTACACTCTCCCGTTTCTCGTTTCGCACTTCCATTTTTTTCTTTACTTCTTTTCTGCCCGCGTCTCCTAGCCGGACACAGCCACAGTGTAGTTCCTACTTTTTTGTCACTCTTGCTTTTCTGTCGTTGTTTTTTTTTTTCGCCACCTCCGTGCAGTGATACCCAGGGGCATCGTTAGGAGGTCTCTGTATTCGGGAGAGTGCAAGGTGCGTTGATAAGAGGAGGAGAGAGCTGTCGCTTTCATGCAGCCAGCCGTCGCTCCTTGTCCCTCGCTCAAGAGTAGGCCGCGCTTGTTTTCTCTCTGCAAGCTTGTGCGTGCGGGCGTATGTGTTTGCGTGCGTGTGTGCGCCTGAGCTTTCCCAGTAGCCAGGCTCGAGTCACTCGGGTTGCCATGGCCATTGGGAGGCGCGTCCGGCTGTTTGTCTGCTTTTCGGCCTAATGATGCGCGCCACCCACTGAGACGCCTCTTCCCGTTGCCTTGGTGGCCGCGATCTCTCTTCACCTTTCTTCCCTGCCGCTCCCTTGGTTTTCAGCGGGCGTTGTTTGGGCCTGACAGCGCGCGTGTCGCCCTATTAAGCAAGGCGGCGTGTGTTGCCTGAGCACCGGCTTCCTGGCCGAGCGAAACTATGGCCTCGTAAATTGTTCTTGCGTCGCATTCGGCGTTAACAAGCTTCCACGCTGCAGGCGGAAATAGCATCCTGTCATATTACATTCTGCGCCGTCGAAATTTATGGTTCGAGGGCCAAGCAAGAAATTAAAGAAGGTATTTTGCGAAAGGTTGACAACATTTGTTTCTAACATTACGTGATTCAAGCGGGAATAGTTGAAGATGAGCAACGTGTACCCTTTAGAGAATGAGTCATTATGTCAGCTACCGCAGCAAGAGACACGTCACTCGGACACTGAACCTCTTACGTTTAATGTACTATGCCATTAAAGAAAAAGAAAACATTTAGTTTACGTGTTGAATTTTGGACCCAAGACAGAACATACCTGCCCTGTTGTTGTTTTTTTCCTCAACGCAGGAATTCGTCGGTCGTGGCCACCTAGGCACAGCGCAGTCATTTAACGAAGCTTTGATAACGGTGAGCAAGAACTATGTAGAAATCTCCTACGAAGGAGTCACACGGCAAGACATGGGTCGCTCAGGTTCTTCTAGTAGACCAGTGTACTAGGCAGGTGACCGCATCGGTTCTGCCCTTTCTCACCACCCAGATGCTTAGTGACGTCTAGACGGCAGCCTCACGCCAGGTGCTTAAAGCGCCACTCACAAGCTTTGGGCATTGCAAACAGGTGGCACTCACGTGGTGGAAATCGTGTCTGCAGAACATCAAGCGGCTGCACGGTGCGAAAACAGCTGGAATTTCAAGCAGAAGACCTGCGTCCTTCCTCTCGAGAAAGCCCCGTTTCCAGCCAGGAAGTGAAGGGCTGCAATTTAGTGGTGATGCCTTCCGCTCGACTGTATATATGCCAGTCTTATCATCCACTGTTCACGGCTGGCTCAAGGAGAGTGTGTTGGGAGGCTAGTTGGTAAGACATACTTTTTTGTTAACTTAAACAACGCTAGGGACGAAACCCCGAGGTGGTAGAAAACAGGACGAACACAGACTGTCTGCGTTCTTCTTTTCTTCTTCTACCCCGGTGTCTCGTCCCTAGCTCAGTTTAACTTCACAAAACAGTATAATTCAGTATCGCAAAATGCATTGCTACAAAGCCATGGCCAAGTTCACCCGCAAGAACGCCTTTGCGTAAAACGCACTGCTTGCAAGGTCACTGATTATTGACGCGTGACCTCCATAATTCCCCCAATTCCAAATGTGTAATACCGGCACTGCGAGAGCACCGCGCAGCAGAAAGAGGAAGAGAAGAAGAAATAAAGAAAAAGGAAGGAGGCAGGGCTCGCGACGTAAATTTGACGCGGTCCCTCGGCTCTAGTATGGGAGAAGGCAAGAAAAAAATAATGCTTGCGGACGCTATTCGAAGCCGAGGAAGAGGAGGTCTACGGTGGCAGTGAAGGCCGCCTTCCGGCAGCATGGCCAAGACGACATTTAAATTTATCCTACCTCTTCAAATAATGAGACAATTTGAAAAATCTTTGCGGTAAGACGTTCCCTAGACGGTGCTCTACAACTTCCAGTGTATCACCAAAATTTTCAATGGAGCGTGGTAAGGGGCCTTTTAAGGTGTACTCAAAGGGTGTTCCGTTGCGTTTCCAATTATCCTTCAATAATTCAGGTCTTCTCACGCGACCAGAAGGATTACTGGCAGAATTTTGTATGCTCAGATCGCGTCTGTCGAACGAGTGATGCCTGCTCATTAATCAGTGAGGCCTGGCCGAGTGTAGCTTTTTTTTTTTTTTTTCAGAGCGGAAAGCGCACAGTAAGCAGGGCATTTGCACTGCTGAAATAATTATGCCAAGCTGGTTGGAGCGTCAACTTAAGAAAGTGAAGCCTCAGCTGGAGGCTCGTTCCTCTCTTCATTTTTTTTAATGCGGTTAGCATTATCTGCCTACTTCAGACACTTTTAGTATAATTATCTAGTCTATTACGCCGACGCAGTAGCCCAACTTGCCTACTAACTTGGGCCACTAGGTAGGTGCTCGTGATATGATGCCGTCGTAAACGTTCCATTGTACTCATTCCATCCTCGTCATGCAAATGCACTGTCGTCATACAAATGCAATGTTGACCTGCAGTGTCGTAGTGTCGAAATATGCATTGGCAGGACTCTAAATTACGGGGTTTAAAGTGCCAAAACCACGATCTGATTCTGAGGCACGTCGCAGTGGGGGTCTCCGAAAATTTGGGCCACCTAGGGTTCTTTCAAGTGCACCTAAATCTAAGTACACGGGTGTTTTCACATTTCGCCCCCATCGAAATGTGGCCGCCATGGCCGGGATTCGATCCCGCGACCTCGTGCTGAGGGCAAGACTCTGCCTAAATGTAACTTAGAGGTGAAGGACCATCTGGAGCAGAAATTTCAAGGCGGCGCCTACATTAGATCTATGGTGCCTGCATGCTCTGCTTCTCGCACCATTCGAGCACCCTAACCAACGCCTGCATGTTTTTTCTAATATACCCCTCATGCCTCCACATTGGAGTAATCTAGATATAGCAATATGATTGTATAGCGTATAGAATGCACTATACATTTGCCTAATATTTTTATGGATTGTTTCTTAAAACAAAGAAATCCAAGGACACCTAAGCACTTTTTGTGAATTGTGAATTCGAAATCATGATGATGATGATTTTGATGGCATCCCCTTTGAAACGGGATGCTGAGAAATAGTTACCTAGCCTACTTGATTTATTTTAGGTGTGCTATACATGGTTCATACCTAGTATTTCTGTATACATCTCCTCAATATATTTTTAATTAATGGCCAATTCATTAATGTTCAACTGAACGCCGCTGAGTTGTGCTTCGAGTTTTGCGCTGCGAGTAACGTATACTCTGCGGTACGTGCTGTCCGAACCAGCCAGCAGCAGCAGCCCATGGTGCCAACGCCGTGTGCCACCGACGTCCTGGGCGACGAGAGACCGAGGAAGCAGATACGCCCAGTGTGGGAGAGAGAGAGAGAGAGAGATCCCTACCGCGCGCCAGCTTCCGAGAGCGAGACCACGGCACCTGCGCGCGCGCGTCACGCGACTGCCTCGCCGACGACAACCTGTCTCGCGGCGTCGCGTTGCCGTATCTTTTCCGTCGAGGCGCGCTGGTGACGTGGCGCCGCGGCGATGCCCTCTCCCCTCACGCAACGCCAATTCGCGCGCTCTGCTCCGTCGAGGCGCGCGTCGCGGCAAATGGCAATTTAGGTGCCGTTTCGCTGCTACAGATGCCGACTTTTTCGCTGAATGGGCCATTTGATGTTTTCTCACTACACTAAGACGAATTTACACTATGATTTTGTTATGCATTTACCATGTGCTATTTGTTCATCTCTGGACAACTCTGGATTTAATTTTCTTCTATATTTAAAAAGAAGTGGGCTTAGTGGGAGATTTAGGTATTGCCAACATGTTTCCGGTCGTAGCCGTAGGTCTCCGAGTAACCAACCTCACACAACAGTAAAAACTCATGCCACTTCTGCGACTGCCGTACCCCAGCATATCCGCTCGGGCATATGTGGGCGTGGGGACTTCACGCACAGTATTAGATATGGCTTTAATGAACAATGTACTTTACGCTACCGCGAAATCTTATTAATCACAGAGTGATATATAAGCAGAGTGAACGAGTGAGCTAAGCGAGTGAACGCTCAATGCCGTCAAGCGACGGCGTCCGCAAATGTGCTGACAGCACTTCAGAGTATGCCTTTTTGACTGCAAGATTCGAAGGGGGAGGACACTTTTGGATGTCATTTTTTACTTACAGCATATACCAATAGGCCAAACATTGCGTAAACGGTTCCGCAGAAGTCATTGGTCTCACTTCAGGGCCGCGCTAAAGAAATATCATCTTTCAAGTATTGGTGGATAAAGTTCACGGATAAGCCGGTTCCTAGCTGTAGATCTATGTGCTCGAGATGTGGCTGTTTATAACATTGCTCCATGCAAAACAATGGCCACTTTTATAGCAGACATGAAATCCTTACTGCTGGAGCCCTTGACTAACAGGTATTACATGCAGACAGCTCCGCGTATGGTGACAGTCGACTCAATGAATGTAAACCTTTCTGCGCCCGCAGCTGCCTTCGTGGTTGCAAATGTGAACACTGATGAAGGGTCACACCATTTTAGCGACATGGCGTCTTCACTGTCGCTGACTGCAGGGTCGTCTCTTCGGGGCTTAAAAGCCTGACGTTCTTGCAACTTTTTCATTGTCGATTGACTCGGAAAGCGCCTCCGTTTAGTCAGCTAAGAATGGATAAGCTAAAATGTTCGCGAACACTACAATTTAAAGTGAAACTTGAAAGGATTGAACGACGCGTGTTTTGTTCAGAGAATCAAGCCACTGAGTGCTTGCTGCAGTCGGGAAGGGCACCGCCGTCCAGTTACTCCAAGCACAGCAGGACTCGACTTACCAAAGTTATGCGGTCCCAAGACACTTCTGGTCGATGGGAATCACTTCCAGGCACCCACCGCACCCAAATAAATTTTCCTTACAAAGGCTTCCTACCCGTTTAGCATGGAGTCCGAAACCGCACACGACTGCGGTTGCAGAACGCAGGCTATGCTTATTCTCCGAAACGCACTACTTTGGGCCTCCAGTGTAGCAGGTGACATGACGCACTTTCTTATGGGTTTTAGTGAACTTGTAACAAAGAACACTACACCCTGATGTACGGTGCCCTGAACATGATACGTCAGGGATGATCTGCCTACAGGGACCAATGTTTTTTTTTTTTTTTTTTTTTCGATGGGTGGTCCCGAATGGTACAGGGTGACGCTTCAGCCTAATCAGGTGGAACACAGATTGAGTAGATTCGGGCAGTCTTGCAAAAAAAAAAATGGATCTCCCTGAGGAATTAGGACACTCAATCGTTCCCAAGCATGTACAGGGAGCCGATTTTTCAACAGCACGGAGCGAGCGTTGATTGGTCTGCCGGTCAGCGCCTTCTAACAGTGCGAAGCGACGAGATCAGCAAGATCTTGCTGATCTCTTGCTAATTTCTCTTGCTCTTAATGATGTCATCGGTTCGCGCCGTTAAAATGCGCTGACCTGCCGGCCATTCGAAGCCTGCGCGGTAATTATAAAGAATCGGTAGACCGTACGCGTACACACACACAACGTGCAATATAAATATAGGAAACAATCACAACCATCTACACGCAGAAAATATGACCACTAGAGCGCAAGGTGTCACGCAACGCCTAAAAATACTGAACGGAGAGTCTAAATCTCGGTTGGTCGCGCCAGCGGCGACAGCCTACCTTTCTTCCAATTATTTTATTTTCTTGGTGGCAAGCGCAATACCACGGACCTGGTCGATGCGCGCTACATAGAACTGGAGGGCTAGGAGTTTATTAAGCTGCGCGAAGAAATGATCAGGCGCCCACTGGAAAAAAAAAAAAACTGAGACGTGGAGGAAAGGGGGGGGGGGCGTTTTTAATATATCCTCCTCTCCACTCTGCGTCTCCTCTTTCGTCTGTTCACTTCCAGGCCAAAGTCGATAGGCTTGCTCTCCGCGGGAAGTTTGTACTATTATCTGTTCATTTCGTCAAAACTAAGCTGGGTTTCAAAGATGCGGCGTTCTCCTTATTTTTTGTTTCCCTCAGTGGCCGTCGACCATCTCTTCCTCCCTCGTTATTTATTTATTTTTATTTTCGAGCGCCAATACGGTATAGGGAGGATGGCGCGTGCAGTCACTGAATGGCAGCGAGCGCGCCTTCTTGCTTTTCATCGGATGCGGGCTCAGAATTTTCCGGCCATCTTCCATGGTTCGTGATGCGACGCTGAAGTTGGCTGGCAGAATGCCCGGCCTTTTATGCCGCCCATATTTAACAGGCCGGACCCACGACGATGCATTAGATGTCTCTCCTTCTCCTCTTTCTGCGTTTTTATTTTTCTCGTTCTGCGTGAATTCTAGACTCGTGAAGCAGCGAGACGGAACGTAACAAGAAGTAGCGGGAAAAAAAAAGAGCATTGAGAGATGAAGAGAGAGATGCGCCGAGGTGGGGGGAGACTTTGTTTACAGCTCTCGAGTATCCAGTTGCGCGGCTACAGAGGAAAGCACTTTAAGTGCAGCCCGATGAGGGTATCCCATTGCGGCTGCCCGTCTCGCGCGGAGGCGTGTGCATCTCTCTCGCCGCTCTTATGAGAGCGCCCCTGCAGCCGCCGCCGCTTCGACCACCACCCCCGTATCCAGGGCGCATCGCTGTGATCTCTAAACTCCATGAACCACTGTGTTGAATTTTTATTCCCCCGTTGGCCTCCTCCGCTTCAATTTAAAGTCGTCTTTGATGCTCCGGCATTCGGCCCGTTCCACGCTGCAACCGGGGTCCGAATCCCGCTTGCGAGCGCCTGTGGCTGCGCCGACGTTTCAGCTTTCGTGGGCTATACGCCCCGGACCGACAGAGTGCGCCGTCAGTGCGACGCGCTGTGGGGCTTGTCACATAGCATACGTATAGACAGAGTGGAGTCTACTAGACACGTCTCAGGCTTTGGGTGTGACCCGAAGAGTCCTTGGTGGACCGACCAAGCAGGGAACGTGGCGGTCATGCTCGATGCACTATCCCCACAATATGTAACAGGCATGCCGACATTAACGGGTGCGTGCATAATTCTTTCAATCAATGTTTTTTTTCGAATCGCGCACGTATCGCCTTCGAAGGTCTTTCTCGGCGTTTCCGTCCTATACAAAGCCTGATCATTCATCCTGTTCTGTTCGCATGCCGAAGCGGCACTAGGTACGAGGAACGCCGTTAAGGAAAAACCTCGGATTAAATTAGAGCGATCATGAGTTAGTTAACGTTCCCTCCCCCAGAAGCACACACTACGTTTTTGGCCATGCTGCCACAAACTTAGCAAAAAAAAAACGAAAACAATTCTTACAATATATATATATGATGTTTCAGCCGGGGTCCGGCCTTCATCAAGAGTGCGACTGCAAGCTCAGAGAGCTCCATTTGCAGGCATAACAGCAGCGTCAACAAACACCCACAAAAGAAAGCAACAGTGACACGTACGGACAATCACTGCTGTGTCTGTCTGTGTTACTTTCTTTAGAGGGTGTTTTTTGACGCTGCTGATATGCCTGCAATAAGTGACCAACTCGCCTAAGAACTCGTTTTACAGGGCTCAATTTATACATTTCTCAGTAAGAATAAAAAGAAGTGAGCGAGAGGAAACAAAACGTAAATACAAACTTTACGAAAATTCACGCGTAAAGAAGAAAAAAAAAATGCCGTGGTGTCAAGAAAACCAGCACGCGCACTGGCTCATGTCAAAGTCGACGAAAACAACCATGAATGCGTTAAAAAATTTGCATGAAAAAAAAAGAAGAGCTTGAAACAAAGCAAAACGGGTAAGCAGTTTGTGAATGACCCACACGTCAACAGGTGCACATTCGATCGTGTCCACAAGGAAAGATAACAGATGTAGCCCGTGTAATGTAGGGAGGGGCGATAGGTTTGACCGGGGTTGCCGCTGCTGTGACCTTGAAGATGGTCAATACCTTCATGGGTTAGAAGGCACCTGTAATGTGACCTCCACTGACCCCTGAGTTGAACGAAGCGGCGTTCCATCGCCCTCTCTGCACAAGTAGTATCATTTGCGCCTGCGGGCAAGCTGTTTTTTATACAAAGTCTATGCGTGCGTGAAGAATAAAATAAAATATACGTGAAAAAATATTTTACAAGGTGAACTGATAAGTATGAACATAGCAGCAGGGCGAGAAGAATTTCTAAGAAATAATGTGCAAATATAGATGTCGTTTCATAAACGTGCCCTATGATATGCATCATCTATAACCGTCTGGAATCGCATAAGGCAACCAGGAAAATTATTCAGTGCTGCACCAAACTGACGTTTCGCTCGCACAATCAAAAAAGGAAAAGAAAAGAGAGAAACAAGTGAAAAGTAGAGACGCATGACAGCTAGAAATGCGCTTGTACACAATTTCACATCATGTCGACCAAAAGCGATAGGGATAAACGCATATCTAAACGTAGCTGGAGAGAACCAAGGTAATGTTGTTTGGCATCGCTTAGAGATACTCAGATTATGTTGGTTGCATTCCCCGGATTAAATAATTAGTGTTAGATAATTTCCCAGTTATCTTAATTAGATTAATATTCTGAATGATAACATTGTAGAGCAACATTAGAAACTCCCGATACAGCTTTCTCTTGCTCAACACGTGCTCCATAGAAGTGTTTGTCCGAGCATGAAGAAGCCCGCGATTACACGCAATGTGACTCGAGTGGCCGGTAGCGTAGCAATATATATATATATATATATATATATATATATATATATATGTGTGTGTGTGTGTGTGTGTGTGTGTGTGTGTGTGTGTGTGTGTGTGTGTGTGTGTGTGTGTGTAGGCCTTTGTGAAGAACTACGTAGAGTGGGAATAGACAAGAAGAAATATACACCTTATCGACTCTCGTCTATAGACAGCCTACAGACGAAGAATGAACAACAATAAATAGAGACTGTATCGACTTTTGTCTATAGGTAGTCTGTAGAGGAGAAGTAGACGAAAAAAGAACAAACACCTTATCGACTTTTTCTATAGACCGTCTATAGACTGCAAATAGACAACAAGAAATAGAAATCTTGTCGACTTTCGCCTATAGAAAGTCTATAGACAAACAATAGACAAAAATAAATAGAGACTGTATCGACTTTCGTCTATAGGTAGTCTATAGAGGGGAAGTAGGCAAAAATGAAACAAACACTTTATCGACTTTTTTCTATAGACCGTCTATAGAGAAGAAGTAGACAAAAAAGAAATAAAAATCTTATCGACTTTCGTCTATAGAAAGTCTATAGACAAATAACAGAGAAAAATAAATAGAGGCCGTATCGACTTTCGCCTATACGTAGTCTATAGAGAGGAAGTAGACAAAAAAGAAACAAACACCATATCGACTTTTTTCTATAGACCGTCTATAGACTGCGAATAGACAAAAAGAATTAGAAACATTATCGACTTTCGTCTATAGACAGTCTATAGTCTTTGTATCAACAAAAGTCCAAATCTATAGAAAGGCAAGATCGTCTATAAAAAGTCTATAGACTTTGTATAGACAATCTAAAGTCATTTTTGTAAGGCGAGATACCAGCAGTCATAGAGGCATTGCGTAATCAAAGAGTACAGACCGCGTACGTAAATACCCTAGAAAATATATACAGAGATTCCACAGCCACCTTAATTCTACAGAAGAAAAGTAGAAAGATACCTATAAAGAAAGGGGTCAGACAAGGAGACACAATCTCTCCAATGCTATTCACTGCGTGCTTAGAAGAAGTATTCAAGCTATTAAACTGGGAAGGCTTAGGAGTAAAGATCGACGGTGAATACCTCAACAACCTTCGGTTTGCCGATGACATTGTTGTATTCAGCAACAATGCAGACGAGTTACGACAAATGATTCAGGACCTTAACAGGGAGAGTGTAAGAGTGGGGCTGAAGATTAATATGCAGAAGACAAAGGCAATTATAAATAACCTGGCAAGGGAACAAGAGTTCGAGATCACAAGTCAGCCTCTAGAGCCTGTGGAGGAGTACGTTTACCTAGGTCAACTAATCACAGGGCACCCGGACCATGCGAAGGAAATTCACAGAAGAATAAAAATGGGTTGGATCGCGTACGGCGGACATAGTGAGCTCCTGAATGGGCGCTTACCGTTATAATTGAAAAGGAAAGTATACAATCGGTGCATTTTACCGGCGCTGACATACTGCGCAGAGACTTCGCGACTGACAAAGAAGCTTGAGAACAAGTTAAGGACCGCGCAAATAGCGATGGAACGAAGAATGGTAGGCATAACTTTAAGGGACAGAAAGAGAGCGGTTTGGATCAGAGAGCAAACGGGCATAGACGATATTCTAATAGACATTAAAAGAAAAAAATGGCACTGGGCAGGCCATGTAATGCGCAGACTATAGATAACCGTTGGACCATTAGGGTAACAGAATGGGTACCAAGAGAAGGGAAGCACAGTAGAGGACGGCAGAAGACTAGATGGAGTGACGAAACTAGGAAATTTGCGGGTGCTATTTGGAATCGGTTGGCGCAGGACAGGAGTAATTGGAGATCGCAGGAAGAGGCCTTCGTACTGCAGTGGACATGAATAGGCTCATGAGCATGATGACGATGATAATATATATATATATATATATATATATATATATATACTTTTTTATTGAAGCCTATGATGTAAGCGCATATTTCCCAAATTAGAAATAACAATTACGGGTTAAATCTTTCACAGTGAACAGCAGGTGTGATATTCGTCGTTTCTTTTTCGTCGTTTTGTATGCCACTCCAAGTCGGCCTGATGACTAGCATGGTGCGAATGGTACAAATGGGGCAGTATACGAAAAAAATTGCTTAGCATTTTACTTTCGAGAAAGTATGGACGCTTAGTTTTGGCGCAGACAAGGTCATGCACCTCCGGTGGGAGTGTCTGGAAGACAGATATGTGGGCACAATGCGTGTTGAGGAAACCCGGAGAACGGCTTCTTTGACGGATCTTCTTCGGGCCACCGAGGATCGCATCGTCAACAGAAAGCTGCAGAGTGATAGAATAAAGAGGGAAGAGAGAACAGAAACACAGAGATTAGATACGTAGCGTGCGGTGTTAGCCAATGGGACCCTGATACGGTGGTCACGACCCATAAAGCGCGGAGGAACTCACTCGTGAGGAAAACAGACCCACAGTGCTCCGGGAACGCAGTTAGCCCTAACGGTCCCTTGAAATGATCCCCGTTGCGCCAAATCATGCAATTTGTTATCTTGTTTTGCAGAACAAGGGAAGTGGGGACGCAGCCGGCAAACGCTGTGAGCCAGGTGAAAAAGACGGGCGGTTATCCCCGCGTTCACCCCTCCCAACACACACACTCAGACACCCACGGTATGCCAATAAGGCAGTGCTCGCACCAGGAGAAAAAGGGAAGAAAAAGCCTTCGTTTCGCTTTCAGTCAAGCAAGACAAGCGCAAAATACAGAAGTGGCCGAGATGTGCTATCGACTGCGAAAGGTTCTCACGCGCCTTCTCTGCTAAAATGTCGAGTTTTCGGGAAGCCAGGACGCGCAACCCGGAATTCAGAAATGTCGCGTGCACTTTGCGCTGATCACGTGGTTCAACCCTCCTGCAGGCTGCGCGCATATACGGAGTGAAAACTTGCAGTGTGTCATTTCATGCATTACTTTCACCACCTGGAGTAGCATCATATAGGCGCATATATCGAGACGAATATATCCAGTGCCCTTCAAATAATGTGTGCCTCTCCAAGCAAGAGTTTTCTTTTCTACCCATGGACACCGCAGCGTTTGCGCTGCTTTCACTAGCACGACTTCACACCGCAGATTTCAGCTAACCGGCTCAGTTGTGCGCACTTGTGCAGAAACAAACGGAGCGCACATAATCTAGGAAACACAGTGCACTCAAAGAATGCTGAAATGCGATAGAAGTACTTCGCACCTGGAAAACACAACACTCGCACCGACAGTGAAAGGTTCATATCCAAACTGCGCACTAACTATAGTCGGCAAACTTTTTCCGATATTTTGCCTCTTGTGCTGAACACTGCACGCGATAGCTATAGAAATAAGCTCGATGGTGACTGTATGCATTTATCCCGTTTTTATATGTAACTATTTTTCTGTATACGGAGTGTGTTTATAGATATACATCATCATCATGATCAGCCGCCACCGCAGCCACCGCTGCCTATATTTATGTCCATTGCAGGCCGAAGGCCTCTCCCACCAATCTCTAATTTCATTAGCCCTGCGTGGCACTAGCTGAACCCATTTTCTGTCTGCAAATGTCCTAATTGCATCACCCCACCTAATGCCCTGCCGTTCTCAACTACGCTTCCCTTCTTTCGGCATCCATTGTGTAACGCTACTAGACCACCGGTAATCAGCCCTACGCATTAGAGCACTAAATGGTCGACCCAGTGCCATTTCTTCTTCTTTATATCAACTAGTATATCAGCTGCTTCTGTTTGCTCTCTCATCCACACCACTGTCTTCATGTCCCTTAACGTTATATAAGCCCATCATTTTTTTTTTTCATTCTATCGCTATTTGCGGTGTTCATAACTTGTTCTCGAGCTTCTTTGTTAACCTCCGAGTTTCTTCCCCATATCTTGTCAGCGGTAGAATAGAATGATTGTACACATTTCTTTACAACGACAGTGGTAAGCTCCCAGTCAGAGTTTGGTAATGACTGCCGTATGCGCTCCAACCTATTTTTATCCTCCTGTAAATTTCCTTCTCATGATCAGGGTTTCATGTTAGTAGTTGACCTAGATAAACGTATTCCTGCGCAGGCTCTAGAGGCTGACTGTCGATCATGAATTGTAGATATATAATTGCTTTTAATTTTCATTTGATACAGATTTTCACACTAACTTGGCATTAATTTAGCAAGCACACAAGCTTGTGCGCTTGCTGTACTGTCAGTAGAGCCCAAGTATGAAAGAAAAATTTATCCTACACCCGACCGTAGCACGAAGCTTCATGCTTCGGGTCAATGACGATCTTCTGTTTCATTAACCCACCTCCACATTTCGGGCTTGTGCAGAATTGATTTGCGAAAGATTTGCCAAAGCCCGAGCATAAATTTGTATCGATTGGTCTTGAAACTTAGCGCGAAGTTTCATGAGGCCGAGGAACCCCCATGTAACGTCATGCGCCGCTAAATGTGCTGGAATTGAAGAAAGAAAGTGAAATGCATAGACAACAATTAAGCATGGCGTAGAATAACGCTCCCCCCCCCCCCCCCCCCGCACTACGGTTGTCGGGCTAGGTGGACAGAAAAGGACCTTCCATTAGAGGCTTCCATCTCTATCTTCTTTTTTCTTTAATTTATCATTTGCTGCAATGCCTTTAGAGCGAATCTCTGTTACAATTTATTCTCAACAACAACAACAGCAACAACAACAACAACAATAATAATAATAATAATAATAATAATAATAATAATAATAATAATAATAACAGATAATTGCTGACAGCCTTGCACAGAATGGCGCCGTGTGGCTGATGAACCTCTTCTCGTGGAAGGTGAACAGCAGCAGCTAAAGTAGGGGGACAGCGAAGGAGGGCGGTTACGCCAGATAAACATAACAGCTCGTATACCTTTGTTTTCTCTCTCAATTGGGCAGCCCGTAACGGGACAGCTGTAGAGTATCGTTGATCCTGGCTGTCTGCTGGCGTGCTGCCTACAAATATGTAGCGCGAAGTCTGCTGAAGAAAAAAAAATTACGAAGAAAAGACATACCTTGCAAGAAAGTACAACTAGCAAATGAGAAATAAAAGAAAAGAAAGCATTTCCGTGGGAGACGTCCATGTCCAATTTGCAGGCTCAAGTTGGAATCAGTTAGCACAAGACAGGGGTAATTGGAGATCGTTGAGAGAGGCCTTGGTCCTGCAGCGGGCATAAAAATAAGCTTTTCAGCAATCAGGGGATGCCTCCCCAGTATTGATTATCCCACAATTCGGCAAGTGGTGCCGACACGGACAACTTTATACGACCGAGTTACCGTAAATCGTGACCCACTTTAAGTTAGCGTCATGGAGATGGCATAATCACACGAGCCCAACTGCTCCCTTGGGTATTCGTAGTCTTTTTTTTTTTTTTTTTCAAGCGCAGTAACGGGAGATAAATGCAGAAACTTGCTTAATATTTCGCAGGCGTGTCGTATACTTCGCGCTTCGTCAAGTAGTTAAGGATCGGAGCTAATAGCACTACCTTCAGTTTATGCGCAACCGCAGGTGTTTTGTGTTTCAGTTAATCGCGTTTGTCGCATCAAACCGTAACCGAAGAGAGAGCCCAAAACGAGCGCAGCCGCTGGTCAAGCGAAGCAGCCACGACACCGCGCGCCTCCAGGGCATTGCGCGCATTCAGCCGAGCGGCGCGCATGCAGAGGAGCGGTGCGCGCATATGTGCCGGGCGGCGCGTCCGCATGTCGTCTCTCCTCCGCTACGCCGGCTGGAGTCCACGGGGGAAACAAGTCATAGAGCCGGTGGAAAGCCAGGCGCGAACAGGAAAGGGCCGAGAAATCGATATGTATCGATTGAGCGACTCTGCAAAAATGTTGTAACGCGAGTTGAGGGAGAGGGAGGGAGAGAGAGAAAAAGAAAGAAAGAAATACAACAATGGTGCGTCTTGCTTTCCTTATTTTTTACACTGTGGTATTCGTTTCTTCGGCGCCATTGGCAGTGCGGCGCAGAGGTTCGGTATATGCGTCGTGCTTTTAGAGAATTTGAGCGCGCGCTGCCTTGCCTTGCATGGAAACAAACAAGCTTGAAAGGGACGGCAGTGGCGCCTCGACCAGGCGAAACGGGGGAACAGGGGAAGGCCAGAACAGGAGCTATTCTCTTTTTTTCTTCCTTCTACTCCTACGCTCCGGTTCCTGCAACACCCCCTCCCGCGCCAACATCGCGTCCCTGCCTGACGCCCTCCTTTTCTTTAAAATGCGCGGCGAAAGTACGGTGTCTAGCGGGTAAGTAACAAAGCAAGAATTGAAGCTTCCCAAACAGCTGGAAGGACGAAGAGCGAGCACTTGCGTCACGGAAAGAGCAAGAAGAGCGGGATACGCGAATTTGGGAGGATGCAGAGCGATCGCGCAAGTGGCGTGCTTTCTGACGGGATATGGATTATTCTAGCCTCGACGCGGCAGCAGGGCGACGTCTGCGAGCCTTCTGTGCACGAAACTTTAGGGCTGTTGCTGCCGCTTTTCTCGCTTCCTCTCTCTCTCTCTCTCTCTCTCTCTCTCTCTTCCTTACGCCTCTTGTGCCGCTGTTACCTAAACTGCCCTTCCTCTACAGAGGCAACTGTCCTGCTTCTTCTTTGTACGGTTTTGCGCAATAACGCTCACGTTACTCTTAAGATGTTTATTATGACTAGCTGGCTAGCTTTCCGGCGTTATTCCAATGATTTTTTTCAGCCGAGTTGAAAGATCATTTAGGCTACACACAGTGCTATACGTCAACGCGTCCAACGCTGGAGTAGTGTTGCTAATGCCAGCTCACTGGGAGTAATAATATCTAAGAACAGCCACTCCGCTGCAGTTGTAGTCACCTTGTACAAGTATTATGAAAATAAAATATGACGCTTATTACAGGTATTGAGCGTTCTTGAAAAAAAGAAAAGCAGCATCAGACGATAGTTAGGGTACAAGAGTCTACACGTCTTTTGACAGAGAATTAGCTAAAAAAAATACGAGCGCAATCTTCGTCTTTGTCAAAGAGAATGAGAAAAAGAATGAAGCAAAGTTTGTACTTCCCCAAAAGTTACGTTGAAAAACACACCTAACGAGCAGTAGGAGAAAGAGATAAAGTTCACGAGGGTTTCAATGTGGGCTTGTTGGAAATGCATCTTCAAGCCTCAGCTAATCTTTTAGTGCGAAAACGCGCAGAGAAGGTGTCCCGTTCAGGGTAATGGTATCGGAGAAAGGCACGTGGCAGAAATCCATTGCAGTCTATTTATTAGACAATCTTAACCTACTTGAGATTAAAGATTCGTTCATCACGAGAAATTCCAAGGAAGTTTTAACCTTTGTAGAGGCCAACTGTAACGCGGGAATAAAAGCCTTCTCAGCAGATGTGAAGGACCTGTATTATTCTTTGCCCGTAAAACGAATTGTTAAGTTGTGTTCAATCATGTATAGGTGAATTCGGGGCTGTAAAATTTAGTACGAAAGCGGGCACAACCGTTGAATATTTTTTAGAACTTTTAGACTTGTACATGAAGTCAACATTTATGCAAGGAAATGACATTCCGTACCTTCAAAAACAAGGGGTCTGCATAGGGTCCTGCTTAGCGCCTGTTTTAAGCAACCTATACTTAGCCAAGCTAGACAGAGACATGTGCTCACGCATCAATGATACAAAAGTTGTTAAAATATTTAGATTTGTTGATGATTTTTTAGTGTTTGTCAATGTTAAGCTAGAAAACTTTCACACAGAGTGTTCAGCTGTTAGTAATATTATACGCGAGTGCCTTTGTCCACTGGAAGTTACGTTCGAAGTGTCCATAGAACAAAAGATCAAGTTTCTTGATGTTAAATTTAGCTTCGGTGATGATCTAACTTGGTGGTGTTACAGTCCCAGGACAAATAAACCATTGTCATATCATTCAGCCCATTCTAAACTGGTAAAAAGAGGAACTGCGAAAATGTGTTTTACTAACGCACTTAGTAAATCATACCATCATTGCGCTGACGAAGCATTCACACAACAGGCCATGCGGCTACATGAAGAGGGTTATCCTAATCATGTTCTGGCATCAGTTGCAAAGGGAATACTAAGGCGAGTGCAGCAATCAAAGACTTCTGAGCAAGCGGAAGGAAATAGTAACCGAGAGAAAGAAAGGCTAACAGTAATACCTTATGTCCACCGGTTGTCGCACAACCTAAAGAAAATTGCCCACCGAGGTAACACTGATGTGGTTTTTTCTGCACCTAACAAACTAATCAGCCTGTGCAGGAAAACAAGACCAGAAAAGAAAAAAAAGTGCTCTTAGCTGCCAAGTTAAACACAAGAAGGAGTTTAGAGATTCTAAGACATCAATTATATATCGTATACCCTTATCATGTGGGAAGTATTACGTCGGACAGTCGGGCATGCATTAATGATAGACTGCGCGAACACAAAATTAAAGTGGACAAACTTGTATCAAATGGCTTTCTCTCCCTTCATTGTAAGCAACATAAGTGCTCCCTCCCCTCTCTTCGTATCAACAATCATTACTGGTCGGAATAAGTGGGAACTCACTAGACTTATAATAGAAGCCGAGCAGATTGATGCCCTATAGGAGATTCATGTATCAGCAAACCGTCATTGGCTCTCTCTGAAAAAGAGCTGAAATTTTTTCGCATGGCTTAACATGTCACTTACAAAGATGTTTCGCTCTGATTGTTTATCTGTTCACGTGGCTGTGACTCATGTTGGCTGAGTGTATAAGTACGACCTGGTTTTCGATAATAAACATTGCTGGAAGTTAGCGCTGTGTGTGTCCCTGTGTGTCATCTTTTTTCCCGTCTTTTAATCGCGCTACCATACACCCTTAAAAAAGAGAGAAAAGGTCCCGGGAAATTCACAAACCAGAGGCCATGTTCACAAAGGTTTTCGTTTGTAAGTGCTACAATTCGCTCTAATGAAGTTTATAGCCTAAGAACGTTTTTTTTTTTTTTTTTTTTTTTTTTTTTTTTAATACGGGCCCTGGTTCGTTTTCCACTTGGGCAGGGATTTCATGTTTCCTGCATAATATATAAAGGAAAGGAAGATGGAAGAACGGCGGCACCGAAGGGAAAAGGGGGTCTCTCTGGGAAAGTGCTCAAAACCTTTGGTAGGAAATTTTATGTTGATATTTCTGTTCGTGAATCGCGATGATTTTTAACAGACACCCCAACTGACATATAGACCGACTCCTTCCAATAAATATTGAAGGAAGCTTTACCGATTCTTGCCGGAATGGCGAGAATGTGGCCGGGGTCGAAACCCTCTGCTGTGCCGCTGTCGAGTAGCTGTGTATGCTCCCATACACAGTAACTCTATCGGATAATGCATCATAGTGCCTCCTCTCGATCGATTCCGCCACTAACCTTTGACTCCAACTGTCGCGTCATGCCCTTTAGCATTTCCTCTCGGTCTATACTCTCTACCTCGCAAATGTGCACCTATTCTCTCAACCTGTTTTCTTCAGCTCTGAGGAGCTGCGCTTGTGCTTTTCGTTCTTCGTTTTCTGTGTTTGGACTTCGCGTGTCCGGTTTCGCTTAATTTCTCTGTTATCTGTGCTTGTTTATGCTCGTTTACGTCTGTTGAAATACAGGAAGCATTGCAATGATTGCCTCGAGATGCACTGATCTTCTTAGCTCTCGTACCTTGCCGATGATCTGATGGAGCTGACAGTTCGAGCTTCAGTTTTCATGCGAAAAGCCTCACTTTCAAAACGGCCATAGTACTTCTTTTAGACATGAATTAAATAAATATTTTATTTTATCCTTTCTCCGCCTGTCATGCCGCGTATAACAACGCGATCATCGTTTCGTGTTGCATGGGCGGTCTTAAAATGGTGCGCGCCGAGTCCACGTATTACTAACTGTCACTAGAATAGAACAAGGTGAAGTATGCATCCCCTAGATTTACAGCCGACTACTTAACCAAAAGAAATGCGGGAATATGTTTTTCATTGGTGGTACAGTTATGACAGCTAGAAAATATTTTACGGGTAGAAGTTGTCCAAACTGAATGTTCGCGCAATTTAAAGCTAACGGAGTGCGCTACGCCAATGGACTCAACTCGTCTGTGCTTGCGTCTGTAGCCCTAAATAATATAATTGAAAACTACACTAGTAACAATGAGCAAGTGTATAGAGATATTGAAGAAATGTTTCGCAGGAAGATGGAGAGTTGAAGTATTCAACAGCAGCCGAACAAGGTTTCGACAAAGGGACTTTTCTTGTCTACTTGTCAAAATGTGCCCGATACATCCCTCGCTCAGTCACTACCATATAGACGCTAGTGTAACAACCACTTTCTTTATATTCCGATCATAGTTCCCCAGCGCCGCACCTTTGTCCCAATCCAAACACCTGTAGACCTTCACCACCGACTTGACGTTGGAGGCTGAGTTTGGTCCGCTGCACGGCGTCTGTCTACCCTCTGGCTCTGTAGCCAGCTATCACGATAAGTTCCTCTGTGATCTATAGAAGTAATCGTAAAGGTAAGCCAATAACTGATGATTTGGGCCGCCTTACTTTGACCCTTCACGCTACGGGGAATCGAAGGTGGCTCTGGTGGCTCAAGGCGTGCTAAAAAGAGCAACCTTTGCGGTCGCACTGGGCGGTGTACGTCCGATGAAGACAAATATTACATTGCCGACGAGCAGTCCGAGGCGTGTCGTCAAATGTGTAACAGAAGATAAGAGAGAAAAACAAAGGGGGGGGGGGGGGGGGCGTATGAAGTTGATTCGAAGACATAGACAATGCGATGCGGTATTATCGGGTATTCTCTTGGGTATTATCTGCCACGCAGATAATGCCCAAGATCCCGTAGTCTACCTGTATTTTTGCTGGGAACTCGCCGCTGTGGCTTAGCGGCTATATGATGTTGCCCTGCTAAGCACGAGGTCGCGGGACCAAATCCCGGCCGCGGCGGCCGCATTTCGATGGGAGCGAATGCAAATACGCCCGTGTGTCATTCATTGGGGACACGTTAAAGATCTATTGGTGGTTAAAATTAATCCGGAGTCCCTCACTACTGCGTGCCTCATAATCAAATCGTGGTTTTGGCACGTAAAACCCCAGAATTCAATTTTTGCTGGGACTCAAGCGGCTTGCCCACACAAGTGGAACACAAGCCTCTTGCGTCCCGTGATTGTAAGTTCTCTATTGTATTAGACAAAAAGAACGTTTACATTGGGTTGCGATGATGTTTACACAAACACGCACACATGTGCGCGAAGACACACGTACACGCACATACGCATGCCACACACATACACAAAACTTGCCACATTTCAGTCGCTTGGTGCCCATTTTGTTCCTTAAGTAAATCGGCTATCTGTTTCTGGGAACTATCCATCTGGGAATTATCCATCCATCTGCGAGAGGTCCCTCCTGGGAAAGTAGCCGTGACATCACAAGGAAGAAGCAGAAGAAGGCCAGCATAGGTGCGGCATGAAACAGCTAGCCGGAGTTCGGACCCGGGACTTATCCATATGTTGTACGCATTACATGGCATGCCCAAGTTCACTGATTGCTCTGAATACTAACTACAGTTTCAGATATCAGTGTTTCCTCTAAAATAGAACAATTTGTTAAAACTAACCCCTTCGCAAGAACGAAAGAACGCGAGGACGTGCTAGAAGACCCTAAATACAATGGGATTGAGCTAATCAAGATGCCAAGACATTGCACCTGTATGAGAAGCCTTCCCGTCAAGAACTCCGTGGGCCGGGACTATGAGCCAGCCGTCGGATCATGGGCTCTTCAAGACCAGATCGTCGCCGCCAGCGCCGTACCGCTAAGACGTAAGGGACTCGCATTACTGCTACCATATATGGTTCGCATCTGCTCCCCATGGCCCTCCATCAGCCCAGGCTCGTAGGTTTCAACAAAAAGTTTTACTATCTCTTTCTAATCCACGCAGCATCTTGCTGTATCAATGTCGGTCTTACGATTATCTTCGTCTGCCATCGCTCCTGGCACGATCCTCAACTTCATTTCAAGTTTATTTGCTCTCCTCCAAGTTTCGGAGGAATAGGTCATGTGGCAGCTCATCTGAGAATATTTAAGGCGGGAACGATTAAGAACAATCATGGTAACATCCAGCACACTACTCGTATATTTAGACAGAGTGTTGTGACCCAGTGGCGCGAGTTTTATAGGAAAGACCTGAAGGCCTAATTTATGCAGCAGCGTTACTTGAAACGTGGTGTAGCTTATTTCAGAAGGACGTTCCTTTGACTGTTCTGCATGTCTGGTGTATTTTCACTTGCGTTTAACCTTGAAGGACTTTAACGGACCATTATGAAACGGACACAGAAGACACATGCACTAGAGTTAAACGACTTCTTTTTTTTTCAGAAAGCGATCGACTTCTCTTGAAACGAGAGTAGTCAGCATATCCACAAACTTTCGATTGTACGAATTTTCCATTCAATTTTCTATAATTATTGATTAGTGAAAGTTCACCCACTAAATCATGTTATTACATGCTTCGCTGGCCGAGAAACCGATTACATGACAGTTGGGACAACAAACAATTCCAAAAACACAGTCCTTCCAACAACTACTAAATATAGAACATTAAACACTGAATATTGAACGTTATGCTATTATGTTATAGCCATGCGCCGCAGCACGGAATAATAAGCATACTAGCGATAGAACTCACACTTGCATCTCTAGAAAAAAAATTATACAAAAGAAAAGAGAGAAAGTAGAAATACAGGCTGTACAAAAAAAGAAGACAGGCCATGGAAAAAAGTTATCACAAGAAATTGGAACCTCAGCAACCTCAGTAATTGCAACCAATTGCAATCTCAGAAAAAAAAAATTTCTCATCATATATTCAGAAAGACACGTTATTTGAGCGTGAAATATTGTGCTAGATTGCATTTATGAAGTATTGCTGGCAAATTATGCCATAACGCTTAGAACTTGTATCTACAGCGAAATATTTCAACATCCCAAACATTGCTTTGAGTGGGTGCATGATTTAACAGCTCAGGCACTGAAGGCACAAAGGTCTTATTTCGTAAGGAATATATATATATATATATATATATATATATATATATATATATATATATATATACACACATATACATATATATAATACGAAAGCATTATATGGCCCATAACGCGAAAATCCGGCGGCGGCATGACCGAGCGATTGTACCAACATGGCCGACGGCGCAAAGAGCGAACACACGTCAAGAAATGCTCGGATGGATGCCAAATTTCCCATTGAGGTTCATGTAAAGAAAGTAAATCAGTGGCTTTCAAAAAAGTAAAAACAATTCGTGCATTTCGGTCTGCGCGGGAATCGAACCCGAGAGCCAGGTTGCGAGATGAGCACTCTTCCCCGACGCCACGGGAGCGCCACGCTTTCGGCGGACTAAAGGTGTGGCCTAGTGCGCGCGTCATTGGGCACGTGACGGCGCAGTCAATGCGGAGGAGGTGGCGCCACGTTCTGCGTGTGTAAAATGAGTGTATAAAACATTTCGCCAAAGGGACTATAATACTTTCGCATTCCCACACGAAAGCAGTCTTAAGTGTCTCTGCCGAATTTTTCATGGACCGGCAGCATTCGCTGATATTATCCCCTTCAGGTGTTGTGAGAGCAACAGTGCTCGCCTAGATAGTGCACCAAAAGCGAAAGCACCGATGAAAATTATCATACTTCGAACGTGTCGAATACATCTTGAGGCAGTTGGGATTGGACATGGGCTGCAAGTAAGAGTAATACATATATATAAGATATTTTATTAAAACGAGTTGGAAGGTATACGGCGGAGCGTTTGCTCACGGTGTTGGTATGTCGTCATGCAACGGAATCACTTCTTTCGTTTCCTTTTCTAGTTTCTAGTTCCTTTTCTTAATCAGTAGTATTTTTCATGTCGCCGGATTTCCAAGTATGCTAAGCATGAAGCAGTTGATGCTCTCGTATCTGACGTTCCTCTGGGGAGTTCTGGCATAAAGACTGCATTCTTTAAGCTTGACAAAACACATTAACCATCGAAAGTTCCTATTAGTATGTTATGAAGCTGTACATTTTCCATTGTTCCGAATATGTAAGAAATGGGGTAAAAGTAAATTTCTAATTGACAGTATTAATTAGCGCCTGAAGTGGATAATTTGGGTCCTCACGATGCGCTAGTGCCTCTTCTTGCGAACCACCTTAGCGTACAAAATACTTTTTAGTATACGGGTCCTGGTGCAGCAACCTAAAAAAGTGTTTAAAGGCATCAGATGAAAAATAGGAGAGTGCAAAATACAAGAAGCATACATGTTCTCCCATTTTTACCCGGCGGTAGCATGTTTTAACTATTCCTATCATTCAAAGTGCTTCTGTACAAAGAAAATATAATTAAGCTATTTGTTCAGGGTAGAAGCAGCGAAAAGAGGAGAAAGAAGAGAGAGACAGCGAAAGAAAATTTTGGATTGGCAAGCAATCCAAAATTACCTAATTGAAACCACTCGATTACCATGTTAGACTGGTCGTCCTCCCTCCACCATAGCTTTCTTTTATTTATTTATTTATTTATTTATTTATTTATTTATTTATTTATTTAGTTAGTTAGTTAGTTACGTATTATTAGATTTTTTATGCACGGTTCTCTTCTGACTGCCTTCTTTTTTACAAAAATTTTACTTTTTAAGCGCCAACGTCCAAATTGTTTATTCCCCTGTCTTTCCTATATTTTTATAGACCTAATTTAACCGCCCAATTCATGGATAATCGCCACTATGGTTATGCGGCACAGCCACTCAGGAGAACAACAACAACAACAAATCGGCGTCATGCCTCGACAAACGTCCTCCAGGGAGCATTCTATCACAAGACTTCTTGAAATATGTTTAGTAGTGCAAGTAATGTGTGATGCGATGCCTTGACCTTCATGCCCGCAGGCTCTCATCCTTTGCTCGACCAGCGCCCGCCAGCGACCTTCCTCTTTTGCATTCCCCCATATAAGAGTTATATAAGAGTATATAAGGGTTCGCCTCCTTGTACACGAATTTTCTGGTATTCGCACAGATTGTCTGCCATATGTGCAGAGCAATTTAAAGTCGTTGGTCGTTGCTTTACAACTTGTGGTTCTCTTTTTCCTGTGTGATTGCGATAGAACAGTTCGTGGATTTGTGAATAACTACACGGTTAAATGATAACGACGTGCCCGACTGACAACAAGCACTAGATAACAACCGATTTTTTTCAGAAGAAAAGAAGCGCGTTTTATCAGAACAGGATGGTTGCAAATATATGAAGATGCAAGATGCCCTAGTATGCATGTTCATAGGCACGCAACCTTTTATCTCAGAATAAACTTGAAAAGGCCAGGAGAAACTTGTAACAGCCTAAATATTTGGCGCCTCAGCCAATAACCGTGTTTGTCATTATCACCAGCATCATTACTAGGGCCCTGAGGTAAATTTGGCCCCGGGGCCTAAAATGTCTTAATCCGACACTCTTGGAGACCTCTCGAACATGAGCTCCCTAGGCGTAGCCTTAATGCCATCTGGACGGTTGTAAGCCTGCGTGAGCACCTACTCAAAAGCGCTAATGGCATTAGCACGGCGCACTCTTGATACTCACGCGCACCGTGCACAGAGGGATGTTTTGTCGCCGCGATAGAAAGGCACGGTGGCCAAACCAACACACACTGAAGCAAAAGAGAACATGCAGAAAATTTACCGCATATTTATTGAACAGTGCGATTAAATATTGATAGGGATCTATTCTGCGGCAAAGTGGAATAAGAGATGAGGCCACAGTGGCTGAACCAAGCTAGCCTGCAAACATCGCATTAACTGTCCTCTTCAATTTAACCTTGATTAGCAATTAAATATGCAGCTCAATAAAGAAACAATAATTTCTCTTATATTTTTATTGGCTTCATATGGCTGTCAGTAAATATCGAGCTCCTAAGTACCCCTTCTCAGTGTTAGAGAGGTAATTTTGTTCCGCAACTAAAATCGATAGTGCGACTGTGGGCATTTGTCTCCGCTAACGCCAGATATTTTACCCTTAGAAACACTTTACGTGACGTGTCTTTCTTCAAAACAAATTTTCAACTTCAATATATCGTAAAAACAGTGATTCTCGCAATGGAATTGTCGGTTTCTTTCTGTTCATTTTTTTTTTCTAACGGCAGGACACTACTCGCGCTTACTATAAGAAAAAAGGAAGGAAAAGCTGGCATAACGATTCACTTAAGCGTAAGCCGAAAAACCCAAACAGCGAAGTGAACATTTCTTGGTTTTCCTTGTTTTAATTCTTATTATATTTGGTCAGCTCATGACTTGTGGAGTGCTTGCCTCTCTGTGAAACAAACACTTGCAGGAAAGTCAGCATCATAATCGTTGCGAATAAAATGTAATAAGAGCTTGTATTGCCACCAGAAACATATTAACCGATCCAGTTTTCTTTAAGCAGCTAGCGCCAGGCAGTGCCGGTAGCCTGCGCTTCCTGAGCCGCTTCAGCAGGCCTCAGCGGCAGGAGAGCAGTAGCAGACGACGCGATGCAATTTTCTCGTTAGAGCGTTTCTAGCGATCGCCACGACGGCGCTGCGGTGCCTGAGACAGCGAGCGAGCGCCAACGGGAAGTGAAACAGGCGCGATCCAAGGTAGTTCGATGCTTTCTTTCGCCTTTCTTAACGTTCTCTCGTGACATTTCTAACTTATAGGAGCGCCTGCTACTCCATTTTAAAATTGTGAGTTTGTCTGAGCCTTGATTTTTTCCGCTTGCGGCCGTACTCGCCCGGCAAGCGGCTTGTTTACATTCGTGGTAACGCCGGAAAGAAACGAGTCGCTGCAGCAAAGCTTGGTATTGCGTCTTTGCAGTGCTCTGTAGTTAATAACGTCTCTCTGCGTTGACATTGACATCTAGTTCAAGTCTACCGTTGCAAAGAATTAAAGACTTAAAGCACGTAAATGCCGCACCAACGGGCTTTGCGCAATTGCCGCAATTCGTGTTGCTGTTCTGATGTCGGTCGCAATGCGCCCGACCCGCCTAGCAAGAGCATGCGCTCTCTGAGTAACAAAACCGAAACTGCGCTTTCGAGGCGCTCAAATTTTGGTGGTTTATCCGAGTTAAAGAGCCTTGACACCTGCCCTGTGCGTGCGCTGTATGTGCGCCGAGATCCTTTGTTCAAATAAGTTGCTTTAATTCCTTTATGAATTTGTTAAGGTGGTTATTAGCGGAACTGATTACCTCAAAGCCACGCTTCATCAGTTACATACTCTATTTAATAATAAAATTGAAAGTCCAGACATTCTGTTACAGCTATCCGTGGCAGAGGTGGGACGCCGTGTCGTGGTATTGTTCCCTCCAACACGCTGAACCTCTTGATCGATAGCATCGGTGAGCGGTGCGCCTGGGTAATTGGTCTCGTTCGTTTATCATACACGCCGGCGGTGCTTTGGTGCGGTATTCAGGCCGGCGAGCGATGGGACGTCTTCACTGGGCTTATGATAACGACAAAGGCGCGCCAGGGCTTGATTTGCGTAGCTGACGTGACGCGTCAATGCTGGGCGACCGCATCCTCGCCTACGAAGGGTGGCGGGCGGTAATGGATGGCGCCTCAGCCCGGCCAATTAGGGCTGGTCAAGCGGGACTTCGGCAATGAATATTTGATAGCGCGTCTGCCGCCTATCCGCCGGGCAATTACCCTGGGAGTGGAGGGGCGCCCGTGTGCCTCCTGTAATGGGCATTCCGCGGCCTGCCAAGACGGCCGGCGTCTTTCCTCGATGTGCTTAGGCCGGCCCCAAGACAAAGGCGATTCTGCGTGCGGTGGCGGACCCTCCGGTGGAGCCACCAAAGTAGATTGCAGTCGCCTGTCGTTAACATAAAGAGCGCCCATTGAAAGTACGCCGAAGCAAAGGCCGCGTGGCATGTGGGCTTTCTTGGCGCGGCGGTCTCGGGACCCCGGTGCCACCGGCCTAACGCCCTCCCCTCTGAGGGTTTGAATGCTCGTGACCGCACTAACGTGGTGTGCCGTTTCGCCTTGGCTGCTGCGGCCACCTGAAGACACGAAGAATGCTGTATTGATAGGCTTCTATAGAAGGTGCGTCGTTATCTGGTTAACGTTTGAAATAAGAGCGAGGTCAGCTTCGTGATAACGAACGATGCGCACTGTTCCGTATATCTCAATTCCGCTGGTGGTTCCGGTTGCATTGCCGGCGGATCAAAAGTATAATTCATGTGCTTCATTTCGCGTATATATATATATATATATGTGTGTGTGTGTGTGTGTGTGTGTGTGTGTGTGTGTGTGTGTGTGTGTGTGTGTTTACGGCCGCGGCATCTTGAAAATTGTTTGGTACACGAGCGTGTTTGCATTTCGCCCCCATTGGTATGCGACCGCCTAATTCCGAAATCGAACACACAACCTCGTGCTCAGCAGCGCAGTGCCATAAGCACTCGGCTACCGTGGCGGGTAGGATAGACCATAGAGTTTCATATAATTACTAGTGGGTTCTGTGGCGCTAGTGTTTATGGGAGCTGGAAGCAGGGCAGTTCAGCCAGCATGGGAATCGTGGGTGGCGCATGGATTTGCCTAAACTTCGTCCTTCTGGCTTTAAATGGCTTCGTTACTTTGCAAAGTGATGATTTTTAAGAAAATACTGCGTTATAAATAATTAAAATACATTATTAATATTGTTTGACGCAGCATTCGAAGACAGGTCTAGCACAGATGCCTGGTATTGGAACTATTACGCTACGGACGCATGGAGAAGTGGAACCACTGAAATTAGCAGTAATTATGCGTGCTTGCGGAGTCTTATTACCCTCTGAATTAAAAAAGTATAAATCACTTTGAAACTTAGGGAAATTTAGGCCCAAATAAAGCCTAATGAACGAAGCCACAAGAACGTGTGAAGCCCCAAGCACGAAGATCAGACAAATCTATGTACTACCCATAATTTCCAGAGTGGCTGAATGATCACAGCGCCTGAGTTTCCTCTGGTAATGGTAGGAAACTCTGTGGCATAGCTGGCATGTTTTTATTTTCGCAGGGGTGGCTGGGAGCCAAACCAGCTTCTATCTATCTATCTATCTATCTATCTATCTATCTATCTATCTATCTATCTATCTATCTATCTATCTATCTATCTATCTATCTATCTATCTATCTATCTATCTATCTATCTATCTATCTATCTATCTATCTATCTATCTATCTATCTATCTATCTATCTATCTATCTATCTATCTATCTATCTATCTATCTATCTATCTATCTATCTATCTATCTATCTATCTATCTATCTATCTATCTATCTATCTATCTATCTATCTATCTATCTATCTATCTATCTATCTATCTATCTATCTATCTATCTATCTATCTATCTATCTATCTATCTATCTATCTATCTATCTATCTATCTATCTATCTATCTCTGTCTGTCTGTCTGTCTGTCTGTCTGTCTGTCTGTCTGTCTGTCTGTCTGTCTGTCTGTCTGTCTGTCTGTCTGTCTGTCTGTCTGTCTCTCTCTCTCTCTCTCTCTCTCTCTCTCTCTCTCTCCGTCTCTCTCTCATTTTCCGTATTTTGTCTCAAATCCCACCATACCGCGAATATATGAAACTCTAAGGTTGTATAAAAAATTGGTTAACATGAGAAACGTGGATACTTTTAGACTATTAAGTCTCGCTGTTTCTTAACATGCCTTATTGAAAAAAATCAATACATTAGTATTTGAAACTTATGAGTGACTTTGCCCTTATCACTAAAGATTCAGTGGAGGATGCTATTCCTGTAAACTTGGAAATTAACAGGGTTAGTACTTTGTATGAAATCCGCTTACTTCTATTACAGCTGGACAGCAACGATGCGTGGATACCAGCAAATTATCGACTCCAGTTGACGATTCCTGTCGATGTCTTTTGTTGTCGACAGTCTGATTGTTCAACTTCGCCGTGCGAACCTACAGACTAACAGTTATGGACATTTCCAACTATTTAGCCTTCAGAATGGGCCCCTCTGTGTCTGCCAGGAGTACAAGGCGTCAGCTACGATTTGTTGATCTTAATGCACGCAGACCAACAAAGAAACCTTTTGTCCGCAAGAAGAACCAGATTTCTCAGAGTAAAGTGGGCAAAACAGTATGGCAGCTGTACTCCTAAACACTGGGAAAAAATTGTCTGGTTAGATGAATCCAAGTTTCCTCTCTTCGGAAGCGATGGGATTCGTTACGTGTGACGTCCTATGGGAGCCATATTCGACCTTCCCTACATCGCTCCAGCTGCGAAGCATGAAGGAGGAAGTATTATAGTGAGGGGCTACTTCTCAGATTGTGGGCTTGGCACACTTCATGGAATTGAAGGCGTACTGACTAACGAAGTGTACGAAAATGTCTTCGAAAAGGCAGTGCCTCGGAGGGCAAGACGAAATTTTGGTTCTCAGTTTATTCCAGCAAGACAAAGGCCCAAACAATGAAACGTTCCTTTCCTTCGAGCGCTTCCTGACCTTACGTAAGGCCTCCTTACAGCGAAGAACCGATGGAGGAAGCAAGCGTACTCTGGAAAGCTCCCTTCGCCCGTCCTCACGTAAGGAGTGGTTGTCGCATGTCTGGGTTCGAGATGATCTCTTAAATGCTTTACGCAAACACCATTATTCAATTAAAAAATGTTGTATCGTTACACAATTTTTAAATTGAAGAGCTAATATAGAGATGCGTGGGTGTTTTTTTCTAGTTTTGTTCACTAAACGTAAAAAAAAAGTACCATATTACGTGCAAAACTTGATGTGCTCCAGCAACGCTGGCACGCCGGCGTCGTACAACGCCTAGCAACGCCTAGCAACGCTTTCATGCCGTACGCGTGACTGAAACGAACATGCCTGGCAAGACGTACCGTGCTCGCGCTTCTCCGCAGGTGGACGACAGCGCACATGCGCAAGGAAACGTCACGTGGCTATGCGTTGAGGTGAAGCGCTCGTTCAGGGCCAGGAGCGGCGTAAGGACGCATGAAGGTAGCTTCGGAGCTACCTTACGCTGAGGAAGCACCAAGGAAGCCTTCACCGAGGACCCCTCAGTAAGGAAGCTTTCAGAGTAACATGAGGTGGCCTCACCGCAATGAAGGCTTCCTTACTGAGGTAAGGAATATTTTATTGTTTGGCCCAAAGATGCAAAGTGCACATCTGCCGTTGTGAACGGTCGGCTCAAGAAGAAGAAAGTGACCATGATGGAGTGGCCGGGCCAGTCTTCGGATCTGAATCCTATCGAATGCCTTTGAGACGAACTGGAACTCCACGTGAAGCAGAAAACCGCGAGCGACGCCGACCAAGAATTTATTCAGCTGCTGCAATAATGGTCGATGATGCCGCTAATGGCGATTGACAGTTTGCCGGAAACCATGGCTTGGCGCTGGCAAGCTGTAATCGAAGACAACGCCTTCCCTAGAAAGTACTAACCATGTGTTTTTACAAATTTAAAGACTTGCTGTCCTTCGCTGATTTATTTTGCTATAAGGGCGGAATCAGACGTAAGTTTCAAATACTAATGCACTGAGGGTCGCAATTTTGTAGCGATGCCTTCCGCTCGATTCTATACCACGCTTATCATCCACCGTTCACGGCTCTCTGATCCCATTGATAATGTGGGCGTAACGTCGCTCCGACCACTCTTGAAGCGCGAAAAACGTGAAAAGGAAAAGCACAACAAAACGCATTGATACAATATCGCGGCCCAGATTTTTTCAATAAAGCCTGTTAAAAAGTAGTGTGGCTTAACAGTTGTAAAAATAATTGCCTTTCTTATTTAAGCACGTTGTCTTATAGTAACCTTAAGGTTTGCTGCCATATATCAAGTTTGATCACGATTTAAGACTAAGAATGAATATATATATATATATATATGTGTGTGTGTGTGTGCGTGCGTGCGTGCGTGCGTGCGTGCGTGCGTGCGTGCGTGCGTGCGTGCGTGCGTGCGTGCGTGCGTGCGTGCGTGCGTGTGCGTGTGCGTGTGCGTGTGTGTGTGTGTGTGTGTGTGTGTGTGTGTGTGTGTGTGTGTGTGTGTGTGTGTGTGTGTGTGTGTGTGTGTGTGTGTGTGTGTGTGTGTGTGTGTGTGTGTGTGTGTGTGTGTGTGTGTGTGTGTGTGTGTGTGTGTGTGTGTGTGTGTGTGTGTGTGTGTGTGTGTGTGTGTGTGTGTGTGTGTGTGTGTGTGTGTGTGTGTGTGTGTGTGTGTGTGTGTGTGTGTGTGTGTGTGTGTGTGTGTGTGTGTGTGTGTGTGTGTGTGTGTGTGTGTGTGTGTGTGTGTGTGTGTGTGTGTGTGTGTGTGTGTGTGTGTGTGTGTGTGTGTGTGTGTGTGTGTGTGTGTGTGTGTGTGTGTGTGTGTGTGTGTGTGTGTGTGTGTGTGTGTGTGTGTGTGTGTGTGTGTGTGTGTGTGTGTGTGTGTGTGTGTGTGTGTGTGTGTGTGTGTGTGTGTGTGTGTGTGTGTGTGTGTGTGTGTGTGTGTGTGTGTGTGTGTGTGTGTGTGTGTGTGTGTGTGTGTGTGTGTGTGTGTGTGTGTGTGTGTGTGTGTGTGTGTGTGTGTGTGTGTGTGTGTGTGTGTGTGTTGATGTATCGGCCGGTAAAACGTCGGGAAATAAAGATATTTTGGTACCTGCGTTCTTTTGTCTAAGTAAGCATCTAGAAAAACTGGAGGATAGTTACTTAGACACACACACGTGCGCGCGAGTGCGCGCACGCGTGTGTGTGTGTTTTGTAGTATTGTGAGCCTTTGATGGATTACTTAGTCCCGTTTAATCGGTTGTGTCAATTTCTATACAGAGCATATATATTCATAAAACACTACGTGCACATTACACTACATAAGTGTCTAAATTGGGCTGCAGAGCAGGTCGCGCTTACAAAGCAACTGCCTTTTTGCTCGTCACTGCCAGCACTTTAGAAATGTTGTGTCTGCATCGGTGGTTAACACTTATAGGGGCAGTCGCAAAGTGCAGTCACGATTATTGTTAAGTAAAACACCAATCCAATGCGCCGCACACTTTCAAGGCGTATCTTTCGATAGTCGTGTGAGGCACGATACTGCTAGAGAATGGGTGTGCTTTGTGTTCTAGATAGCTTCAATTTTGCATTAGAACATGCCCCCTGAATTATTATCCACAAGCTTAATTAGTGAATGTCAGTTGATTATGTGTTTGATGAGTGGAATTGTTCGCGCAGGTAATGTCTAGATAGTGTAGCAGAAGCTTGATGTGGACGAGTTGGTTTTGCATACTTGAAGAAAAGAGCGCTACGAAGACGCGGACTAAAAGGAACATGTACGACGGACAAGGCGCTGTCGTACATGTTCCTCTTTTAGTCCGCGTCTTCGTAGCGCTCTTTTCTTCAAGTACTAGATAATGTAGCATGCAGAAAACAAGCAGCACTCAGGTAACCTCAAGTCAGCTTTTCTAACCACTGCACCACGGCAGATTGGTTTACACTCAGGTAACCGGCACAGACATCTGTGTGTAAGTGGCGAGTTTCCATCACTGATAAATGTTGTAAATAATTAAACAGCTAGGTCATAAGCCGTGAACGTTTAGCGTACTCGCAAAAAGATGCAACATTGAGAAACGTATCATTCACGTCCATTTAACGCGTCTTTGAAAACGACTCCGCTAGAGAGATCACCGAAGTCTGCAGGTCTTTCCTGGCGTCAAAAAGAGAGAACAGAATCACCCTTTAACATTTCCCATATTCCCTGCATACGTAACTTAGTTATAAGCAGCGCACTTAAAAATATTGACAAAAAATATTCAGTGCTTGTAAATTTCAGTGCTTCGTGCGTGTCCTTATTTTTTCTGTGTCCGTGTTTTTCAGGAGCCCTGCTCGTAACTGAGTTATGAATTACCAGTTAGCCCATCAGTACTTCTTAAGATCCAAGTGTAGACTCCGGGAGTTATCTAGTTCTCCGAGGACACCGTTAGAACACGCCTATAACTATATATTTTGGGCTCCTCTAGTTGCACTAGCAGTCTGTAAAAACTTGCAGAACAATGTTTGAAGCAATGTGAATATTAAGCAACCGAATTTATTCTCTAGGTATATGCTATCAATACCAACAGAAATGAAGGTTAGTTTGCTAAATCTCTCTTTAACGGACATTTCTCCCTATTATCAGCATGCGTGTGTCGTCCGCCGCTTGCAAATGTGCAGTCGGCGGCCGTTGGTAATGTAGAACGCTACGCCATGCTAAAATACTCTAAATGACCAGAGGCCCACTGGGGATGTAAATGTTGCAAAGCATCATGCTTCCAACGACTTCGGAAGGAACCTGAGGGAAGAAGTAGAAAAAAAAATTACCGACGATTACGTTACTTCCTAATGCGAAATTTGAGCGCAGCAAATAAGCTGTTTCACCTTTTCGATAGATTGAGGCAAAGAAATCGAGCAACACATGTATGCGCTATCACAGAATTTTTTTTTTTTTTTTCACACGCATTCCTTTAACAAAGACTCCACTAACAGTTCTTGACAGTCATGAAGGAAGCTTTGTGGTCGGAGAAATAGACTGATATATGTTCGACTTGGTACACCAATGCTTGATTCTCAAAGACGAGATCTATACAAGTGCCTCGCGAGGTTGTCACAGCCGTGGGACGCGTTACGAGCAAGAGGAACGGGATGTTCTCCCGCATAAGTGTTAGGAAATTGCTGTTTGTCTTTATGTCAACATTAAAGTCCCCCACTACTAACATCGGTGTGGATCGATGGACGGTTAATGCGAGTTGCAGGAAGTGCACGACGTCTTTCGTGCTTGCGGTAGGGGCGAAGTAGGCAGCTACTACCAGCAAGATAATTTCGCAGTGGCGAACGGCAGCGGCAATTTCGGCTCGGGCGGTGCACATATACAGATCCGCCGCCACCGATCTGGCTCTCTGATTGCCACCGCACAGGGCGAACGGCAGCGGCAATTTCGGCTCGGGCGGTGCACATATACACATCCGCCGCCACCGATCTGGCTCTCTGATTGCCACCGCACAGGGGTTGCATTGGAGGAGGAGCGAAGAAAGGAATTAAGTTCGAGCCGGCGCTTTGACAACCGGAGACTCGCAGGAAGAGGGGGGAGGGGGGCGGCGTGTACACCCAGCGGCAAACGATGGGGGCAGAAGCGCGCGCAGCAAGCGGACAACACGATAAAGGGAGGAGGGAAGAGATAGCAGCGACTGACTGATGCCGCTGACGCCGATAGTGAGTCAACCCCAGCTGCGGAGTTGGTTTCAGGGACAACGCCGCCGATGCCGACACAAACAATATGATACCCTCGCTTCCGCAGCGCTAAGAACCAGGTCTAGCCGTGGGAAGGTGGGCACGTATTCGTCGACGTGCCGGGGCCTACGTGAAATAACCGGCGCGTCGGCAACTGAAGAGCACCCTATCCGCCACACAAGAACAGGGGGGGGGGGGGACCCTTTCCTCCTCTTTCTGCATGGCGGCGACGGTGTTCTATGCAGTCACGTTATCTTGACTCTCTAGCGGCGTCAGCGGCATCCAGCGGTATCAGTCGGTCGCTGCTAGCGCTGGGGGGATGAAAGGGGGGCGGAGCTGGTTACGAGGCCGACGACAGCGCCGACGACGACGCGAAACCCAGGAACGGACGCCAAAGAGCTGCGCTCTAAAAAGGTCGTGCATGTAAGACGGTCGCTGTAGGACGCTAGTGGAGGAGGCTATAGGCGTTCGCTGTAACATAGGTTTGCACATGTTTCGTTTTATGTGGCACACGCTGTCACTGCATCCGGGCATCTTCTGATGGTCTCATAGACGTTATTTTCATTCAGCGCGCAAGAAAACTTAAGGTGGGAGGCCACACACACACACAAAAACGTTTTCTTTTTTTTATCAGAAGCCGGGATTGAAATAATTTCTTTTCTGAATAAGCATGTGTTATTTAACTTAACCAACTATTGAAGCGCAAAAAATGGTTCATTTTATTATTGGCAGGTAATTTTTGTTATAAAATGTGTTAAAAAGTGTTAGTCGCGCCAGCAATCATAAGTAACTAATGAATTGCTGAATTGAGTAAAGCTTTGGCATTTATGTAGGACCTATGCAATGAACTAGGATAAGTGTATTATAATAAATATTAAGGAAGTAATGTTTGAAAAAGTAAGCAAAGAGAAAAGATTTGCTCATTTGGACCAAATTTATTTGCAATAGGAGCTGTCAATTCCAAAATATTACATCAATTACTTTTGTTCTAGTTCGTTGCACACATCTCTATGTGAGGAATGAATGTGCAAAACTTCATTTCAGAATATTCATTCAGAAAAAGAAGGTTATCAAAGTTTGCGTAACATGAGCTGGAGCAAATATTTGTTTCAAACGTAAATACATGTTTCAAGCCATGTGAAAGATGTCAGAAACAACACATAGAGGTCATAGATGCCATGTGGCCGTTTTTATAGATTTTAAAAGAATAGCGAAGGCTCAACTAAGTACAAAAATAATCGTTAATGTTACCGACAAAGTGAAAAAAATATTTTGAATAATATTTATTTAACAGAAACATCACTGATTTTCGGAACCAATGCAATGTGATTTCAGTTTCGCAATACGAGGGTATGGGTTGGAAAACTCGCTGTAACTCCCACTCTGATGGCGATAGGAAGATAATGTCTTCTGCAACATGTTTCTTAATGTTTGGGTATACATAATATGTAAAAAACAAAAAAAAGCAAAATCAGTTTTGTGCAGGAAAGCGCTGTCTACCAATTTGGCGTCGATTTCTCTTTGAAGGTCATTCATACAAGTGATAACAGGGCATGAATGTCAAAAAGCGTACCAAGACATATTTATATCAACACGTGCATTGACAGCGACACAACACGCGCGAGGTATAAAAACTAACCATCGCAAATAATAGGCACATAGGCAGCTAAAAACGATAGCTCGGGTCTTGTTCAAATATTTATTCTTTTGTCAGCGCGATCAAATGCTGGTTGACACTTATTCGCTCATAATTTGCAATCCAGCGGGCTTCTGCAAGTTCTCGAACACGTTGATTACTGTGTTTGGTAGCGTTCGGTTCGTGTTCGGCTTGTGTACTGCCTAATCATTTAACTTTATTTTTGATTCACTGATCTAAGGTCACATTATCTGCTAATCCTCCTTTCGTGCATAAAAGCCAGCGTTCATCAACAACAAAGCTAAAGTAGTGAGTTTATGCGCAGTTTGTTTCTCTGCTATAAGTGCCTACCATTGTTCCACATTCCTCGCTGAAATGCAAAAAGACTGCCGCTGATTTCAGTTATTTTGTTACGTTACCCTGAACGACGGCGCACTAACAGGGCAGCCAGGTTATGGTACTTCATTCACGGTTTTCAGAGAACGAAACGATTTTTATTGCAGTAGCATTTCTAATAAAAGCCTGTTTCTTTTTTTTTTTTTTTTGCCTTTTACTAAAGGGGAAACATTGTCGTCGTGGTCCAATCTTTGTTCGCACTGAACGAGTTTTCGTTGTAAGTGAGGTCTTCATGTGTGTAATCGAATGTATAGTGAGCTTCTAAGCTGGAGGCAGTCCCATGCTATGTGTTTATTCGCATAGCTGCTGTGCCTGAGCGTTGAGTTGCCTTATTGAGCCTTAAGGTATTGGTTCGCGACTGCTGTGCTGAAAGTGAACTTCTTTTAATTTAACAAAAACTGTTTATTGGCACACAAGCATCTCGGTACATCTTTTTTGACTGCGTGACTGATGTGACGGGAACATGTTAGCCCGGGCCGAGTTGTACTTCGGTGCATGAAACACTTGTGACATCAAAAGAAGCAAAGCGCGTCGTCATTAGAAAGTTTCGCGTGTTCTCTGCTCTCGAAGTGCGTGCTTACAAGGAAATAGACTATATAATTTCCGATTAAAGTGATCTTTCTGCAGCGCCTGAGAGAGAAGGAAGGAAAAAATATTAGAATGATTTTCTCCATAGTCTGCGCATTCCTAGACATGTGAAGTTCACGACCTCGTGAAGCACGACGTTCAGACTTCATGAATATTCTTACCGTGCACACCTGATAGGTTATCACAAAAAAGACAGACACTTTTTGTTACTTCACTGAAGTAAGCTTTCTCTCCCGCCGTTTATAGACACATGTCATAGTCGATGTAAACACAACACCGTGCTTCCTGTTCTTCATTGTCCTCACTGTGCGCGTTCTTGAAATGCTCCTGTCCTTCTTTTCCCCTTGTGTGGCACCAGGTCCAAGGATGGCGCACTTGCGGCCGATGCTGCACTCGCCCCTGGCTCGCACCCTCTACGAACGCCTTCTCCGCGACCGAGACCTGGAGCGCCTGGACAAGACACAAGTCTGTTTCACGTTATGCATGCCCAGCTTGAAGGGAAACTGAATGCAAACGTTAGATCAGGCTAGACTGGTAGACTGGCCCTTACGGGACCCTCTCAGCATTTCTTCTCGGCTAAGAGGTGACTTACATGCATGCCGAGAAAATGGGGATTGGAGGCCGAAATTTGTCCGGCATATTTGACTCGCTCGCAAACGCGGATGTAGCGTCACTCTCTTGACGCGTCTGCCTCCACCCTTCGACCAAGTCGGAGGGTAGCGCAACTGGAAATGCGAAAGGCGTTTGGGAAACGGAGGTGGGGGGCTTTTGCGGGTCTATGATGCCAGCGAGGCAAACTCTTCCGCTGCGGCATGCGCACGCTTTTTCGTAAGTTCGCAGGTCATTGTTCGCTTTGCATGAGCTATTACAGGTTGGTAAGGCAGTGCACTTATTGTATTCTCAACGCACGAATGCTCTGAACAGTGGTCAGATGCATCGTGCTCGCCTTCCACCCCTTGAGGCACTACGAGTGGCGCAGGAGCCTTACCGCACGACTCACCGGAAACTCTTCCAACGCCCGCATGTATATAGGCGTGTGTACGTATACTTCTGTCGAAAATACCCACCGTCCATGGTGGCTCGGAAGCTATGGCTTTCTGCTGCTGAGCACAATGTCTTGGATTAGTTTACTGACCACGGCGGATCCATTCTGTCCGGGATGAAATGGCAAAAACGCCCATGCACTTAAATTTATGCGCTCATTGAAGAGCCGCAGGTGGCCAAAACTAACTTGAGTCTATGGAGAGTCTATGAGCTAGAGTCTACGGGAGACGTGCCCTAAAGTACGTTATTAGGAGCTATGGACTTAATCATTTATTTGAGGGCATTACACTTTGCCTGCGCTTATGATTTAATGAAGAGGTGGTAGCTTTACCACTACATTTTTGTTAATTAAACATCTGAGCCATTACTCGCAAAGCTATTTGTATGTAAGAACGAACTTTGTTAACTCTGGGTTATCACCGCAAGAGCGGTTTTAGGAACTTGCCTCAGCCAACGGTTATAGGTAGAGTTCTGTGTTTTCTGCCAAGAAAAAGAAGAAAGGCTTAGAAAAGTCCTGCAATTTTTTTATTCGGATTATTCTTAAACGAAAACACAAATTTTGATCGAAATCACGAAGGCGAAAGAACACATGGCGCCATCCGGGCGAGTTAGAATATCCAGAGCACTTGGCGTACCGGAGTTTAGCGCTCGCGAATTCCGTCGGCCAAGAAGGCCCACGTGGATGCAGTTTTGCTTAAAGGGCCCTTCGCGAGGTTTGCGGATAGTAAACAGACACGTGCGGTGCGTGGATGATGTTGTAACGATCGCGTGTGCAAAATATTATCTCGCGAAAGCAGCTGAATATTTTAGCAAAAAGTCCGCGCGCCCTTCTCCTCATAGGAGCAACTCTGCCCGCCAGCAGCGACTACGTCACTGACATCGCCTAAACGTCACACTCGCCGACTAGAGTGCACTATAATAGCCGTCAACCAGGCGAACACCTCTGGGGTTCCCATGAAGTGCAGAACACAGTCAACCGCCACAGAAAATGCGTCGAACAGCAAGGAAAGAAGGGGGAGAGAAGGGAAGGGGGGCTTGCGACGTAAACGTCTTATGGCCATCGACTCGGTTATGGGAGAAAGCAGGGGATGAATGTTGCTTGAGGGCACCGGTCGACGCAATGGAAGAGCGTCTTCGCTAGGGCAGTTCGCCTCCTCGCACCATCACACCGGAACATTTAATTAGCTTCTATCGCCACTATTAGTAAACCCTTTTAAAAAGTTCTTGCGGTGGAATGGTTCCTGGGCGGCGCTGTACAACTTCAAGTGTACAACCGAAATTTTAAATGGTACCTAGTTAGGGGCCCTTAACAGTCTGTTGAAGCAGCGCGATGGGACGATGACACAAAAAGCACACACAACAGGAGTAACGCTGTGCATGGTCTTTTTTTTTTTTTTTTTTCGTATAGCGCTGCTTCAGTAGACCTCGAAGACGAATAAATTCACCCATGTCATGTTATTGCTATTACGGGCCCTTTAATTACCGGCATACCCGAATGCAACTGCTCTTTTATTATTTTTAGTCGGTAAAGTCGCCTAGCTCCTTAGCTCGTTTCTATTTCCCTAAAGATCACACGATCGAGTTAGAAGCAGTTGCAGCGGTGCACGTGCTGTTCACGATTTCGTCGTTCAATTTGCGACTTATAGTTGAAGGCCTCGTGGGAAGAGCTACCGTGTATTCGGCCTTGTACTTTATACCAGTGGGCATGAAGATCGTCTCTTCTCGGTGGTTTTGTTTTCGCGAAGCCTCAGAATATGTCCTGGATCGTTGGCACGTCACTCTGTGAATTTCTAGGCACGATATGACGCTGTAGGGAGGAGACGTGAGAAACGTGCAGCTTTTGAACCATCGCCACGCGCTGCGCAGCTTATCAACCTCGTTTCATAAGACAAACTTCTCGGTTGTCTTAGTAATCAAGCACGCTCAAGACGCGTATTCTTATGCGTGAAGTTGACCCAATGCCAAAAGTCACAATTCCCAATAAAACAAAATAAACACTGCATTTCGAATAATATGAAAATTGGCAATTCTCTTATAAACACCGAACTTTCGCAAATAAATGAAAAAAATTTAAAAACGAGAATTTTTGCGGAGAACACTTGGGAAAACATTCGCCACATTTTATCAAAATAAATTCCGAAAGCACGGAACACTATAGCAGTATTCTATAACTGCTGGCGCTCCGTTCACAACAATTTATACCGAAGGAGGTGATATCGAAGGTGCTAGCCAATGCAGACATAACTTATCAACTACAGGCATCGATGCCCTGGTGACTTATCCCTGTGAGTGTTGTCCCAGCCGGTGCCTAGCTTTACTGGTATCTCAGTTGCAGATGCGGCATTCGTGAAGCAGTCGTTGGACTTTGTTCACTCGTTTAGCTCAACACAATAAAAGGACTTGCTTGCTACCCTCTCATTAATGCTGTAGAATTCGTCAATGTTGCCAGCTATGTCCTAGGCTTCCTGATCCATAAGAACATAGCGGGCAACATTGAGGAATTCTACAGCATTAATGAGAGGGTAGCAGTAGTCGTAATAAAGCTGAATAGGAGGTGTAGAAGAAAGGTAGTAAAAACCTACACTCCAACCTCCAGTCACGATAATGAAGATATAGAAGAGTTTTATGAAGATGTTCAATTAGCGATGCGAAAAGTGCAAACTCAGTATACGGTAGTCATGGTGACTTCAATGCAAAAGCGGGGAAAAGGCGGCTGGTGAACAAACAATTGGCAACTACGGCGTGATTCTAGGAACACTCAAGGAGAGATGTTGGTAGAATTCGCGGAAAGGAATAAGCTGCGAATAAGGAACACCTTCTTCAGGAAGCGTTGGAACAAAAAGTGAACCTGCAAAAGCCCTAATAGTGAAACAAGACATGAAATTGATTTCATACTTTCTGCCGATCCCAGCATAGTGCAGAATGTACAAGTGTTAGGTAGGGTAAAGTGCAGTGATCATATGTTAGTGATGACTAGGATTCACTTCAATTTGAAGTGAGAAGAGTAAAATTGGTCAATAAGAAACAGGCCAACCTAGACGCAGTAAGGGTAAAAGCAAACCAATTCAGGTTGGCACTTGCAAATATGCAGCCTTATAACAGAGAGAAGAAGATGACATAGGGGCAATGAATGGAACCGTAACTAGGCTGGCTTCAGAAGCAGCAATTTAAGTGGGAGGTAAGGCACCAAAGCAACCAGTAGGTAAGCTCTCCCAAGTAACAAAGGACTTAATAAAGAAAAGACAAAGAATGAAAGTGTCCAGTTCAAAAGACCAGATAGAATTCTCAGAATTGCCAAAACTAATAAACAAGGAGAAAATAAGGGATATTCGAAATTATAGCGGGAGATGACTGAGGAAGCAGTAAAAAATGGACGCAGCCTGAAAACAGTGAGAAGGAAACTAGGCACCGTACAAACCAAGTTGTATACACTGAAAGATGGGCAGGGTAATATCATCAGCAATCTCAAAGATATAGTAAAAGCAGCGGAAGAATTCTATACTGACCTGTACATTACCCAAAGGAGCCACGATACCTCCATTCGATGTAGTAATGAACAGGTTACAGAGGCTCCATCTATAACTAGCGTTGAAGTTAGAAGAGCCTTGCAAGACATGAAACGGGGTAAAGCGGCAGGAGAAGATGGACTACCAGTCGATTTAATCAAAGATGGTGGAGACGTAATGCTTGAAAAACTAGCGGCCCTTTATACGAACTGTCTATCGACTTAAAAGGTCCAAGATAACTGGAAGAATACCAATATTATGCTAATCCACAAAAAGGGAGACGTTAAAGAATTCGAAAATTACAGACCTATTAGCTTACTTCCGATATTATATAAAATATTCACCAAGATAATTTCCAATAGAATAAAGGCAACACTGGACTTTAGTCAACCAAGGGAGCAGGCAGGTTTCAGGAAGGGATACTCTACAATGGATCACATTTATTTCATCAATCAGCCAATCGCGAAATCCGCAGAGTACAATCAGCCTCTATATATGGCTTTCATAGATTACGAAAAGGCATTTGATTCAGTCGAGGTATCAGCTGTCATAGAGGTGTTACGTAATCAAGGAGTACAGGACGCTTACGTAAATATCTAGGAAAATATCTACAGAGATTCCACAGCTACCTTAATTCTCCACAAGAAAAGTAGAAAGATTCCTATAGAAAAGGGCCAGACAAGGAGACACAATCTCTCCAATTTGATTCACTGCGTTCTTAGAGGAAGTATTCGAGCTATTAAACTGGGAAGGCTTAGGAGTAAGGATCAACGGCGAATATATCTCAACAACCTTCGGTTTACAGATGACATTGTCCTGTTCAGCAGCACTTGCGACGAATTACAACAAATGATTGAGGACCTTAACAGAGAAAGTGCAAGAGTGGGGTTGAAGATGAATATGCAGAAGACAAAGATAATGATCAATAGCCGGGCAAGGGAACAAGAGATCAGGATCGCCAGTCAGGCTCTAGAGTCTGTAAAGGAGTACGTTTACCTAGGTCAATTACTCACACGGGACCTTGTTCATGAGACGGAAATTTACAGAAGAATAAAAATGGGTTGGAACCCGTTCGGCAGACATTGTCAGATCCTTACTGGACGTCTACCACTATCATTAAAAAGAACAGTGTACAATCAATGCTTTCTACCGGTGCCGATATATGTGGCAGAAATCCGGAGTCTGACGAAGAAGCTCGAAAACAAGTTAAGGAGCGCGCAAAGAGCGATGGAACGAAGAATGTTAGGCATAACGTTAAGAGACAGGAAGGGAGCGGTGTGGATCAGAGAGCAAACAGGGATAGCCGATATTCTAATGGAGAAAGAAATGGAGCTGGGCAGGTCACGTAACGCGTAGGTTATATAACCGGTAGACCATTAGGGCTACAGAATGGGTGCCGAGAGAAGGGAAGCGCTGTCGAGGACGACAGAAGGCTAGGTGGGGTGATGAAAATAAGAAATTCGCAGGCGCTAGTTGGAATCGGTTGGCGCAGGACAGGTGTAATTGGAGATCACAGGGAGAGACCTTCGTCCTGCAGTGAACATAAAATAGGTTGATCATGATGATGATTATTGTTTTGCCCGTTCAGGTCTTTAAGTACTCCGGCTGAACAAAGTGGTTGAGCCGTCAGAGAGCCGCCCTGCGCGCTCGGCCGCTGGTGTGGACTTTGTGGGAGCGCATAAAATGCATACTCCGCCAGCCTTTCGACCCCGCGGAGCTGTTTCCGTCGTCGTCCAAAGCGGCCATGGCGGCGGTCGCTTGTTTTCGACTGCGCGGGATGCGGCGGCCGCAATAAGCAGCGCGCAGCGGGAGGTACGGCTCGTTCGTCACGATATGCGTGCCTCCGCCGCGGGTCCTCTGGTAGCGCAGTGCGCGAGCTCTTCCGGCGTTCGGAACCCGGCGGGAGGAGGGGGAGGTAGTTTCGCGGCGCCACTCGCGCACGGGTTAGGGGCCGTTTTATTGCTGCTATTGCTCGCCATTTGTCTCCCGTGATGGATCGGAGGCGGGATGCGCGGCATTCCACGGAAACAACACGGAGATCGCTTTAAACGAAACTCGTGGCTGGCCGGCCGCTGCAGCGCCAGCCTGCTTTGTTTCTTCCGCTCGAGCCGCCGACGCGACCCCGAGGCGGCGGCGCTGTCCCGCTTGGTGGCAATATGGGTGCCGCGCGACCTGTCTTCGGCGGCGTTTTGCACTTTTACTGCTGCCGCTGAGCGCTGCCTGTCCGGATGCGGTCTGCGTCATTTCTCAGGCCGTCGTCCACCATCCGAACGTTTCTCTTTCGGAAGCGCGCTGGGCAGGTGTACCCCGGAATCCCCATCACCCCTGCCCGGTTAGCCAGGAGGGAAGGGATTTATCTTGCAACAGAAGGACCACGATTTATGCCCTAGCTTTGTGCGGTGTGCATGCGAACAAATGAGGTACGGGCTTTGCCTAACGGCAACCGATGGGCTGCCGTGTGTGAGGCTCAATCTTTTATGTGTGCTGGCTCAACGAGGATCCCTCGTGCAAAACTTCCGTGGCATCGCTCCAGACCCCGTGTGGAACAGCTAAAGAAAAAAAAAACAAGAAAAGCATGAGTGTAACTTATTCTAGCTTGAATAACCGTTTTAACGAACATCTTGCCAACTAAGACTTTCGAAGGTGCGATAGGGCATCATTGGAGCAAAGCTTAGTTCTCGTTTCCCCAAAGAAGTCCTCGAAATTCAAATTTTTATCTACTTCTAGGATACCCGCAGTTGATTAATAGATAGGCATTTCCTGCTACCTGGGTTCGCTTTAGCGTATATCTAGACTTATTTATAATTCTGTTCCGTAGAGATACAAAAATGCAATTTTCTACGTTGTCTTTCCTGCTTTGTCAGTTTTAATGTTTCTTGGCGCCTTTTAGAACCTCTTTTTTTCTGATTGCATCAATATCGTCAAAATAATAAGTGGCCAGTGCGTTGTTAAACTCTCAGAGATTCAAAACATTAACTCTTTTGTTACCGCGCCTATAGAGATGTATCAGTTTGATCGACAATTTTTCTACGCGCTGTTAAATATTTATATTTGAATTATTCTGCTATTAACGTCAGGCACTTTCTGAAATTCACTATTCACAATTTGTGCCTTATTGTGGAGTCTGGAAAAGTAAATCTTAGCCTAGAGGTATCGTCAAAGCTAGCCTCCAGTGCTCCTAGCACTGAACCCGATAAAACGACGCAAAGTTCGCACTTTAGTCCTCTCGGCAACATAATATATAAATAACAGCAGCAGTGAAGACACAGAAGCTTCTCCTCGGGTTGTCTACTTTTCCGATACGACATCTAGGGTGTTTTAATGATGTTTCATACACCGGTAGATGCGCATCATTACGTATTATTTTGACAATTGCGTTGGCCTACTATCAAGTGCAACATTATTTTCCCAACTGTGAGTTGCTTTATTCCATCAGCATTTCGACAGCGTATGTACATATTATTACGAGAAATCCTTCCCATACTGTGGGGTTTTCACTCACACAAGATCACGCAGTCGATTTCAGACCGACCTTTGACGGAAGCTTGACAAGCAGCCTATTCTCTTACATTTTGAACACTGCCTCTGCAGGCACCCCTAATCATTACTGTACAATATTGAGCAAGATTTCACTTTACTCTACAGCACTGCACAGGAACTGAACAAAGCACGTGGAGGTTCCAGAACCAGTTGAACGCATACTGAACTACCGTGCTTGCACAGAAAAGTTGATCGAACGCAATAACCAAGTATAAGGAGACTTCCGAATGCTCTCTGACCTGATAACCATTGCTTCATGAGTCTTAATAGTGCAGTAAAAAACTAATCAGGCGCCTCCAGCAATGAGCAAACACAAATACTCCCTGTAGAATAGGAACTTATCCATTTCACATTTGTGAAGCTATTGCTTTCCCGCATAGCATGGGCATCGCAATGGCTAATATTGATGCCAACAAATCTTAAAATTCTTTTCTTTTTTTGCGTGATCTCACTTACAAAAGTTGGAAACTAGAATACACGTGCACATTTTGTATAATTCTGTATAATTTTGTATATTTCAGTTGTTTTTTTACTCTCAGTAGTTATACTAAAAAAAGCAAATGATCATTTTCATTCGTGTTCCTTGAGCTGTTTCTTTTGATTTTCACATAAATATTTTCAAAAACTGTGTGAGCAATTAAACCTTAAAGTACCGAAAAGAGCACAGTTATAGCGGTAACGAAAGAGTTTAGACTGTGAAGTTATTGTATTTTTCCTTGCCCCGTCTTCGCGCAGTTCACCCAAAAGTTTATACTCACCTCTACTTACACGAACTGGTATTCGCTCGCGTTCATACTCACGTCCACTAACTCACACTAACAGTTACTCACTCGCGTTCATACTTACTCACATTCAAACTCACACCCTTCGTTACTCACTCACCAATACTCGCATCTTTGAAATGAGTGTGAGTTGTGAGGGATGGTACTCATGAGAGTATGCTGACCTATCGTAGGCAGTGTAGGCCTCATTTCGCTTTAGGTCGAGACTTGCGTTAAGTACGTATGAGGCAGATGTCTAAAATGGGTTGCATAATGGACGCAACCGGAAGGCATTGTGGCCCAGGTTGACCCCATTCGCTCGGAAGCGAAGGTCAGGGCAGACCTTGCTAAAATTCGATCCATTTTTATAAGTTAGCTTTGCCGTAGTACAGATATGATATGCCGCGAAGCATATTAGGAGCTGAAAGGGGCCAGTATCTCCGACATAGTACGTGTTTCCTAATTATACACGCGCGAACTCATCATTTCTGGTCGCAGTACGAGCGCCGAGACGTCTAATAACCGTACTGGCAGCCAATCAGAGCTGTTTTTGACGTTGTTATAGCCCAGAAAAAAAAAAAAAAAACATCAAGATTTTCTTTGGTTTTCTTCAATTTATTTAAAGCTGTATACAAAATTAATGATGCATACAGGTGCTGGGAGCAAAAATCATGTTTTTATTTGAACACATCACAAAGGAGGCTTCTGGAATAAGGAAACATTTCTTTCTCACGCGGTAATGAGAACTGTAAACTCTGCGTACTATCACGGCCAAACGTACACCAGCATGTCTCTGCCTCTGGGTTTCTAAGTGGAAAAAAAAAAGTCGATGAAAAAGAAAAAAAAAGCTAAAAGGCAGTGTTTTGTGACGGACTACCCCGGGGAAAAAGCGCAGAAATGAGTAACTTGGCACAGCGCAGGTTGTTATTGCTACAGTACTCAGTGAATCAAGCACTCTCGCACGGACGTGTAGACGCGTACTCGGTTGTTGGTCATACCTACATTCGGGGTGCCCTTGTGATGGAAACACCAGAAAAAACGGCGTTGAATAAGGCCACGTTGGGTCGCAGACACTGGTCATTTCACGTTATGACCTGGTAACTTCACGACACGTACAAGTGTTCCCAAAATAATAGTGGCGGGCAAGGCACTTTAATTTTTTTTTTTTTCGTTAGGCTCTAGCGATACAACAGCTTATACAGACTAAGCAGCCGTGCTGTTTCGAAAGCACCAGTGATCTGAGCCTGAGTGTGAGCGACGTTCTTGAGCCCCGCCACAAGAATAAGCGCGCAACTGTTAGCGTTGACAATATGCGCCACCGTGGTCGGGTACCGTTTCAGTGCGATGACAAAGAGTTTCGCGGCCACACCGATTAGTGAGCGGCACAAGCGAACTTGACATCTCATTGATGCTTCCTTTAATGTACAAGCTACACGTTTAGACACGATACCCTGACCGCGCTTTGGTTAGCGTAGCAGAAGCCCCTTTTGAGAGGACAGTACTAGGAACGTCATACTGCTTCTCCTGCCGTCACTGAAAAACACAAATTTGCTGTTATCCCATATAGTATGCGCTTTACTAACCGCTTCAAAAAAATTTTGTGCCCTTCCACTCTGTGAAGAAGGATGACCAGCGAAGCTGTGTATCTGGGCCCCTTAATGGCGAACTGCACCTCCGCCGCGGGTATTCCCAGTTTTGCACTATCTTCGGGATCGCCCCACGTATGGGGAGTGCTTAGCGCCTGCTTCACCTCCGCCGCGGGTCGGCCCGGCGTTGTACTATCTTCGGGATTCTGTGTCTACACGCAGACACGATCCGGGGGGAACTAGCCCTTAACAGCTTCGCTGTAAAAATATAACAATGAGCCGCAAATGTTAAGTGGTGGGCTCCGCTCCGTCACCTGTTGTCTCACCAGGCCTTCTGGTCCTGTTAACCGTGACAAAGTCCACAAATGCAACTTTGTGGGCTCCAAAGCAGAGCATGCCCTTTATCGCGCACGTTTTTTATGTCGTTGGACCTCTGTTGGATAAGCAGTATAAATGCGTGAATGATCGGCGCAGACAGCGTCTCAACAACGTCAACAGCGGCTTTCTAGATCCTTGTTGCAAGGTTCACCGTTGTGAGATAAATTTTGATAACTGCGTTAGGGTCAGGAAAAGCCGTGACCAGCTTATCAAAGAAGTTACTGAACCGGAATTTGATAACTAGGTTTGGTGAACTTTTTTTGTTAAGCCCAAATATCAACCCAGCCTTCAATCGCGCTATCGAAAAAAAAAAGGAAATACGCAAATAAAACGAATGAAAAAACGAGACAATGGAATTTTTTAGAGCATGATTTGTTGATACTTTAGCAAGCTCTTGTAAACTCACGTAAATGCTGCAAGGTTACGTAAACAAGAAGGCCGTTGAAAGTTGGCGCTGAGTGTGCCTCCCTGTCTATGCTTTGTCCTTGTTTTTCGTGCGCAACGTGAACCAAATCATGAATTACCAGCCCGCCCAAACGATGCGCTTGCCAATGATGGTTCCATTGACACTTGCCAACGTCGCGTGATACGGCAAGTCAAGCTGGCTGAATGAACTGTCACTGTCACTGCCTCTCTTTAAGTTGATTTGCGTCGGCGCAGTGACCATCGTAGGAAATAAGACATTGATGTTGTATTTATTGGCAACGTTTGTGTCGTGAACAAGCTCATACCCAAGGCGTTTGCTGTGGTTATGTTTTGTTCAGTGAGTAAGATTATATATCTAGGAAATAAGCTTCTGGACAACTAGCCACCTTTCTTATATACAGCGTTTGAACGACCAAATATGACATGTGCGCGCTTTTTTTTTTTTTGCTTGATTATATATTAGCGTTTGTTCATGAGCTTATGAACTTGAATTCGTGTCTTCTTATTTCGTGCATGTATTGCGGTATATATTTGTATATATTTTTTGTGTTGTTTAACTACCCTCCAAAGGCGCAAGAGCGAACGGTATCAAAATAAACGCGTGAGGGGATATTCGTTTCACTTTTTCGGAGCAGCGTTTCCTATTCCGCAGGTGTTTCCACGCTGTCATTCTTTTTTTTTTTTTTTTTTTCACCGACCGTCGTGATCACGGAAATCTTCAAAGGAGGGGTGCTCCTCGTGTCGAACAGGTGCCCCGTCGATTGGTGCACGCACCATGCCGGGGAGGGAGGGGGGGGGGGGGGGGGTTTCCTCAAAGATGCGTGTGGTTTCCGCTGCACCAAGGAATGCGCCCGGTGCGGCGCGCAGGTCCTGTGCCCGCGACGCGTGAGCAGGCAGACAGGAGCGCGGCGAGCAGCGGGAGGAAGCGACAGCTCAATCATCGCTCGTGCCACGCGAGGTTAAAAGCCCTGACAGCGCGTGAACGCGGGCGCGCGCGCGCCCGCTACCCTACACGAACACAGCACGCGCGCGCCACACCGCACAATGGGCGTCTCCGAGAAAAGAAAGAAAAATGGGAGCTGTTGGGGGGAAAGGGGTACCCGACCACACGAGCTGACGCAAGCGCGCCCCTTCTCCCGTAGACACGCACGCCCCACCTGGGGTCTCTCTCGCCCGTCCCCCCGTTCACAGGCTGCCGTTCGAGGAAGAAGGGAAATCAAGCCGGCGACATCGGATATAAAAAAGGGGTCGGGGAGTTACAAAGCGCGATGCGACGACCATCGGAGGCCCTGAAGGGGTTTAAGATCCCCGACTCCATGTTATATCCCGGCGGTTCCTCTGTGCCGCTCTCTCTCTTTCTGTTTCTTTTCTTATTTTTTCTTTGGTTGTTACCACCGTCTTGCCACGCTTGCGTTTGTTTGCACTTGCTGCGAATGCGGTTCAGTCTGGGTGCCGCTTCGAGACCACCGTGCATGGAACACGCGGCGTGACGACACCCCCAAAGAAGCCACAAGTGGTGAATGGGGGTTTCGGCCAATTAAAAGCAAGTCGCGCGTTTCTTCTTCTTTTTTTTTTATGCTTCGCTTTATTTTTGCGGTAGAAGCTTTACATGCGCTTTTTCATTGTTTGAGAGCAAGGCTCCCCTTGGCGCACTCTCACAACAAGCGAATGTGTAAATAACGCGGGGGGCAGGCTACATTTTCAGCGTCGACATTTTTTTTTTTTTTCTGCCTAAGTGACATGGAATGCGTAAATGTTCAAATCTGTGCTATGGAAAGCTCGTTTCTCTTAATGCCTTGTAGCCTTCTTTTTTTCTTTCTCTGTCTCTTTTTTGATAGTGCCGGAAAGTGCTCGTTAACACGCATGCTTAAGTGGGATAGCACAAGAACACGCAGCACGTTTTGCTATTGCGTTGCCAATGGTGTGACATGTATATTTCACTTAGGTGTGCCCCGCAAAATGCACAAATTTCCACCTTTATTACACCTATTCCAATAACTAATACCACGCAGTGCATATTCGTGCATCTTTGAACCTGTATACTTGTTTTTTACCTACACAATTTGCTTCCGTCAAATAGAGTTCATATTGTACTCAGCTAGTTTTAACGAAACACTTCGGGACCGAGCAGCTTCCTGCTAACTGTTGTCATAGTTTTCAGAGTTCGGTGTAAACATTCCCCAAGCTTTAGCTGACCTATCCGTCAATTTCTCTCAGTTATTCTATCATTTGAATCAGCAGCAACACTCTTTGCAATGGCATTTAATTTACTTGGTTTCGCTATTTCGCTACACATTAACTCACAGACTATATCAAAATGTTTCATAAGACAGACAGTTGGCGAGAACAAAATTCAAGCTACCGGTTTTATTTTTTTTCTTGAAGACAAACTTCCTGGCTGGCTGCAGCCACCCATCACTGTAGAAAATATTAATTAGACGATGACCTGCCTTTCCACAAACTACTAGTAACAGTGCTATAAATACTTTAGATCATGCAGTTCTCGTAGCCTACATATATCGAGGTTAAACTAAAGCAAAAAATAAAAAATAAAAGTGGGATTACAGTGGTCCGCGTGATTAGTACTACGTACTAGGTCAGATTTTTTTCTGTAGTGCCAGTATTTGATCTCGAATTTCTGATTATATGTTTTATGTGCGAAGTTTGCTTCATTCAAGCTCGAACTACATTCCGTCTCGCATATGTGTAAGTATATCACTCGCTTTATTACCTTTTGCTATAAAATTAGTTTCTGGATGATTTTGTTCATTTAACATAGGTTGATTTTTCCTCGCGTCACCGCTTGGCAACGAGCATAGAAAACGCGCTGGTCTCACAACAGGCTCAATGCAGCACGTCCAGATAATATTGGCCAGTCGCTCAGTTTCATGGGAAGCGTCCTCTCCTAGTTTCAAGCAGGCAAAATGTTTTGCTCATGGTCCACTAGTGATGAGGATTTGGCGAGTTGGTATTTCATCCTCAAACTGGCACAGCGGAACAAGAGAACTAAAGAACGGCCGAGACAGCCAAAAGTAGGAGCAGAGACCTGACTTCCAACTGGTTTATTAGCAGATTGGGCGAATTATATAGCCACCAGAAAACGTCAGACATTATCGGCAAAACGTGTCACAAAACGTAATTAACATCGAGAGAGGACGGCGCAGTCATTAGTCACAGAACACGTGCAAATTTGCAGTGGTATAATGGCAGCTCCCGTTTCTTGGCATTCGAACTCTACCGAGGTATTTATCTTTTGTCCAGCTCACAAATCATTTTCAACACTCTCAGGTCCAGTGTGTACGAAAACCTTGCAGACTGCAAAGCTCTCCACACACACAGTATGCGTACGCCTATAGCGATTTAATGTTAAAGCTAGTTATAATAATAATTATGTACTTAGAAATTTATGGTTTGACAGTATCTCCAGAGATCAAGTATTAAATTACCTAAGAACAAGAAAACGAAAGCAAGAAGCCGGCCGAAAAGGTTGCGGTTAATATAGGTTTAAGACGTTTCGGGCTACTGTACGGAAGCCTTGTTCACAAAATATGAGCTGTTTGAAAGCCTAAGTTTGTTTTTCTATCCGACATTGGAATCTTGTGTATACAGGCGGAATATTGTCGTTGCTGCGGTTCAGCGTTCTTCCAGTAATCTGAATAGCCACAGACTCGAGATACTGCCGTAAAATACAGTGTCTTTTTTTTTTTTTCATTAGTGATTACGAAAGCCTTAACCTCGTCAGTCGCATGATTAGCACTTATCACGTGTTGTGCAAGTGCATTGTAAGCGGGATTCTTTTTAGCATCACCCATGTGTTGTTTCGGGGTACTTTGTAAGTATAGGTGCAGCTTACGCACGGTATTCTCTATTCCACATCTGGCAGCTTTTATTTCTTTGAGCTTGGATTTTACGTGCGCCACTTCATGCTGCGAGCAACATGCACTTCATACGTGCGCAGGACATGTGCCAAGGCTTCGCTCGCGCCAGGTGCTGCGGCACGGGAACGGGGTTCACGTGATGGTGCAGGGCTCCACGAATAATGTTCCACTGGACAAAATAAACGCTCGAGGCAACCCCGTTCGGAAAGCGCACCCTGATCGTCTTGACTAGAGTAAATCTTGTGGACTCACTGTGTGAGGGAAGCGGTGACTGAGCGCTTGTGACAGGCCGGCTTGACGGAGTTAAAATGCAGCTACCGGCCTGGTGTGTAGCTCCTTTATGAACGCTTCTATAAAGGCCAGTGTGCTTGAAAATGGCGATCGGCCACCTATACTTCCTCCTCGGTCCTAAACCTTTCTTTCTTTCTTTCTTTTGAGCCTCGTTACGGCGGTGTGCATGCGGCCAGCGAGCATGATCCTTTACTTTCTTCCCTGCGCCGTGTCTGCGTTGTCGACTTTCCCTCTTCTACCGCGTGGTGTCGCTCGGTACTTCTTGAGATGGGCGGACGCTGCTTGTTTGCGGTCATTTCCGTTGCTTCCGCGGACTCCATCGTTAATCTTACCCTATATGTCTGAGCTGTCGCCAGCAATGCTGATTCCGGTTTTTTTTCTTCTTATTTATACTTTCTTTCTTTCTTCCAATCAGTTTTGCATCTTGTGAAACGGAAGGCGTACTATGGAACTGTCGCTGCCTATAAATCTTCGTCGTCTTTTCAAAGTCGCCTGTGATTTCATTTAAAATTTGGTCTTCCGAAATGAAGAGGGAAATTGTGTTTCATTAATTGTGAAATGTTGAGGCTGCGTCGAGGTCTACGTGAGACATTTATCCTCTTCCTCGTCTACTTATTAAACGCGTTGAAACCTTATAGGAGCACTTTTAAATAATAAACGGTGACGAATTCAAAGAGCACAAGGGCGGCCTTTAATGCATGCTGTTAACCCTTGCGCAAAGAAGAGATTGAAATTTCACTGTTGGCTGGAATGCGAAACGCGCGACTACGTGGTATTTGTGTACATTTACTGCTTTCGTGTAGGTGCGTTTTCAAACTGTAAACACACAAATACTGAGTCTTTCAATTTTTTTTTTATTGGCATTTAATTTTTTTTTCAGGTGTAAGGTATATTATAGGCAAAATACCATGTGAGTGTCTTACGGCGATGCAACAAATTAATTTTTTGTTATTTTGTCCTTAACTACTGAATTCACTACTAAATATTGCATTATTTTATAAAATGGCACTCTGTATCGGTCCCTAGAAAACCAAAGGCATAGCATGGGATTGAAAACGCGGAGGCGTCGAAGTGAGGATGGGCTGGTGACCTCAATCTTCGCGCACTTGCATAGCTGAAGAGCCAGTTGTCAGAACGTGAACATTTAATAGAAAAACAGAAATCCGTTGCTTCGCTATTACCCTGTTCACTTCCTACGAATCCGAAGGATTGGCGATGTATTTGTTGGCCCATTTTTCGGTTTGTTTTTGATGACTTCCGCATCGAGGACTGCCAAACGAAGACAACCGCCACGTCATGTTTCAATGTCGGCTGGCAGTTGTGTCTGGGCTATCATTTTCAATAATAAAACAACTTTTGGTAGTAAGATATATAGATACATAATAAACCTTTAGTAATGGAAGGTAAACGCAGTTTGTTTTTCCAGTAAATGTGCGTTTGTGTGCACGTGTGCCTCTTAGAAGGAAGGGACGTGTTCAGTTTGTCCTCTTATAGAATGGGGAGATGGGAGCTTGCAGAAGTTCAACAACTGTAGACAAGCCGTTTGCAGTAGCTTGAGGGCTTCAGAACCTCAGGTGCTCAATAATATCAAAGTGGAAAGTTGGGCGAGTTGGTATGCATTCATAATGTAACAGCGCGAACAAAACGACGATGGACGTTGTTTTGTTCGCGCTGTTACTATTATGAAAGCTTAATGATATTCCAGATCCGAGTATTTATTTATTAATTCATTCATTCATTCTATTCATTTCAAACCGCACTCATGAGAGATGCCGTAATGGTCGAGAATCTCTCTCTCTCTGCGTGTGCGTGCGTGTGCGTGCGTGCGTGTGTGTGTGTGTGCGTGTGTGTGTGTGTTTGTGCATGTGTGTGTGTGTGCGCGTGCGTGTGTGTTTGTGCATGTGTGTGTGTGTGTGTGCGCGTGTGTGTGTGTTTGTGCATGTGTGTGTGTGCGTGCGTGTGTGTGTGTTTGTGCATGTGCGTGCGTGTGTGTGCGTGTGTGCGCGCGTGCGTGCGTGTGTGTGTGTGTTTGTGCATGTGTGTGTGTGTGCGCGCGTGCGTGCGTGTGTGTTTGTGCATGTGTGTGTGTGTGTGTGCGTGCGTGCGTGCGTGCGTGCGCACTACTTCAACGGTCAGTTGCACTTGTCCTCTACAGGGATGACAGCAATGGCACTGCCTGTATGTGATGAGCTTTGGCACTTATTTCTTCGTTCTATTCCGAACGATAAATGAAACGTACGCAAAGATATTTGATACGAGTATTGAGGGCAGAACAAATTTAATTTTGGCCGTCTAATTCATTTGAGCGTCAGGCTTATTAAGCTTGTGCGTTCTGTAACATTGTGTGCCATGAACCCTAGAGATAAATGGCTCGTGTGGTTTTCTAACACTGTAAAAATAGCTATAATAACAGGGGATATTCTGAGGGTCATTGAAGAGAGAGCCTTAACTGTGGCATCCAGAACAGTTGTGGCTAGCCCGACAACGATGACAACAACGCCGACGACGGCACAATGGCTGACACGTGCTACGCACGGTACTGAACGCCAGGTTGGGACAAATGCGGTTTTCTTTTCCTGCGGCTTATGAGATGACGACGTGATTATGATTGTACGTTATGAACGGGCACATAGACTGCTGTGAGAACCCATGACAGCTGCAGCTGAAAAAGACTAAGGGGGTCGTGCAGTTCCCCTCGCAAAGAATAAGACACAGCCTAAACAGTTGCACAAGTGCTTAGATCTTCTTGTCTGTGTGCACATGCTCGTCATTACACATTGCTGTTCTGTGGTGTTTCGCTTTGTATTGAACTTGTTTATTGGACTGTTTATTATTCCCTTGTCCGCACGCCTCTGTTCGCAGTCGTTGTATGCTTACATGTCTGCCTCTTCTTTGCTTTCCTTGGCAGGAATAAGTTGCTGATCCTCGAAGCCCGACCCGACTGGACGTTGCTAAACGCATTGATGGAGCATTTACGTTCTGAGAAATCCAAAGCACCTCGCCCTCTGTTTGCTCGTTGCCGCTGGCGTTGCTGTTTTTTTTACTTCATCGGCAAAGACCTCGAGTGTCCCGCGGCAATGCGAATTCCCGCGAAAATCCTGTCGACCAGTGGGCACGCGCGAAGAGCCATGCATCTAGATGTGTCATTGGCACGTCGGTAACGCATCGAGCAACGTCTGTTCTTAGCGCAGCAGCTCAGACGGTCGCTCGCGCCAAATAGCGTCTTCAGCAGCTGTCAGGGTGACAGCTACGTGACGGCGTTTTCACTCTACTCTGGTCGTGTCGTTGTTGATGTTTGCGGGGCTTGCGAGTGTCACTTGATGAGCACATTTCAAGTTTTCAAGGAGGAAAGAGAAAGCATGGGGTGTCGCCACTCCCGGCCGGCTTTGATCTGCATTCGTTGAGATAAAAGCCTGTCCCCTATTTCCTAATTTTTTGTTTGTTTTTTTTTTTTTTCTTTTTACCTTCCCTAGTTTGTCCTGACGCTTCACTCACTTCCTATATGGCCTTCCGAGCTTCTTATAGGCGCGAGAGGATGTTGTCTCCATTGCTGATTTCTTTTTCTTGTTTTGTTGTTCTCTCACGGATACAGGCGTGGGGCGAGCGCTAAATAAGTAGGCGAAGCACAACACACCGCTGAAACCCGGCAGGCACAAGTGTGGGAGAGGAAGCTTGGTGTTTGTTTGCTTCGGGCGCGGGTTATTTATCGGTGCAGCCAGCGTGTATGCACGAGCGCGTAAGCGCCTTCGAGGAAAAATATAAGCGACGCGGCGCGTGAATACGGGCCTGGCTCATCTTTGTTTTGCTGCTGCTGTTTGTCCGCTTGTTTGTTTGTTCTCAAAGATGGCCGACAGCAAAATTCGCTTTGTCGAGGAGCGGGGAGGAGTGCGTCGCAGGGAGGTCTCCTACTCGCGGGGCCCTGCTTGATGTATATATGTATATCTTTTTTCCATCCTAAAAGAGAGAGAGAGAGAGAAAGCGGGGTGAAGCGGTGGCGAAAGGGAACTGGGGAGAGCGCCGAAGAGGCGGCAGCGCCGGGGCGCTTTAGAGGCGCGCGATCCCTTGCGCGAATGGCTGCGGCGTCCTTCTGCCTGTGCTGAAGTTGCACACTAACCTGCCTCCCCCCACCCGCTTCCCTCTCCTTTCCCTGCATATAGCTGCCACGGGCAGATAAAACGGGGAGAAATCCGTATGATTGGCAAAGTGCACTCGCTTGAGGGGCCTCCCTCAAGCCTGGCGTGGGGCACGCTGCCAGTGAAATAAGCGGCGCCGCCGTCCAAGGTGCCGCCGTTCTAGCTATTGAGGACGCAGCTGTGCGTCAGTCGCCACTGCAGCCATCGCAGCCCTCCTCTGTCCTCCCCCGGCCCTGATTTCCAGTCTCGCCCGCCAAGATAGTCGCATATTTTTTGGCGCCCTCCACCCTCCCTTCCGCTTTCCTTTCATTACGGCCGGAATGCAGACGTCTGGAGGAGTGCGTCACGCGTCGGGTGCACTTGTACGCGCCCGAGGCGTTGGCAACAACACAGCTTCGGGAAGCAAGAGAGGTGGGATGGCTGCTTACCGTTGACGGAGGTGGTGAGGAGAAGCGCACCTACGCCTCAGCTGAGAACTTGATCAACTCTCAGCACTGAATGTGAAACGCGGTGTAGGAGAATTCTGGCTGACAATGCGCGTATCTCGGAAACGTACTCGTGATGTGTAAGTGTCAGGCGTTGGCAAAGCAAACACAAGCCTCCCTGACGTTACTGTTTCGCATACGCGTTGTGGCATCTGGAAAGGTCTAGTTCGCTGGTGATTCTCCCTGCCGGCGGCGCATGCTTCAGCTATTCAGAAACGCAAACCATGAGGTCGCAAGAATATATGACGACAGTAGAACCCTTGATAGTCAAATGTCTAAAGTCTTGTATTTATTCTTCACGCTGCGATTTTCGTGCCCAACGTTGAACATCCGCGTCAAACATGGCCATGACGCGTTAAACAGAAACGGAACATGTGTCGCTGTATGTTCCTTGGGCGCCATTCTATAGTATATACGTGCGCCTAGTTACGCCCGCGAAAGCTAATGAGGGCAATAATAATGCAGCTTAGAACTTTAGCTGAACTTTATCAGATTTCGCGGGACGAGCGTATATCGTTCCGGAAATAAAACTACAAAGAAATGTTCAACTTTTCTACAACGTGCTTGTCACTCAGGTGCTAAGTAGGCAAAGGATGTAAAGGCGCAACGAGAAAAGAACGAATGGTAATAGAATAACTCAGCGCCTAATGACACCAAGAAAAGCTAACGTTCACTTCCTTGGCACCAGCTGACATTATTATTATTACTTTATTCAGAACATTGTTAGGTTACCACGCGTTGTCTTTTTTTAAATCCGCATGTTCGCTGCTGTAAGAGACTGTTAATGCGCGTTAGGGATGTTAACGCTTTTTAAGTTCCAATACATGCTTCTTCCTGTAGCCGCAGAACTCACCGCGGTTAATTAAGTAGCTTAACACAGTTATACTCGACATAAGATTCTCCTTTGGTGGGGAAAAATCTTATTTACAGTATTGGTTCACTATGATCGGATAACGCGTGCTTATCATACAGATTAGGCTTTTGCACCTTCATAACTTCAGCTTTACCATGAGCGCTTCCGAAAGCATATGCGGATTCCTGGCTCCAAATAATCCGAGGATGACGTGTGGAGTTTACGCCACGTAACTGCGTCTTTATTGTGGCTTTCTTTATTCGCTCTAACATATGCTCAGTTAGTTCCTTCTATCGGCTTTGCATCGCTGCGCCAACCAGTGGCCGGACCTACGGCTCTTGCCCTACCACTGCTTGTCTCATCGTGGCCTTCCTGCAGCGAGCAGGTCTCCACTTCCAAGCGCTGGCCGTCTAGTTTTCCATTCGCTGCTCCGTCTCTCAGCCGGCCGCCATATTTTATTGGCATCCTGGCGCTTCCTCTCGCTTCGGCCCGGGCGCTTCTTGGCGCGCTCTGTTTATTGGAATGCAAACTGATTGACCTCCCCTCCCTAGAGCGCTCCTACGCTCTCTCGCTTCCTTCTTTTTTTTTTTTTCTCGCACTGGCTCGCTCTCCCCTCCCCGTCCTCTCCGCCTCTTGCTCCCCCTCCTCCCGCATCTTCAGCCTAAGTTCCCCTTCATTCTTCTCCGCTCGTTTCTTTTCTCTGTTGTGCCCGCTTCATTTGTTCGCTGGGATGCTGGGCTCATGGAGATCCCGCGTTGCTGCTAGCTTTTCCCGCTTTTCCTTTTTTGAACACCAAGCTGTACTTTTCAGTATCGATTCCCTCGCTTGGTTCAAAATAAGAAATGGCTACAAGAATGCTGATGCAGAAGTTTTTAGGCACTCGGGGCTTCACGCAAGCGGAGCCGGCGCGATGGAAGGAACGCGAAAAAACTGTTTTGTCGTCGTCTGCATTATTGCGATCCGAAGGAGTGCGCCGCGGCAACGAAATGAGAAACTTGTTTGCCGCGTTTCGTTTGCTTCCTCTTCTTGCGCGTCCGCTCCGGGGCGTTTGGCGCCCACCGCCGCCTCTCCCCCTGCGCCTGTCCCTGGCTCCTTCTTCGCCTTTGCCATTACGGCGCGCCACGTGGACCCGCAGGACTGCAGAGCGGTCCCTCGGTCCTAACGACGTTGCCTGCCGGCGTAGCGCCCTTCGCCTCGCCGCCTTGTCTGTCCCTAGTGTGCGTCTGTGCGTGCGTGCGCGCGCAGCGCTCCGGGAGTCGAGCGAATCCTCGCGCCCCCCGTCGCACGTGGCAGTAACGCGCGGATATGATAACGACAGTGTTGCCAGGGCGCTGCTTCTACATGCACGCCTGGCTTTCGTGCGCGCCGGAAATGACGACGGAATACCGAAGGCCGGTGGCATACGACGCTAGCCCATCGTCATGGCTCGCGTACTGCATTCTCGTCACGGATGCCCGTTGATTCCGATTGTTACGGGTGGTTTCTCTTTCCTATCATTTTGTTTTGTTTATTATTCACTGCCGCTGTTCTTGGCTGTTCGCGCGGATCTTTATGTCTGCTAGGTCGTGAAAGAATAGCTCTTGCAGAACAAAATTTAGCAGTAACGTTTTCACAGTTCTAGTCATTGATTTACTACCACTATGTTAGTTTATTCTGCGAGAAAACGATTTCGCCTTTGTTGTGGACGTTGCAGTGATTCTGAATGGGTTCAATAGCCGCGTTTCGTCGTGCGTGCATTTCAATATCGCATTTCGTTGCGGTGACCCTTGGATGGTTGACGAGAAATATATATCTTGCGCAGTGATTCAGCACTGAGCAAAGTTATTGCTCGAGTTATGAATGTGTAGATAGTGCTCGATGGTTAAGTGATAGCTGTAGAGGCCAGGTCTGGTATAACTGAACAAGTTGATCCCCATTGTTTTCCTTTTCGCGCTTCTTCAGTGGTGAGAGCGGCGCTCCGCCTACGTTCTCGCCATAATCATTCGGTCATTAACGATGGGTGATAAGAAAGGAATAGAATTGAGTGAAAGGAATCCTTGCATTCAACCAGCTCAGATCGTTCGTTTATAGTTCAAATGTCAAACACACCCTCTTAAAGGTATTTTGCACAACGAACAGACAAAACGATACAGCACACAGACACGTACGCACGTACGCACGCACGCACGCACGTACGCACGCACGCACGCACGCACGCACGCACGCACGCACGCACTTGCATTATGAGTTACTGTAGGTATAACGTGCATAACGCTTCTTATACAGGAACTACATCCCTACTCTTCGTGAAAAATGTCGCACTGAAGAAACTGCTGCGGCCTTTGCACAAATAATACAAGTCATTGGCAAAAATTCGTGAATTGAGGCCCGTCACTGCCGGGACGTGTCCCCTTGCTATAAATGAAAATGTTCACCCTCAAATGTGTGGCGGACAAACTCAGTTTATTTTGGTGTAAAATAAGAAGGGCGGGCGGGGGAAGGGGGAAGATACTGTATAGAAAAAGTGGACTGAACAGAACGGGCGCCACTTGCGACTAAGCTTACACGAAAGGAAAGTATGAACCAACTAGCACAGTAACATGCAGTAATAATGTATTGGCGTAGCGCCGCATTTACTCACCCCCCCCCCCCCCCAAAAAAAAAAAAAAGAAAGAGGAGTTCTCGTGCACTTTGGAGCAGTAATGCCTGATCCGCTAATTTAACTTGTGGCGCATTATGGAGACGGAATGTTCTTGAAGCTAACGTTAGTCTCTAGGATTTCTAGCAAGCTAGTGAGCATGAGTTGAACGCTGGCTGGTTTTAGTGCAGATTCAGTGCGCACACTGAAGTTGGTAATTTAATTTCAGTTAACGGAATGTCTTAGTAATTTTCTGCAAGGTTATGCACATCATGCAGGTGCCGAAGCCCGCGACCACTAACAAAGTGTTGCCGGTAAAATCGCCATATTCCCTCTTATGCCCTGTCTTATAGAGAACTCATTCTTTCATCTCAGCTGAAAGAGGTGATGTAAGTAAAATATAATTGAGTACGAATGGTTTTACGAGATCGTATACTCAGCAAGAAATACACGTATCTTCAGTTGTATTCTGGCAAAATCGGCTTCAAAGTGGGAGGACTGTGTATTAGGCAGTTTCATCTCATTCACTCAAAGTGACCATGTCATCTTTGGCTGGACTGATGACGGGGTAGGTGTAATTTTTCTTTGCTTACAACCAAACAATGAGCGCGCAAAGAAGCAAAACTATAAAGATCTGCGCAAGTGTTTTAAGACACAAAATGCGCGCGGCATAGCAGTGATTCGCATGGCGAAAGTGTAGAGAAAAGAAATAATATAATCAGGTTCTGGCATTTCATTGTTTTGTCGACATCGATCCATTGCGAGTGTGGTTTTACTGTCTTCCAATACACCGAAATATTGGCGTTAGTGAATGCTGTCTCGCATGTGTTAAGTATGAGGCACTCTCCTCTTTCATTTCCGGTCAGTGGATTTCACCTTATATGCTTAATGAGCGCTGAACACTGCAGAACACCCTTTTCTCCCTGTTGAACTTGTTCTGTCTTCCAGAAAAATATTTCTGCGTACATTGGATGAAGCCCAGGGACTTTCTTGCCGTGTCTTGAATATCCAGCATGTCGATGTAGAATTCCCGGACACCCTACAACCGCGGGACGTCTGCCGGACCGCGCGAGGCCAAGTCTCTCGCCTTGGTAGAGTCGATGTGCTGACGCTGACATGGTTGGGCTCGGTCGTCCGGGTCACCAATTTGTGGGGGGCGGCGCGAAGAGGTAGCAGCCATGGCCACGATTAATTTAGGTCGGCGAGCCATGGTGCAGCGCGGTCTCAGGAACGGCCGACACCGAGGCCGCTCAGGCCGAGAGCGCTGTCGTGTTCTATTTTCGCGCTACCTGCATGTGAGCCCATCTTCTTCGCCTGCTTTGGATTCGATAGTCGCGCCGCTACAAAGGCTCGCACGGCAATTTGTATATTTCTACAGTGCCCTTAATATCCCTACAACTCTTAAATTCCTCCGGCATATGTCCCCCAATGTATCCTTTACTTCTACAAAATTTCATCATGATACGCATATTATAGTTCGCATACGACAAACGTGTTTTAGTCCCTTGACAAACATCAAACGGATTATCAAATTAAAACAAATTTGATAATCTCCTACGACGCTCTTAAAGCACAAAAAAGTGTCTCCTAAGACACTTTTTTCTCACCGAGTGTCAGCTTAATACGTCTGCTCTTTCTGAAACGACGTGTTATTTAATATACCATCGAGCTGTAAACCGTAATTAATAACTTTACTAATATTCCGCAACGCGCCTGATTACCTAACACAATTATAACTCTGCCCACACATCACCACTGGCATGCACAATATTTTTTCCAAGTTTAATTACACCTGCTTCATTGGTTCTTAGCCAAGTGAACTCATTGCTAAATTGTGGCCGTAAATGCACGAACATCAAAATAGGCACTAAAGCCAACACTAAGCCTATTATTAAATCAAAATGCGGGCTTCTACATAGAAGAGGCATGGTATACATGAGAAGAAAACTATAAAGATATGCTTCATTATACCTGTATGAATTAACAAAGCTTTTCGTTCATAAGTGCTACTTTGCACTGACCCGCAGCTTTCGCTAATTTAGTATGTCCGTCATCACGACTGGCTGGTATATCTTCTTTGAATGAGAGCCCTGGTCGTTACTGATAACTGAAAATACGCGAGCGCATCTTCGAATGTACAGGCATTGTTTACATTTGAGCTACGTGCATTACACAAAACTTTTTTCCGCTTGCTGACAGAGCATCTTCAAGCTAATTGGCTTTTATTCTGTCTTCAAGCTTTCCGTAACTCCTTGCTTAAGTTGGCTCTTGCAACAAATGACAACAACGCCGTGCCGCTTTCCGTTAATGAAGCAATGAATGTAGCAATATGCGTGTTAGTTATTAGAATACTGTATTGCCGCGCGATGCGCCATCCATTACCGCGATGCGCGGCCACTATGTGAGCAGCGCCAGGACATAGCGCAGTTCGCTGTAATGGAACACGTGTCGCGGTATGACAAAGGGTTCTTATCGCGCTTCTGCTCTTGCGTTTGCCGCGTGATATATGGTTGTACGCGCTTTCGCTTTCTCTTAACAGCCCGTGCCTTCCCCCCACGCCTTCCCCAAGGGCTGCCACTTATGCATCGAATAAATCGAAAGCATGCATTGCCTGTAGCTCTCTGTAGAAATGACAAACGCAGCCTGAGCATTCAGTCATCCAGTGTGATAATTGTGAAGGTCCATCCAAATTACATTTAAAGGGGCTGAAAACCAATTTTTAGGGTAACCGTTTTTTTTTTTTTAAGTCCGACGGAGACCTTACTGGTCTGTGTGTCCAAGCATACGCTGGTACGCGGAAAACGCCGTGGAGCATTTGTTATTAGCGCTTTCCCATCTGGCTTGAGGATGTAGTCGCGCTCAAGGAACACGCTGGCAACAGTGACAGGTGAGCGCAATAACATTTATACGCCGGCATTGGTGGGAAGCAGACCACAAGTGCAGCTCTAGCTGTAAGAAAGTAACGTGTTGTTTATCAAACCGATGTTCCTGCGGTTCGTGTTTTATGAAGCAGTGGATTATTTTTACAGCAGTAGGTGGTGTCCGAATCTAAACCCCAGCGCGGTCCCTCAACGTAACAAAAACCGATCTCGAAGGCCGTGCTTTTGCTGGTTGCATGCACCAGGCATTTTTTTTTATTTTAGCCAAGCGAAGCTAAGTGGTAGCATATTCCAGTAGTGCTATTATTGCAGGGCTCGCACCCATTCGTGGTACAATTCGTCAATGGCATTTTGCATCTCGCAGAGGTAACAGAACTGGGGGTACCAACTCGCAAACTAGCTCATGTGCATCATGTGCGCCGCCATGCATTGAACAGCTCCGCCCGCACTCTCGCTCCACTCGTTACCACAAAGGCAGCGTCGCTCGTCAGCGTGCACTTATTTTACTTCGTAACGCGCGTAGAATAAAGCGCAAAAGCCTAATAATAAATGAACTGCAGTTTTAAAGCAATAAGTATGCTGTACTTAATAACAACCGACTTACCTACAGTAATCTCATATACTACATCGGAAGTACCAATACTTCACCGCCAGGCCGCGCTACTTGCTCGTTTTTGAGATGACCCCTTCCTAGTTGAGGGTCACGCTGCTTGCCTAAGGATAAAAACATACCGGAGCAAATATTCGCATCAAGATGAGGCATGCGTATGCTGCAGCAAAAATCCGGATACCACTCAGCACATCATCATGGAATGCGAAGGGATTCACCCAGTGAGACCCGGAGGTAGCGTAGACCTTCCAAAAGCGGTTATATTTAAAGTTAGTGGAAGCGTCAACCGGTCAGCAGTCGAGATATGCCAGGCACATTTAGGGTATTGGTGGAAAAAAAGCAAGGAAGCAAATGATACGACCAGGTCCGTTAGAGGCATAGTTAGCGATACAAGGTAGGTAGAGAAGTTTTGAGGGGAAAAAATAGGTAATGTACATGTATAGAAAAATGCTAGAAGAAAAAATATGTGCAGCATCCCTGATTAAATCAAGTGGTCTAGGTGACTATTTGTCACCGCCCCGTTTCGAAGGGAATGTCAATTAGTAATAATAATAATAATAATAATAATAATAATAATAATAATAATAATAATAATAATAATAATCCTCAACATGATTCTTTCTTTGCCAATTTAAAATTATAATTCCTACTTAAATTTCGAACAGCGTCCTAGACTCGTCCTAGAATAACTATAAATCGTAGTTATTTCATTTACATCAACGTCTCGCAACACATTCTGGACAGTTGTCAGTCCCTTTAAGCTATTGTGTTACGCGCTTTGCGTACTATTCCGACTGCGACTTGCTTTCCGGAGAGCTTGTTTCTGAGCGAAGCAGGACGCCGCTCGCCATCTACCGAGGAGCGGCTAAAACCGTGGTGTGTCGTCACATCGTATACACATGAGGCGAGATCGAACTCGTCCGCAAGAGATCGATGTCTCGCTGCAGCCGATGTTGAAGCCACATTCGACATATCGCGTCGCGGTTTCGGAGCTGCAGCGCCGAAACACCGACGTGCCAGGAGCTGCACCTTCTGGCACGTATAGGCGGCAGGTTACGACACAGCATTTCCCATGGGAAATGGTGAGGTAACCTCCCGCCTACGTGCCAGTCGATATATTTTATTTTGGAATATTCCTCTCTTTAATAGTTCAATTGCCTGCGTCTCAGGTGGTGCTCCCTTACGTTAATTTCACAGTAGTCATGAAGTTATGAATTATGTAAGGCACCGCCTGACAACTAAATTCTAGGATTCCCGCTAGTATGAGCAACAAATGAAATGCACTGAGCCAAACTACTTCCGTCTGCTGAAGCCATCAAGAACGGCTCAACAAGGTTCACCTGATGACTTTTAGTCACATACCGGGATGTTGTTAACGTCGCGCGCTCGCAACATTCTTCTTGTACCCACAGTTCATGCAAATTCCATTCTTTTGGGAGAGTTTTCACTCTGGACGTTAGTTGACGTCTAGTCTGGAGAATACGCGGGTGCTTGAGCCATAGTACCCACCTCCTGACTATAAGAAACTCGTCGCGGGCAGTTCATATTGGCATATTATTTCGTAGAGGTACGTCAAGACAAATTTTCGTGAACGAGCTATCAAGAACTGGCAAGAAGAGACTGTTAGGTGTTCCATCGTTCAACCATTCCATGTGAATGATGCTACGTGGTTGTCGATAAATGTGATAAAAGCTTTGATGTTCGAGTCCAGATCGTTCTGCTTCTCGGCAGACTCGTAGCCTTACCGCTTCATGTCTTGCCTTTTCCTATGACGAATCGTGCTGAAAAGACGACGTCTCGTCACCTTTGGGTGGTCCTTATTTCTTAACGGCAGTTGACACTTCGGTTGAGGCTATGTGCACTTTGAAGCTTTAAACTATGCTGTTCATCTGTCGAACTGTGAGTCTGCAACCTTGCACATATCTTGTTTTCCGAAAGGTACTCCTTGATAACTGGCCGCGTTGTTTCACGGTTGAATGTCCGATTCCGTCACTCCATTATTTCTGCCGGTAACTTTGATGGTCCGACTACAGCTGGTGGCAAACCTTCGCCGCTATTTCTTTAAGTAGTTTGGCTCAGCCCATTTCATTTTTTGCTCATACTAGCGGGATTCCTAGAACTTAGTTGTCGGATGGTGCCTTACACGATTCATAACTTCATCACTACTGTGAAATTACTTTAACCTAAGGGAGCACCACCTGAGACGCAGGCAATCGAACTACTTAAGAGAGGGATATTCCAAAATCAAATATATCCTGCCTGATACGTAGGCAGGAGGTTACCACACCATTTCTGGCACCTACGTGCCAGAAGGTTGACGGTTGTGTAGTCCTTAGCCATTCCCTTTTTCTTGTTAGCATGAGTATGATATGCATACAAGCACTCGGCCGCATTATGAGGCGTTGCCCCGTGAACGGGTTTGATCATTTAGACGGGTCTTCGCTTTGTTCTCCATCTTACTGCAAAACATCATAGTCACGTTCTTCTCTGTAATCGATCAGACTGGACAGCGATGTAACCGCGAATAAACATCGTCAGGTCAGGACATGTTTGCACGTTCTATACTTATTTGCATTGTAAGAAGAAAAAAAGGTATAACTAGAATTTCAAGAATTAACGCTAGCTGCCGCGGTGGCTCAGTGGCTATGACGTTTTGCTGCTGAGTACGAGGCCGTGGGTTCGTCTCCCTGCCGCGGCGGCCGCATTTCGATGGGGAAAAAATGCGAAAACGCTCGTGTGCTTAGGTATAGGCGCTTGTTAAGGAACCTCAGGCAGTCAAAATAAATCGGAAGCTTTTCACTACGGTGCCTCTCATATCTGTTGCTTTGAGATGTTAAACCGCATGAATGGAGTACACATTTGAGGATTAACGTTGAGCAGTGTATGATAGGTATATATCCGAAGTAAACGAGGCTTGCATCATCATCATCATCATCATCATCATCATCATCATCTTTTTATGTCCACTGTCTTCCGCTAGCTAATTCCAACTTGCGCCTGCAAATTTCCTAATTTCATCACCCCACCTAATTTTCTGGCGTCCTCCACTGCGCTTCCCTTCCCTTGGCACCCATTCTGTAACTCTAATGGTCCACCGGTTATCTGCCCTACGCATTACGTGGCCTCCGCAGGTCGATTTTGGTCTTAATGTGAACTAGAATATGGGCTATAGCCGTTTTCTTTGTTATCCACGCCGTTCGCTTCCTGTCTCATAATGTTACGCCTAACAATTTTCGTTCTATCCCTCTTAGGCGAGGTTCTTAACTTGTGTTCCAGCTGTTTTGTTATCCTACAAGTTTCTGCTCGATATGTTAGTGCCGGTAGAATGCAATGATTGTACACTTTTCTTTTCAGCGACAGTGGTAAGCTTCCAGTCAGGATTTGTCAACGCCTGCCGTATGCACTCCAACCCATTTTTATTCTCTAGTTTTCCTTCTCATGATCAGGGTCCCCTATGAGTAATTGACCTGGACAAACGTAGTCCTGCACTTGCTTATTAATACATTAATGCTTGTTTCCTGTGTATCCACACACGTGGTCCTTTACTACCAGTGGCATAACATACGGTGACTGGGTGCGTGACTGAGCTGCTGGTTTCACGCAAAACAAATTGCGTAAAAGTTGCCTTTTCAGGGGAGGATATCAACCGAAAAAGCACCCTGCGAACTTTTTTCGCCCATAAGTCGAGTAAGGTATAATTATATCAAAACTGCTCAGCACTTGTAACTATAGTGCGACATAATTCAATAATTTAATAACTTCACGTTATACTATTGGGGCTTTACGCAATAACTCAGGAATTTCTTTCCTATTGGAGTATGAACAACCTTTATGTGCAGTCGTGGGGTGATTCTGTGAAGTTTAGAAGTAATGCTCGAAACAAGGACCACCATTCCTCACTGTCAGCGACATTTAGTCAGCTGCAGCGTATTGAATACAGCGACAAATTGAGTGGTAATTGTCGATCTACCGAAGAACTCGTGCGTTCACTGCTTGTGTGCACACATAACAAAATACGAAGAGCGCGCGCACAGCCCGTATTCTCACGCCACCGTGGTATTAGCATTCGGCGCGCGTTAATTTATTAAATTGCCATGCATTGCTTCACGCGTCGGAACTGTGGCGCAAAACTGTAAAGAGCGCGGAGTACGATAGACAGGAGTGCCAACTCGCCTGATAAGGTATAGTCGAACTTACGTCCCGCCGACTGAAGTTTCTTGTAGAAACAATTTCTTGGATAGGTGGCGTTGAAACTTCTAACTATTGGTGATAGCAAACAGCGGCGCTGCGCAGCACCTGCGCTCGCTCGAAAGTTCTGGAATACCGTGAGGTCCTGCCTTTTTTTCTTGTTCTAAGATAACGAGCTGACGCACTTCGCTGACACGCGCTTCGCGCCACTGCCGCCGGTTTCGCGATGCCGACGGGCACGACGTGTTGTGCCTTCCTATGGAGTTTTCAGGCACAAAATGCGCGACGATTGAGCCTTTTCGCAGAACCCGTGCTCCGGATGCGTTTACACGCCGAGTGTGCATGCCGTGAGAAACTCGACATTTCAGCATCTGCCGCGCTTCGCGCTATCCTTGCTGCTCGGCAAAGGCCAGCTCGAGCATCGCGTCTCTCCGGGCCACTGCTGCGGACCTCGTTTAAGGGGACGGGCCATACGCCCTGTCAGAGGGGCTTTGCCCGGAAGACGCTCGGCGGGAGAGCTTTCGTGCTCAACGGGAGAGAGGAAGACGCCGAGGAAGGCCCCCGTTTGCGGCGGCCGGCTCGGCGCTGACTGACAGCTTTACGAGCTCACCGACGTCGCGGCGGCCGTCAGGGGAATGGAGCCAGCCGTTTGGGCGCTGTGCGTGTGTGTGTGTGTGAGCGGCGCGCCGTTTACGGCCGACCCCTGCTCCGCGTGTGTCACCTATTCATGCGCTTGTCTCCGAGACGCCGAGGCGCGTGTCATTAATTCCCGCACGGCAACGGCCGATTGCATCGACAGAAGCCGACGACGGCTGCCGCGGGAAGGAAGCTAAGAGAAAGCGCATCTGGCGGCGCGCTCCCCGCTCGCGCGCGCCTTCGCTCCCTCGTTTTACTTCCGCTTTGGCGTGTTTCACGTGCGTCATGTGCGTGTGTGTGTGTGTTTTTTTTCGTTGGTCCGGGCCGTTCCCGTACCACCGTGCGTTCGTTCGCTTTTATGATTTTTGCTGCAAGTCGAAACAACCGCCGTGTGCTCAACTGCCTTAAACGGGAGAAAAATGTAACGATGCTTCTTCTACCCTGAGGCACCGTTGTGGCGGCTAGGCTCATCATTTCTTTATTTTTATTTTTTTTTACTTTTCACGCTTAACGAGTGCGATGTTTGCGCGAGTGAAGTTAAAGAGTGCGCTCTCGCCCTTTTGTGTAGCGGCTCCAGGTTCGTGTAGTCATTACTTACATCCCTCATCGTGTTTGGCTCGTGGATGCCGTCGCTCCGGCGTCATATTCACGCCGACAGGCGCGTAAAAAAAAATGAAATGAGAAAAGAGACGAACAGTGGGGGGAGCCCCTGTTAGCGAGCTAGATGGAAGTGCGGGATGTGTCACTGACCCCGGAAGTAACGGCCGCGAAGCCTTCCTCGTCGCGCGTGGTTATTGTGCTGTCAATTCATGTTGTGCGTGCGTTCATGGCATGCGTTTGTGCATAAGAATGAAAGGCGAACAGTATGGCAGGAACATAACGTGTAGAGTAGGTGACGCAAAACACGGGACAAGACTGAGCTCGCGCTCTGCTTTTCTTTTTTCCACCGGTCGAAATTTTTTGAAACGTGCCCGTTTTTTCAGGCAACGTGGCTTGCTCTACGCCGAATATACGCGCGCGTGGCGGCCTTCTTCCGTGCGTGTCGGGTGACGCCATACAGGGTGGTCGTTGTCCCCGTAATGTGCGCGACATATCTTCGTTTTCTTTCTTTCTTCTTCCTCTTTATTTTTTCGCTCGTTTCGTTTCTGTCGCGCCATTGCGCGCGTCTGCGCGGAAGAAAAAAAATTGTTGGTTGCTGATTGAGAACTGGTTATCCCAACTTTCTCTATTGAGTTTTTTTTCAATGATTCCATCAACGAAGCCTATAATCTGCAATAAAGCCCTACATTTAGCATGTTGGTTACACATTTGTTCTTAAAAATTATGGCGCTAAAGTCGATCGCGAATGATGACTGAGACATAAAGAGCGCCATGTGCTGAATGATGTTTATTGCTCGAAACGGGACGCTCCCACATTCTGTGTTTCGGCACTGGCTACGCCTGGCTTGTGCTGTTTGTAAGTTGGGTCACATCTATCAGCAGCATTCTCATTAGCACAGCGTTGCGCCATATGTCTGGATGCGAAGTCTTCATTACACATGGTCAAAGGAAGCATATTATTTATGTATTATTGTGGTATTGTTATGTAATATATTGCTGGTCAAGGGAAAGGATATGGAAGCTTTATTGAAACATTAATTGGCAGCCTGTGAATCTAGGTACACATGCTGAAACTGACTACAAGCCATTCGTGGCGTCTTGTGGCTATTATATGCAAGGATGTAGTAATATTCATAGTTGAGGTCGTCACTTTCCGGAAACAGTGCGCCGTGTCACGGAGAAGCCGCCATAAAAGCAGGTCATTGGCAGTTTAAATATAGCCGGTGTTGGGGCAGGCGATTGGCAGAGCATGGTTAATATGACACAGTAATGCCAACGCAGTCTTACATTGATCTATAAGTTTGCCTGTTTGTATTTGACTCCCGCGCTGGTGTGGTCACGTGGCTTAAAGTAGCATCGCTCGACGTTTGCTGAATTCTAACGCCAAACTACAGGTTCAAGACGTTCGCAGTTGGCGAGGTGTTGCTCCATCACATTCTCCATACTCAGCGAAATCCGTCTTCCTTTCTTAACCGTTCCTTATCGTTTGAATTTTTGGTGTACAATATTGCCGGGCATGTTATACAGACTTTGTGAGAGCGAAAGTGGCTAGATCTGGCCATTTCCGCCTGTGGGCATCTGGTTCCAAACCTGTGTGCGAAATCGAGGGTTTAGGTATCACGCCACTAGCCTTCGAATAGAAGTACAATATGTACAGGCTTCGCGTTGTTGGGATATTGGTGGTGACGGTGGTGGGGTGTAGGGAGGAAGGTGAGATGTGAGTGGGTTGATCTCTGCCACCAGGGCAACGCCTCTCGCTGTTTGGATAATTCTTGATTACAACTCAGTGAGAGAACAGTTCAATGATTCCATCAACGAAGCCTATAATCTGCAGTAAAGCCTTACATTGAGCAAGTTGGTTACACATTTGTTCTTAAAAATGATGGCGCTAAAGCCGATCGCGAATGATGACTGAGACATAAAGAGCGCCATGTGCAGAATGATGTTCAGCACATGGCGCTCCCAAAAACGGGACGCTCCCACATTCTTTCGCGCATAAACACTTGCATCGTCACCATCATATTCAACAAAAATTCTAACCGCTGTCAAGGTGAGTGCATGACAGTTTCGAAATAACATTTCTTTATCAACGAGTGACGGCGATGCTTTACAAACACGTGTCATGTCCCGCTGCCAGATACAGACGCCTTATGTCACTTCTCTTTTCGTTTTCTCCTTGCTTTTCTCGCGGAAGTTTGTGCGTTGGAATAAAATGGAACGCACTTCCAGGATTTTAAAATTAAATTATGGGGTTTAACGTGCCAAGACCACTTTCTGATTATGAGGCACGCCGTAGTGGAGGTCTCCGGAAATTTCGACCGCCTGGCGTTCTTTGACGTGCATCTAAATCTAAGTACACGGGTGTTTTCGCATTTCGCCCCTATCGAAATGCGGCCGCCGCGGCCGGCATTCGATCCCGCGATCTCGTTCTCAGCAGCCCAGTACCATAGCCACTGAGCAACCACGGCGGGTTCCAGGATTTTGCATGCGCAGCCTTCACGTTAAGTATGTGTTCTTTCCCGCCGTAACAGGGTGGCGTTTATGGCGCTCCGCTGCTAAGCAGGAGGTCACGGGATCGAATCCCGGCCGCGGCGGCTACATTTCAATGAGGGCTATAGGTGGAAAAACTCCCGTGTACTGTGTGCATTGGGGGCACGTTGAGGAACCTGAGGTGGTCGACATTAATCCGGAGTCCACCACTACGACGTGCCTCATAATCAAATAGTGGTTTCGGCGCGTAAAACCTCAGAATTATTTTTTTTTCTTTTGGGCTTGTGTTCACGCGCCCTTTCATCGAAACATTGGCCAATTTGGCTGTAGTGTTCTTTCCCGCAACTGAGCAGAATAACGTATAGACTGCGCGCGCCAGAGGCGAACTATGTCACATGGTCGGTAGTGAATTTCCTGGCGTGCGTTACTCGTCATGGCGCACACTTTGGAAATACTAATATGGCGCAGACAGAACAACCTTCATATTAAATCAGTCATCCTACTGTGCATGAATGTGTGGAATCGCAAGCACGGGACGATGTCTGCTTCGCGCACCGTCGCATTTTCCGGAAGCGCTGTTTAACTTTTGCGATATGATCTCGCTAGAGATCAGACTGAGGGGATAACTTGCGCGAGAAATTCCAGCAACTTGTGTCGTAAAAGTGGCACGGAAGCTGATGCTCGTATATATGCTTTCGTCAGCGAGGCGAAAACGATCCCGCTATTTATCAACTTGGAATGGGTGCTTGCGAAATAGAGCGAGTCCATCCTTGAACCGGGGTTTAGGCCCGTAACTCGCGTTCACTCATTGCAGTTATATCAATTTGATATCTAGAAACTGAATGGACATATCTTTGAGTGTTTCAAGAGTGTTCCAACCCTTAGAAAAGTTGTCGAACTGGGTGGCTGTCACGTTAGTGGCCAAGAGGTGCGTTAAGTACATGAAGGTAGCCATCGCTATAGTAATAAATCTGGGAACTCTTTCTGTCTCGCGTCCTTCTTGCCGTCCATCTTTCGCACCGTAATCCTTAAAAGGAAACACGTGACGAAGCACGTCTAACGGTTCGGGCAGGAACTCACTCCTGTGACCCTTCTGCTGCTCAACCGAAGAAGTCGCGCAGTGCGGAGAACAATCCACAAAACGCACTATACAGTAGCAAGCGCGAAGCTTCATTTACGTACGAGCCGCTATGTATGAACGGGGCGCGCGTGCTGCACAAGAGTGCGTGTACGAGGCCGCGAGTCGTCGTTCCGCGAGCCGCACTGGTGGGTCTTAGTTTAACGGGTTCTCTCGTCACGGGGAGCGCGGTGTACAACGAGGCCCCTTGCCCGTACATCCGCTTGTTCGCACGGCGCCTGTAGAGCGAGCCTCGAGAGAGAGAGAGAGCACGCGAGCATGCCTGGGTGGAAAAGGCGACGAAACCGTCGGGCGGTCCCCGACGAGTGCGTATGCGGGTATAGGGGAAGGCTGCGCCAGCTCGTTATTACGAGCGCGCGTTTCTCGGGTGCCCGCGCCGCGCCCTGACACCCGTTCCTCAGTTCTTCTCTCTGTCGGAGGAGCGCATTCCAGGTTAAATGCTCGGCCCTCGGCTTCAACGGCAAGGGCGCATTGAGTAACGACTCTAATAAAAGGAAACGACCGCTACAGACGCTGGATTTATGGAGGAGTGGCAGTTTGAGAGTGGAGGATGCTTTCACCCGTTGAGGATATTTATCTTCGTGTACTTTGTTTCTAAATTCCTCCCTCTCTCTCTCTCTCTCTTGTTTTTCTTCTTGTTTCTTGTTTTTTTTTTTCCCTTCTGTATTCGCGTCTTCCTGCGCGGAAGAGCAGCGAGCGTCGAAGTTGGCGAAGCCATGCGCCGGCGTGGGAGCAATGCCATAGAAATTTCACTGTGGTACGTGGGGCTCGAGGAAGCTTGAAGCGGCCAAAAAAAAAAGATGTTGCGAGGCAAGCTTCTTGCTGGGCCTCATTTGCAAAAGTGCAAGACCTTGGCGGCCTTTATGGCGCCCGTGGTGGGACTTTCAAGCTGCTGCTGCCGCCGCCACCACCGCCGCGGCTCCTGTGTCGATTGAGGCGTGTGCCTCCCTCGTGAAACTTTCCTCTATCGGGTTACTGTATATATTCAGCGGGGATGCGTGGCCCACCTTGCCCTTCCATGCAGCGTTGCCCCTTTGCGTGTTAGAAATTTATATTTCATGGCAGCTGCCTTGCCTCTGTTTCCTTATACACTCGTCGTTCTTTTTTTTTTTTGCCTTCTGTGGAAGCAAACTACACTTTTGTATGTGAACGCAAACTTCGCATTTACGAGTTTTATCTTTCCTTGCAGCGAACGTACGAAACTGTGTTTCCTTGACGCAACCTGTGCAAGCGAAATGAACACCACCGGTTGTCTGGATTCGGGGACAATGGCTTCCTTTTGCTAATAGAAATTGTTCGTACGTGTGTCGCACGCACCAACAAGTTATTCAATAAATTATTTCAGTTTTCTGATATAAACTTTCCTGAAGTATTTTTTAATCTTTATCGATGATTAGAATAAACTACGAACAGACTGAACGCAGTAAACTTGACGGCATTGTTGGTTGTAGGTAACTTATGGCATCATTCTGCAGATAACCTAATTTCACCCAAACTTTATTTTTTAAGAAATGAATTATGGGGTTTGACGTGCCAAAACCACTTTCTGATTATGAGGCACGCCGTAGTGGAGGACTCCGGAAATTTCGACCACCTGGGGTTCTTTAACGTGCGCCTAAATCTAAGTACACGGGTGTTTTCGCATTTCGCCCCCATCGAAATGCGACCGCCGTGGCCGGGATTCGATCCCGCGACCTCGTGCTCAGCAGCCCAACACCATAGCCACTGAGCAACCACGGCGGCTCAATCCTTATTTGTTGTGGTTACCATGGACGCAATAATAATAATAATAATAATAATAATAATAATAATAATAATAATAATTGTATTAAATGCATGCTAACAAAGCTTGCAACTATTTCGAGCACCTTCGTGGCTTTCACTGGTCAGTCACATTCTGACAGAGGTGAGAACGGCGCTCGCGTGCGCACTTACATCGGCAAACCCTTCCCATTCGTTACAGCGTTTATGCGAACTCGCCACACCGTGGCAAAGAGCAGCAGTCCTGGCAAACAGAAAAGCGGCGTCTCGCGATGGCTGCTCAGGCGGCACCCAAGCGGCGCGTGTAACGACACGACGCGCGCAAAGAGCTGCCGCTCTGGGAAACCGGTGTCTTTTCACAGTCGATTAGGAGTTGATTTCACGCGAACACGCGCCGTCCCTTCTTCCGCGTGCCAGCACTGGGGATGCGTGGCGACGCTATCTGCACGGAGCCGACGTCGCGCACAATGCGACCATCACGCGCCGAGGAAACACTGGCTAATAGGCGCAGAGAAGCGGGAGCGGAAGGCCCTTGACGGCACACAATGGTGCACCCCCGGAACCCTTTCTCCCCAAAATGGAGGGGAGCGCAGCGCCTCCTCCCCGGGGGTGCTGCCAAGGAACTGCGGAGGCAGCGGGGGGAGGGGGGTTAGAGAACAGGGTTGAGGCGTTGCGCAACCAGCAGCCGAGCTCCCCAGATGGGCGCAAGAGGCCAGAGCACACGCGAGCGCATCGGCGCTGGCAGGTGCCGCGTGGTTCTTTCCTCCGAATGTGGATGGGGTTATAATGTGCTGCACGGGGACTTCGTATTACCCCCCTCCTGCCTAAGACTCGGTCGCCCGGTGGCGCGAGCTATTATGGGCTCTTCGATCTAACGGGGTGGCTTTCTTGCCGGCGCTAGGGAAGCCGGGCACCACCACAACCGTGCTCACTGACACCGTAAGGGGTTTGGCGACAATGAATTTCCCCAAGATCGCCTCACTGATACACGCTACATGTGTGCTGGGGACGCCGGGGATTGAGACGTTAGCTTCCGCACGCGCGCGCCCTCCCGGTCTGAGCCCTCTGTACGAGGGAGGAAACGAGGATATCGTGTTGATGGTTACCTTTGCAAGTTGTTGACGAACATCTCTAACTCATTGTTCTAGTCGCATTTGTGCAATATAATGCGCTGTTTAGCTTTATGTATATATGTAACAATGATATTTCGAGTCTCTGGCCGTGTTTAGGTCTTGTAAGGACTAATGCATGCTCCAGTCATAGTCGCATACGCTATAGTCTCTGTGCTTGGATCGTCCGCGTGCGTTGCTGCAACGCGTTTACCTGTCTTCTTTTTTTGTGTGCTCTTTTTCTTTTTTTGAACTTAACGCGTTAGTTTACATATCAAATTTCCTTTCGATCGCACATCCAAGTCATTAGTTTGCAGGCTTGACGAATTTTTTTTGAAAAGGAGATTGAAGAAAGAAGTCAACGTTGTGTAGTATATCATAACATGACTTAGTTTTAATTTTGTTGCGTCTTTATTGGCACTGAACCAATTATTTTAGGGTTTGACAATATATTTCATTCTTTTACAAATTTCACCCGAGCATGAACGCAGACGGGTTTGTCACGTCTGCACCCACATGTCATTCCACGTGCATATGGTACTTCCACAGCGCAAAGGGGCCCTTCTGCATCTTCTAGTGGATCCGTACGCAAATTTAAGAACAGAAAGAAAAGTGCGGTGCCTAATGGTCCAACCGTTCATTCACCCTGGCAGGCTACACCTATATATATATATATATATATATATATATATATATATATATATATATATATATATATATATATATATATATATATGAAAGCTGGTCCTCAGGACGCGACCTGGTCAGCACTGCCTAAAAAAAAGAACTTTCACCATGTACGTGTAGCCTGTCGCGGCCGCCGACTCTCTTACGAGTTTAGCTTTACATAGGAATTATTGCCTTAAATACGGCCTTGACACATGTGTAAGGATGAATCAGTACAAATATCAACTACCATACAAGAACCAGGGGCCGAATTCACAAAGTTTTTCGTTCGTAAGTGCTCTTTGCAACTGGCGGATTGGCATTGCTAATGATAAGTTGAGCTGAATTGATAATTGAATTGAACTGAATATACCTAACGTCGTTATTGTCTGGCATTTGCTTACGAAAATTGTATAGCCCAAGAGCCCAGTTGCTTCGCGTTGCGTGTTGCCAGTGCGTTGGTTCAATGTCGGGCCTGTGGTATTCAGCAGGAATGAAATGAGAAAATATCCACACCAAAGCATTGATTCAGGCTCAGGAACCTCGTTTATCTATAATTTCGCTGCCTGTTGGGATTTGTTTTACATTTAATGCGTTCCGCCCTAGTGCGTGTAATGCGTTCCGCCCGACGTACCTAATTTATGAATTAGGTAAGCCGCAAAGTAACACATTGAATTCATCTCCAGTTGTCGCGCTCTGTAGTTGTGGGTACGTGGGCTTCTTGTCTCTCTCGAGTACTTAGAGAAAGTAGTAAAACTGAAAGTTGTGTGCATCGTACGCTATAATTTTCATGTCTTACTTCTGTTCTTCTTCCTCAGTGCAAACTGGCATGAGCACAGATACTGGGCTCGCATTCACACAGAAAAAAAAAAAAGCTCTTACGCAAGAATTTTTCGTAAGAGCAAATACCAAGCGATTCCGATGCTGAACATATTATTACTGAAGGTGGCAGGCCGGTGGCAAAGTGCACTTACGGCCGAAAGTACTTAGTTGTTCGCCCCTTGATTAACTTTTGTATTATAATTTGTAACATATAAACATCTTAAACAGCGTCACCTTACTTTTTCACGTCGCAGTGGTACAGCATCGATGCAGAGCAGCTGGAGGACGAGTTCCTGCGCTCCCGCTTCGTACAGTGTGAGCTTGATGCTGAGACGCAGGCCTTTCTCGACCGGAGCACGGAAAAATCCAACTGGCTGGGCACCCAGATCCTCCACGCCGTGGCCCGGCTCTTCCTAGGGTGGTTCCTCACAAAGACTACACTTAATGGGTGAGTCGCTGAGATTGCTAAGTTTTCGTGTCTCTGTTCTGTGTGTGTAGAATTATGCCATAATTCCTCATTTTGTCTAGTGTGGAGCACGAAGTCGCTCGTTTTTTCTCGCCTAGTGGCATGGGTTGCCCTCGGGATTTCCCTGGGCCAGTAATACACAGATAACCGCTGTACGGAGTTGTCGGTGAACGTTAAATGTGCCCCAAATGTAGTCCTGCTGGATCATTCTTTAGGAGGCATTGGTCAAGATACTGCGCCAGAGCGGCCAGCTCCTGTTCTGTCACAGTGGTGTATTTTTTAGGCTAAGCGGCCCTTCTTAATATGGGTGCACCTGGACAAGTCTAGCTTATAGTTGTTCTCCGCATTATCATTTCTTGTCTTGCTTGAATCAGGCACCACTCCAAACCTTAGAATGTCTAATCGTTGGAAGGGAATTAGAAGTCAGGACATTAAGTACACGAGCCGCCTGCTCCATTTCTACTCCACGCCACCATCATCCGAAAAATAAACGGTTGTCGATTCAGTAGAGATACCAGCACTCATGGCGGCACTCTGTAGTGAAAGGTAGACGAAGCACACTTGAATGTCTTATGTAGTATCTGCTGGAATTTCACGGCTGCTATAATTCGTCACAAGAAATGTGAAAAAATACAAGTTGAAAAGGGTGAGAGGAAAACAGACGCAATACTTCGTTTGTTTTCTCTGCAATCTTAAAAAAGTGCTCTAGATGCTAGATTTAGAAACATGAGACGTAAAAATTTAAAGAGGCATATATCGCCCTCCTATGTATCGCAAATGACGTTCTCCTTTTCTGACATTGGAGATGACGCAAAAAACTCGAAGAAACATGAACCAGGAAGCGCTAAGGGTAGATTTGAAGATATGCGGAAAACTGAAACAATGTTGCGTACCCTTGCAAGAAAAATATATATGCGTGACGTTAAGAGACACGCGACAGCCTTGTGAAGAAGAAACGGGGGTTGGCTATATTCTGGTTGAGATTAAGAGACACAAATGAAGTTTGACTGGGCAGGAAATGCGTAGATCAAGTCTATTAGAGTGACAGAATGGGTGCCAAGGGAAGGGAAGAACTATAGGAGATGGCAGAGGTCGTGTGATGACATGAAAAAAGCTTAGGGTGGAGTCGGCTGACGCAGAGCAATGGTAACTGGGGATCGCTGGGCGAGGCTTTCGTCCTGCAGTTATCCTAAGCAGGCCGCCACCGCCTCCATGTAGTCCAAACAGTAAGCGGTATCAGGTACGCGGATACGAAGTGGCTCTTTCGCACATGCACTTGTACGACGCCTACAACACACTAACTCGATTTTGAAGGTAAGTTAAGATCGTGACCGGCTGCATATCGCACGAGAACGTTTGAGAAATGCTTTTTTATGTGGCATTACTCGAGCGGGTGTGAATATTGCTTTTCTTCTACAAATCTATAAGGGGGTATACTTCTCATTTTACGTGACTGTCCGCGACTGACCGCGCGTAGTACATGATAAGGCAGCTGGCCATTGCTGAGAACTTAGGTCTGCTTCCACTTTACCCTCTTGGCTAATCTGACTGCAAGAGCACTGGATGTAATGTACTGGCACATGCTTTCCTAAAAAGGTTTCGCTCGATCTGCCTGCTTGCTTGGGCTGCCGTTTTTTGCCGGAGCAGTGTTTCTCCTGCACACGGTGTTGAGCGTTATTCACTGGGAAAAAGAATGCGGACAAACGGTCGCTACGTATTCACCGTGTTGCCGTTGAGCGCAGACTGCGCAGAGACTGTGTGACCACAGGTTGCAAGCCCCCTAGGGATTTCATTGTCAAGTTCAAGGCTCGGGAAAAAAAAAAAAAGCTTTCCTTCTATCTACCCCGCCTTTGCTCCGATTTTTGTGTCTGGGCGCTCCTATAGGGCGCCGTTGTGTAGCCAACAAAAACTGCCGTCTTTGAAAACGTCTGTCTTACCTGTTTGCGTGCTTGCGCGCCTGCTTTCTATTTTTTTTTTTCACTTCGTTCTACTTTTTCGCCCTGCCGAGTTTTCCCGCTGCTGGCTTTCTCAGCGGTGGTGGCGGCTTCTTTTGCATGTCTCGCGCCGGCTGAAAAGCGAGGGTAGGAAACGTTCGAAAGAGCGGTGGCATTGACAACAGGCAGCGCCGTTGAAGCAATAATCGACAAGTGAACGGAGCTGAAATGCAAAGCGCACGCTTCAGAAAGGAAAGCTTGCTGGAGCCGGCGGCCTGTTCCGAGCCATTGTGGACGATGCGGACCAGCGCTGGACTGGCAAGGGGGGGGGGGGGGGGGGTATGCTTCATCGCGGCTCCGCCTCGCTGTCGGACAGTCTCAGGTGGCGCACAGTCAGCCGTTCTTCGCGCATCTTGTTTTACTTTTCGCGTCATTTTGGTCAATATATCTGTGTTTGTTTTTCGTTCCCTTGGCTGCTGATGCCAGCGGCCGTTCTCGTGTTCGACTTGGTTAACCGCTGCCGTATGTCGGGGTCTCCACGTTTGCCTTCTGCACGTTAAACAGGCGGCGTTTAGCTTTTCCTACTACTTTAAACCTTTTTTTTTTTTGCTACTACTGCCTGCTGTCACGTATTACCGTAACACCGTACAATTGAGGGCAATCATAGACCGATATTATAGGCATAGACAACCAACGCCTCTATAGTAACCGCGAATTAAATGCAGGCGCTGTATTTACATATAGAAAAATGGTCACGCGAATATCTGGTCAGACGAGCAAGGAACTCAAAGTTACTTGAGTAACTGAGTAAATAGCTACTGGGCACGCATATAGACTCACAATACGCATTCGGCAGTGCTGCTTTCTGCAGCCGCACTTTTCTTTTTTTCTTTTCGAAGTGTCTGCGTAGCTCGAGCTAATGTAGTTTAGCCGCACTTTAGCCAATCTCTTGCCTGTTTTTCTCATCGGCGATTCGGCTGACTATTTGTGGCTACGTTTGGAAATTTCGGGATGACAGTTTTAAATTTGGGAGCTGACGACCGTGTCTGTGTTAATTACTAACTGTGAGGTACGTAGTGTGACTGATTAGTCGTTCGCTCCTGTGCCTCTTAGTCAGACACATCCACTCCGATTTTTTTCAGGCAGCGGCTATACATGCATCTTTGCCAGCGCAACGCCATAGCAGCGTCAACAACAAATAGACGCCATGATGTAGAAGTCGTAAGACGTTGTCCAGAAGTTGCTCCTCCTTACAATTTGTTAAGTCTTCTTCCTGGTTGTTTCCAGCGAATCTTCGCAAAACCTACCTCTATGCACGCTGTGAAGGAACCGTCGTAGTTTCACCATGCCGCCAGTGCTGTGAACGTGAAGAATTACGTGGTGATTGTTCTGAGATACGAATTGGGAACTGACATAATTGTCATTGTTTCGTGATCATTCTTTTTAGGCATCCATGGTGTTAGCGTTCCTCCGACACTTTCGCTGAATGTACGATGCGTGTCATTCTGGCTGACGGCTTGCCGTACGCAGCATGTCTACATGATTGGTATGCTCCATAGAGGCCGTTCGTAGTCCAGCCTCACAGACCATTGTCCTCCTGCCAAGTTTAAGCGTTATAACTTCGCATTCGCGTAGTTTTGTCGATAGCAAGCAATGCAATGTTTTCACATATTTATCTGGTTACGAGGTTTTTTAACCAAGAATAATACACACTCCTCATTTTAGCAGTGTGGTTAGACTATAAAATTAACTGCGGCTGTCTTCTCTGTCTTGTCCTATGGTTGGTCATCGCTTCCAGTGAAAAAAAAAAAAAGAAGAAGAAGAAGAAGAAAATGATCACAGAAGAGATGAGCAGTGGGGAGTAGCAGAGAAAGCACAAGGAGATGTTAAGTGAACGTGGCCACAATGTTCACGCGAGGGAAACCGCTCGTATTGCTACAGTGGGAACCTCAGTGGCGACATGCAACACTCTGCTTTTCTCTTTACCTTTTTCCTCCTCCGTGCGGTTCTCCTCCCCCTCTTTCATCATTGATGCGCTATATGTATGCTCTCTCACAATCCCACATAGAGGAGAGACAGAAGGCGCCAACAAGCACAAAAAGAGATGACAAGAATAACAGTGCCCCCGAAAGCGTGGTTCCCACCGCCGCAGAAAGACCCAAATGGCCAGGCTTGTTTCTGACCCCTCCGATTTCCTCCTTTTCGTTCGTCGTTCTTTCTTTTTCGTCCTGTCTCTCTCGCTCCCTCTCTCCCCCTTACCCCCTCGACACTTTCTGCGCTGTCTGGGATCTCCACTGGCTGACCATGATTCATGGAGGCCGAGCTTGGATGTATACACGAGGCGCAGTCGTTTGTCTCGCTTCAACAGGCCCGTCCTTGTGGCCCCGTGTAAAGACGCCTGACCGCGGCGTAACGTGCTCTTGTGTCGCGGGCCGCGGCTGCTTCGCCCCGCACCTCTTCTCGCCGCATCGCAGGCGTGGCTGCCGCTCACGACACCGATCGCCTCTTTTCGCGCCGGCCTCGTTTCGCGCAACACGCTTTTCGCCGCTGTCGCCGCCGAAAACACGCGCCCTGGGTCACATTTAGGCAGCAATGGGACATTTTTATCTCTTTGAAAGCCATAACTGAATGATTATTCACCCGGCAATGTTTTTGAATGTCTGCGCGCAGCCGAAAAGCAAAAGCACTTGTATTTACATATGCACATACTGAGATAGCACTTATTCCGCCCCCCTTCATCAACGTTACTTCAGCATGCAGCGTGCTTCCATTGCAAGCTGCTCCTTACGTTGACGACGCTTCGCGGTTTCTTACTCGGGGCGTTATTGTGTCGCTATGAAAAACGTTTTAGTTAAAGAAAGCACCTGCAGTGAGTTGTTGACTGCAGCCGTTCATTCCTGTTTGACAAATATTGTGATAAAGACAAGGCATTTCAACTTGACGCGAGAGTGACCGCGGCACAATGTGATGCACTTCTTGTGGGTCGTGCTGCAATGCTCTATGTATACTTCGTGGCTTCATCCGGTGGCAGCACAGCTGCTTGCTGTGCCACTGTATTGCCCACCCTACTTTGGCGAAAGAAAGTCTATCACTGCTACGAATCGCAGCTACGTGTCGCAGCTACTACTGTAATCGCTGCAAAGTATACATAGGATGGATCCTGCAGTAAGGGATAATCGCGTGCTGACATATATCTTTGACTGGACGATTAATTTGATCCTGCACATCGACCTCTTAGCCTTCTGTTTACCTCATTGGGTATAATGACGACCCCGACCAAGCGATGGCCCCAACTTCTGTGCTCTGTTCCCGGTCGAGGGCAATTCTTCTTTTTAAACTACGAATTCTGCTTTCCCAGGAGCTCTTGCAGGTAGTATGCTGCACCTCTCTCCGCCTGCCGGATTCCTGCGTGCAGTACTTGTTTGGTAAACGCTTATCGCCAGTTCGCTCACAATGTTGAGTCATATTTGCAATGTGTGCGACTGCTTATGTGAATGCAGTTGCCACGACCTATTATGTATATGCATCTTGATCGAATGCATGAAAGGCCTGCAATGTAATCGCGTGCGCGTGGATTTTACATCTAAAGTATGTCAAATATTTGTATTGACAAATCTGAAAAATGTCCTTCGTGTAACCAGAGGCAAGACGAAGGCGTGATAATTAAGGCGACAACAATTCGGAAGGATGACGAATGTATAAATAAAATTACGCCGGTGTCGTGACTGGGGGTAGCGCTCAGGCCAGGAGCCCTTCAATCACAGGAAATGAGGACGTCCGAACAGAAGGAGAAAAACAAAAAGAGGGTTATTTGCTTCTTTCAGGAAGTAGCAGATTCTAGCGAGAGCTCTTTCTAGAATGTCCTACGTGTTGCAAGATATAAATAATCCTCTTCTTCTCTCGCTCCTTCTGTTCCGACATTCTCATCCCTATGCCTGCAGGGCTCCTGGCCTGACCGCGACCCTGAGTCACCACACCAGCCAGCCAGAGGCGGTGCGTATAGGGGCAACTTCTGTCAGATGGACTAAAGATATTCAGGTCGTCCAATGCGGTAAACATTTTAACGAAAGGCGGTCACCTGAAATCATTTCGTGCCATAGTGCGTTAAAGCTGGATTTGTTTAAAAGTGCCTAATAGATTAATCAGGTGTACCTGTGTTTGGGTATGTCGGTAGCGATTGCTACGCTGAGGTTTAGACCTTGTTGGCTGAGCCAGGATATCTGAGATCTCTTCGGCATCCGATGGCTTTCCAGAACGAAATACCCCTTTTCTGTGTTTCTTCGCACACGAACGCCGTCCTGAGGTATGTCAAACGCCTCTGGAGTGCCCGTGTGGCATGGCTTATCAACTTGGATATGTGGATATAAGCAGGTTCAAGAAGTTTTCAGCTTATTCTTGGCACTCGTGAGGGTTGTGAATATTTTTACATTGGAATAGCGGCATTTAATTTGTTCAGCGCAAAAGGATAGCAAGTAAGTAATGCTGGCACTCTTTACAGCGATCAGTTGCGGCTTCCGGAGGAACTAACGAATGATACGTAACGTAAAATGGTAGCCCTGACGGTGTTGTCGGGACATGGGGCACCCATGCATTTGAAGCGCGTTTATGCACGTGGAGCAACAAATGTATTTTTGTCTCATTCCAATGTGCGCGGGAGATTTCAAAGAAACATGCGGCAGGTCACGTTTCCTTAAGAGCAACAGGGTGCCGCATACTATCGGGACTTTCAAAGCCGGCCGAGTGGCGCATATCTTTCACATCTTTCACATCATATCTTTCACATCGAAATAACCGTGATTAAGGCAAGTGAGAACGTTGGTACGGCGTGTAGAGCATGACCACGTACACGAATACTGAATTCTGAGAAAAGCTTTGTTTCAGTATATCATGTTAAAATTCTTCAAAGCCGCTAAGTGCCTCTGACACTGACGCATAAAGGAGATTGCTACTATGAAGTACCTATAAAGAATAGATGCTGAACTCGACGATGCTAGCAATATACTTATTCTAGGGATAATTTTTTTTCTTTCACACCATTCCCGAGAACGAACTTGCTTGCTACGCTGTGCATATTGTCCATCTGTTGGACTTGGTGCTCACAATACTGGACTTCTAGTTATTTATGATGCATGAAAGACGTATTCTTCTCTTTTTATTATGACTATTCTTTACGTCTGCGAAGTAAAGTGGCATTTGTGCTTGGCCGTGACAAGTATTCCAAGCCGTCAGATTTTTTTGTGCATTTTACATATTAATTATGATATTTTTTTTCTCTCTCTCTCTTGACGGTGAGATGGAGCAGGCATGTCTCTTCGCGACCTAGCGGCGAGCGCTGAGTGATCTTTCTTTTCTCTCTCTGTCGAGTTCTCTTCCTCCCCGCACCATTGTTCGTGCTTGGCGTTGCATTAACGTCTGAACGGAAAAGCCAGGCCATGCGGACGGCACTATAAATAAACGCGCGCATGCGATGCTTGGCGTGTAAAAGTCATCAAATAAGAAACACACAGAAATAGAGAGAAAAAAAAAAGTAGGCGTCTTCCTTTTGACGCTGTCCGGCTCTTTTCTTTGCAATGGCCGGTGGTCTCCCTCCTTTATTTTTTTTTCCTCCCTGTGTCCGGCTCCCTCCTCCCACGGGTTATGCGCTTCTTTTTTCAAGATTTTCTTTTTTTCGTATTCCCGGCCAGTGCCGCTGCTCAGACTAGAGAACAATATCGATTTTTTTCTCCGTGAGCGGAGGGAGACCCCCCCCCCTCCCGTCCGGTGGCAACTTGGTGGCAGACAGCGGCAGTCGAGAGAGAAGGATGACTGTGCGGAGCGCGCGCGCGCTGCCGTCGTCGTCGTCGCAGCCGCCGTTTGGCGTGCTTTAAAGCGCCGCCATCTTGACTTTGTCCGGCGCCGATGAACTACGTTCGGCGTCCTCGCCGCTGGGCTTCCGGATGCGAATTCCCGCCGCCGTGTCCCCTTCGCGTACGCTGAAGCGTCCCATCGCGCGATAAGGCCGCGCAGTCAAGTTTTGGCGCGCCGAACGCGTTGCGATACTGTAGTATGTTTGCCCATTGGCAAAACGACCTCACCGTTGGCCTGTTTCCCCGTTTTACCGGTACAGTGTGTGATTTTCCAGATAAATCCTGCTGGTGAGCGAGCGGTGTGCGTGACCGTGTCACCGGTCGAGGAAACGTCTGCCTTGTCGACAGCAGATGAAACGCGTAGGGGGTAGCGTTTAAGATACCAGGGTTGCTGACCGGGATGCGATGGCTGGACTTGCTTCGGGAATTCGACTGCCGTTCAATACTGGCGAATCACCGCATCGAACAGATGCTTCGATGCCTAGATATGGTTCTCCGTTAAGTGTGAAAAACGTGTGCCAGTCAAACGGCTCGATTGTTTTAGTAGCAGTTGCTTTGTTTCTGCGTTATTATTAAATTGCTACAGTCATAAAGACTAGTGCACTTCATTTTAAACCGCGTTCTTAACTTGCGTTCACGCTTTCATCATCTCGGCGTGCGGATTGTGGGTCAGTTCATGCGTGTTTGTGTGTGCGCGCGTGGGTTTTAGCCTTATGTATGTCTAATCGGAAAGAAGATTGCGGGTGTTGCACAATGCAGGAAAACGGCTAGTAAAAACCTGCGTTGAACGCGTTAATAAAATTACTTACACATTTGTCACAATACCATCTTCTCATAGAGAAATTATTCGTCCATTTGACCCACTTTGGTTCCGCAGTAAGAAATTGACGCTGTTATAACTGGGCGTTCGCTCCTTCCCGCTGAAAGCGGCAAATGCGAAGACCTCAAATTGGTCCACACGACAGTGAAGATGAGCACTCAAGTTCAACGGGAGTGAAGAAAACATCGCAGTAGAAAAGGTGGCCAGTATAATTTGAGCACCGTGGAAGCACAGGAAGGAGGTTTCAGGCGTTGCATGCAAGGGACTAAAAGGAGCCGGCCAAGTCATATTTTGCTGTATATACCACACAATAAGCAACGCTGAGTACAGCACCAAGTACATTTCGAGGAGGAAGTCTAGCGTTAAGAGCATGCACACGAATGTGGTAATTGACAATGAAATGAAAAGTTTGGAACCGCAACATGTGCGGAACGATCCAGTTTCTAACTCAGGGCGTTATTGTGTCGCCATGAAAAACGTGGCATCTCGCGGAAATTGCAGCGGATGGAAAAAGAGACGATGATGATGAGGCGAGGGCTATGTTTGCAAGATAGCAGTGAAAATTATGGACTTTGGCTGCAAGAGAAAACAACTGACTTAAGAAGAGGTAGCAAAGTAATATAGATAAGGATGCTAACACCAAGCAGCTCAGGAAGGGAAAGGGCGGTAGTCGTTGGTGTCTGGTTGGCAAAATTCGCCAAAACAACAACCGCGCACGCAGAAACCCAACACATGTGGCAAAAGGATATCCGCACCATTTTCGCAGTACGCTGCGTCCAGATCCCTTAAATATAATAAGCATGACACTGGGTTTTTTGCGGAACTACTCAGGGCTTATATTCCCCCAAAAAACTTATTACTCCGGAACTTTTCGCAAGAACAGGTGCCAGCAAGTTGTGATGTTATACATATTACTAGCGAAGGCACTCGGCCACTGGCAAATAGCTCTTATCAAATGTGATTATAGCTCTGGCAAATGTGAAATATCAAGGTTGCGTGGAGTCCGTTTGCAAAAAAAAGAAAGCTGATTTACGTTATTTAATTGATGCATGTAATGCCGTTCGCAACTGGATGGATATAAACACGGATGTAAAGGATGGATGAAATAATAAAAAAAAAAATGTTGTAAATGAGATACAACTGAAATCTCATTGCGTCTGGCGCACCATGACACTGACAGTAATGAAGGAAAGGTTATCCTGCGCGTATAGTATAGAGTGTCGTGCTCGCTGAAATACTACAGCTCCGCACATCACTTTAATGGAATTCCAACATGGTGAGATATTAACCAACTAATGAATTGCTCTGCCTAAATTGAGGCAAAAAATTCGTAGGCTTCATGAGGTGAGGCGCGCTTGTTGAACGACTCGTAACTATTGCGCATAAATTATCTCCTCGCTCGGCAACTGTTGCCTCCGCGCAACAACCGCGGCTGCCGCGCAGCGGAGTCATTCCGAAGATTCTTCAATTGCACCAATCTTTCTCTATGCAAACTGCGATAGTTATTGTTATCGCTTATAGTATTCGATAGAAACGAATGTACGGCAACTTCGACTGGTTACTTCTCGAATCGAATAGCAAAGGTTATTCGATTTGTTTTCGAAATTTCGAATATTCACACATCTCATGTTTGTACCGAGTGCACCATGCTGATGTCACTCTTTAAGTTTGACTGGTTCTTGGAGGGTATAGATGTTGTGTCGAGGCAGCATTTTTTTTTTCTTACGCCTAAAAGCGAACAGGAATCTTAGGCATTTTGTCTAATGCGTCTATTGCCATTAGGATCTGAGTGTTCCAGTCTCATACTGTGAGACCGAATGGTCGTTTTCAAAGCTTTCCTTCATTCAGAATGGCCTGCACCTCGCCCTTGCACTGTAAAATAATTTACACCCCAAAAAGTGAAAAAGGGTGTAAATGTGTCTATAACTCACACCCTTAGGGTGTCCGTTATATAGATAACACCCTAAGGGTTGTGAGTTATAAACACATTAACACCCTTTTTCACTTTTTAGGGTGTAAATTATTTTACAGTGTGGTGGGAGAAAGCTGGAACCCCTAACCATTATGTCCATTGAACCGGACTTCTTGAGGAATATTTCAAAAGCCGCAAGGTGCATTTTTAGCCGTGAACTTTTGTTTCCCCATATTGCCATCACTTTATTTATGTATTCTTTTTCGTATGGGAGTAATATAAAGTTTCACGAGCCTACTGCTTATTGTCATCTTTGATTGGGGACCTCTGTCAAAAACTGTTTAACGTTTGCCTTGTGTCCTGTTATCAGGTCGTAAAGTGGTAGTCAAAATTGCACACGCTATAAACCTCTAATCCCCTTTGTGGGTTAAAGATGTGGTCTTACGTGTGCTTTCTGGTATTCGCGTATGGATTATGTGCCACGTATGTAGAGCAATTTAAGTGTCCATGTACAACTGAAATGTTTATTGGTTTACAACACGCGGCCCTCTCTCTCCTGAGTACGATGGGTCAGTTCGGGGATATGTGACTAACTTCACTGTTAAATTATAGCGACGTGCGCGTTAGAGAAAAGACGTTCGATAACCTAACAGAGACAAAGAAACGCGTTTTCGCAAACCATTAGTGTCGCAAAAGTTATACTATATAGATGCAAGGTGGCCTCGTGTGTACCTCCATAGGGATGTAACTTTTTATCTGGTAATAAACTTGAAAAGGGCAGGCGAAACCTGTAACAGTTGAAATATTCTGCACTTTAACCAATCACCGTGATCGTCGTCACCATCATCATTATTGTCGTCACTGACAACTCATCATTACTGGGGCCCAGCGGCAAATTTAGCCCCGGGCCCCAAAATTTCTTAATCTAGCCGTGATTTTTGTATAGCACTGACCCATAAGTTACTTCGCTTCACTTTCCTCTTAGGCAGTCGACTCGGGCCAGGAGGCCTTAGCGCGCTTTTTTATCTTAAAAATGAATTGTGCGGTCCATACTCGTGGTGTTGTCCCTACGTTCCGCCATTAAACAAATAACTTCGAACTAGTTCCGCACCGGGTACCCTATTAGAAAGACATGGATATTTGATGGCCCTTTACCTGATTTTGTGTGCTGGTTTATAGCAGGTATCGTCAGCTTTCGCAGCTCTATATTCAAAGAGCCATGCGCTAGCCTTATACGTGCTGACAGTGCGAAGCCGGAAACCTGTCTAGAAATCTGCCTTGGACAGGTACTGTGTGCTGCGGCTCCCATGTGCAGTCGAGTGCAACAGTCTAGAGACCCCCGCGTCAGCATAATAATAATAATAATAATAATAATAATAATAATAATAATAATAATAATAATAATAATAATAATAATAATAATAATAATAATAACAATAATAATAATAATTTCTTCTATCTATAGCACAATCGTGCAACGTGAAATTGTATAAATGCATGACGCTGGTCAATGAGGCGCACGTAGGCAGCATACCACTTGATTTCAGCCTATAGGCTGCTAAGAAAAACTAAATATTTTAGCGGCATCTCTGGCCCTTTGCACTCGACTGTACTTGCTTCACGGGGATACCCTGCATCAACCATAGCGTGTACGCAAACGTTTCATGGCAAGCGCGCCGGCGGGCGCGAACCCGCCGTAAAGTCGTGTTCAAGCAGTGTGTACTCGCGTGAAGCGCGTTGTGCGCAATCGTGTCGTCAAACTGCGAATCCTCTGTTCGCCACACTGCGGGCTGATGTCTAGCGTTAGACAAGTTACGGCATTTGCGACTATGGTTAGACGCCCCGTATCACGCAAGTATCGATGTACTGTGTACTATATAGGAATATACCTGTACGGCGAGAGGCGGTCAGCGCTCGAGCCACAGTCGCACAAAAGGGGAAATCCGCCCGCTGCGTTATCTCGTTTTCACTTACCGAATTGCTCCACACGGCCAGCGACTCCACGCTACAATGGTTGTTAGAAGCGGCTGCAAGAATAAAAAGTAAATAAATGAAAGCTGCCCAAAGGGGATGAAAGCGCTTTTTCCCCTCCTTTTTTAACACTCGCTTCATGTTCCGCCGACAGCCGTAATGGCGGCGCGAAACGCAATTAAGAAAGAAGGGCCTGACGAGATGATGTCGCTCAGAGTTCCAAAAAAAGTAAAAAATCGAGCGAAAGATCAGGAGGCGCAGACCGGGCCGCCGTGCACGAAACAAGTAATGTCACCACTCGCTGCTGCACTGCATGGAGCAGCGCACGCCTCGGGATGCGGCGGCTGAGAAAGCACAAAAACAGAAGCAGCCCTGCTCTGATTGGAGGAGAGCAGCCCCGTCGCTCCGCCAATTACAGAAGATCCCAATTATTCGAGCGCCAACGGTTTCACAATTCTCCTCCTGTCAAACGCAGGAGACGTATTTTTCTTTTTCTTCCTTCCTTCCACGGTTCCTTCCGCCCTATCTTCCCGCATGTATAGCGCTCGGATTTTTTTGCTGGACGTGTCATTTTCTTTTCCAGCCCCGCTGTTACCATGGCTGCTTTTCGGTTTCACCCCATGTTCTCTCTTTTCTGGGCTTTGCATCCCGCTCTTTTACAGCGGCCGCCGTGCGCAGCGCGTGTCCTGGTGGGCCAAGTTCTCTTGTTTTCGTCGCTTCCCGTTTTTCTTAGAGAATAGTGTTTTATCTGTCACATTGAAACGACAGTGACAAATGGCATTGTGCCTGTCCGTTTCTCTCTCCCGGCCCAAGGAAGGTGTTTTTTAATGGTCCCTTTACTTTCTCTTCAAACTCCAAATTATCTCCCTGTCGCCTCGTCCACGCTCCAGCTATCGTGCTCCTCTCCAATCTCTGCCCGTGCCTCTCGCTTTTCTTTTTTTTTTTTCTTCGGTGCTGATTTCTGTTTCCATATACTTTATAGGGCGACATTTTTTTCTCTCTCTCCCTCGTTGCTATTCTTGTTTCTCTGCTGAAAATGTTAATGCGCCGGCAGAAGCTCCCGAGAACTTCGTCCGGGAGCCTATACATGACCAGGGAAGTTGGTTTGTTGTTTCATAGGATCTTAGGTGTCGAAGTCGCATTGGCTTTCATTTTAGGTTGCCTTCATATACTGACATTTATGCTTCTCTCTCGAGCTGTAGCAAATGTGCAGTCACTTTCGCATTGTGCGTCTGCAATTTTGCATTCTGAAAGTGGTGAATGTTCAGTGTAATGAATGACTAAAAAAATGCTACAAAATTTCTAAGAAATGCCTACTAATGCGTAAGCGTTCTTTAGCTCGGGTGTTACTTCGCTTTTGCTTACATGCTTTCCCTATTATTGCGATAGCAATTATACGGACACTCCAGGCGCATTTCTGCCGTTGGCGTCGGCATTTTCGTCGCTGTCGCCGTGAGGTTCCGTATAAAGTCCAAGGGCGATAAAATCGTCACCGCGCGCCGTGTGCTGTATGTGCGAGTGAAAGCGTGCAAGGGTGAGCCGGCGATCGCACCTCAATCTCGCGCAAATAATGGACGAAAGCGGGAAGGAAGCGCGCCGCCTTCCGTCGGGCGCATGGATTCGGGAGGAGGGGAGAGAGGGGGGGGGGGGTAGCGTTCTACTCCGGGCGGCCGCACGCGCCCGGCCGAGCCGCTCTTATCTTGAAAGCCATCTGCGACGGGTACAGAATATGCGCGGCGCTTTGTTTTCGCGACTTAGTTCGCGTTGATGCGAGCGGCTGCACAAAGGTCAATTCGCTCGCTGCTACTGCCGCGTTTCCTCACTGCAACGTTTTGACAGCGAGTTTCCGCGGTCATCGAGTGAGACGTCTTCAGGTTTTCTTGTGCGCGTGTGACACCATGCTGGTTAATTTAGTTAGTATGCCTATGTTTACAAGTTTATACGGCAGATAAAACTACTATTCTTACTTCATATAGCTAGCTGTCAACTAATTTGCTATCACAATCGATGCTTCGCCTTTCGAGCGAAAGTGTGACTTTTTTAACCATGTCTACCCATCGCTTTTTCCGGTGACAAAGAAATGAAATACATGTACTGAACGGTGTGAAGATAAGTTGCCAGGAAGCTGTATGGCCCCTTTAAAGCGATCGTTTCAACTGAACCGGAACGCCTGACCAGTTTTGCCACAGCTGTTGTTTTCCTGTTGCTTTTATTTTCGCTTTTATCCTTTCTTCTCTCGACGGGGACGCGGTGTCGGCGACGTCATCAGTCTTCTTTTTTTAATGCTACCAATCATTTATTATTATTATTATTATTATTATTATTATTATTATTATTATTATTATTATTATTATTATTATTATTATTACACTATTATCACATGTACCAATTAATTATTTTCATACTCAGCAGTCCCACAGCAGGCTTCTCTGCACACGTACCCGTAATGCGGAAAAGTAAGCTTTCAAGGCGGCCTGACAAGAAAGTTTTTCTCTCTGATCATATTTTTTTTTTTTCAATTGTTCCTTATCGCGTATAAAACGACTAATCATCTTCATTTACTCTACTATAACGATTAAATTTAATAACTTTGAAAATTACGTATTTTTGTGCAGATACAAGGCATTAAGCTTTTTGCGTGACATGTTTTGCTGGGGTACTCGCCAAAGAATTTTACGCATTAATAAGGATTTGGTTTTAGATGTATTTCCGCAGGGGCTAACTTCTGTGCGTGTGCAAAAAAGCACGCAGATTCAGAGAGCGTACGAGGTGTCGGGCGCACGTAAAGACATGCGTTTGGCGCATAATTATTTGTTTTGCATATGAGCGTTAATATGCGGTTTGCTATTGATGCGAAGGCGTCAATTGGCCCATTGAGCGAAAAAGCCGACGTCTGTCCTCTGTAGCAACGAAACGGCAGGTAAATTACCATTTGCTGCGATGCCACGTCACGCGCACGCCTCGACGGAGTAGAGTAGGTGAAAGGGCACACCTGCTTCGGTGCTAGCGCTCCAGGTGTTGCGTGAGGGGAGGAGGTATCGCCGCGACGCCACGTCACCCTCGCTCACGCTCTCGGAAGCGTGTGTTATCCGTGCGTTCCTTCTCTGCGCAAGCTCTCACCTGCGTTCGAACTGCGCCTCCACAAGGCCAAGTCAAAACGCGCCAATCGTCTGAGCGCGCTCGCTTGCCCACGAGGAGTTTATGACTCGAAGGACCGCTGAGCGGGCGTTCAGTTGGACACTAATGCTTTCGCATTAACAACCCATAAGAAGTGCTTAAGTGTCCTCGGATATTTTTCTATCGTTTTGTTGTGTTTGTATATTTGCGGGAAACGGTAGTTAGCACAAGCCACCGTTTCGCACATGCAGACACAGACAGAGAAAATGAGGACAGAATAGCTCTCGTCTTGTTTGTCTTTTCTCCGTGTGCATTGTGATGTTTTCGCTAGCCACTATTTCACGAAGATGAACCGACTAACTAAGCCAACACCGTGTGCTGTTGATCTATGTTTTTACTATTTGCGTACAATAAATAGGTCGTGACTTTTTTAAAGGTAATGCCGTTTGACATGTCTAACTTAGTTATATAAACCCAGAAGAAACCATGGCCCAAAAAGTAAACCAGCAAGTTTGTTCTCGTGGTTCTTTCGTTTATTTCTCTCTCTCTCTCTCTCTCTCTTCATGTTAGCAAGAATGCATCGTCGTCAGTTATGTTATTTCTTGATATTACTTTTTAGGATTACATTAGCACCTGTTTTGTACTCGTCTTACGTTCGCCTGCTTCAAATACGTTCGACTAATTTGATCGATTTTGAGGACGGCTGAAGGCGTGATGTCTGGGTAACCTGCGCCTGGTCGCAAACAGATGCCATGCTTTTCTGTCGGCATATTTACCCCCTCCGACTTATTGGCTGAGCGCGTGTCCGGTTTATGCGCAGAGGAGGCATATGTTCTCTGAGCTCAGGTTACCGCGGCCCTGGTTCCTTCGAGGGCCTCCCCCGAGTTCTAAGTGGGGCCCTCAGAGAGAAGAGCTGCGATCGGTTCGATCACAGGGAACGGCGTGCGCCCTGAGAAGCGCAAGTCATCGACCGACTGGGTCGTCAAACCTGAGCGAGGTCAGGGTCGAGGTCGCATGCCGCACTATACGGCTTCCTTTTTCAACTGGCCTGCACTCCTCTCTCTTTCACTCACCGCCTTTTTTGCCTGCCTTCTTCCTTCGCTGTTTTGATGCGGCACGGGCCGATTCGTCTTGGCGTCGGTGACGCAACAGCAACAGCTTCCTGCGCACTTCCGTTCCCAAGTGGACGCCGCGCTTGGCGCGTGTGCGCGCGCGTGTGTGCGTTGTGGCTTTTGCGGGCTTGTGAGTTGCTTCTCCCGTGTTTCCTCGGGCTGGCTCGCTCTCTCTTTCTTTCTGTGTGTGTAGAGCTCGCGTGCCTCCAGCCAGCGCTGTTCTCGGCCACGCAAGGCACTGTTCCTGCGTGGCGGCACGCCCTCTCTTTCTCCTCGCGGTGAAGGCTAGAAGAAAAGCCGCGGCTGTGCGCTCTCCGAGTGCCGTCTGTTTGTCGAAGACGATGCCGGCTCTATACCGCTTGCCGTCGGGTGCACTCCCGCTAGCTGCTGGCCGCTCGTTGTTGACCACGCCGAAAGGCGACGTGCGTCACTTGGATGGGAAACTGTAGAAAAGAAACGAACGTCTCGAGCGTAGTCTAGAAGAGCACACTCGGGTATCACCGCATGTTGGCGGCAGGTAAACGGTGTGCTTGCTTTTGACGATCGCTGTTCTTGGTTGGCCCATTATTGTTTGCAAACGCTCACCTTTTCTCACTTCGCTATTTTGTTCTTCGCTGCAATGTTGTCCCTGTTATTTTACTTTGACAGCTTAATCTGTCTATGGTTTTTAGAAGTAGCGCGGGCTTAATGAGGGGAACCAAAGTGCGCCGAGTGCCTTCGATCCGCTTGTTTCTCTTCTTTACTCTATGATCGAGCAACGTTGTGTTCTTTTCCGTTATAAACAAGAAAAAGAAGGGGACGGCGCGATTCGTTTTTCACTCTTCAGAAAGGACATTGCGCGTGATGGCGAAATTTTTGGGACGGCCCCTGGCTTTCGGCGAGTTGCGCATACGTGAGCAGAAGGGACGCTTTTGAGGGAGCGCGGCCTTCCTCGCGTCTGACTCCCATTGGTACGGTTCGTTGTTTCAAACGGCCCCATTTTGCGTTACACCGTAGTAAACAAAGCTGCTCTTTGAGATGCCATTCCCGCAGTGGACCACGCATGCTGAGTGCGAATGCTTTCCGTGCCGTCCGGGCTGGGCGGCGCGAACGTGGGCAGGCACGCGCGCAGTTTAATCGTTCGTACCGAAAGGCCATAATAAGGCCGGCGACATCGCTGCGTGCGCATTTTCGTGGCGACGCGCCTTCCGTGGGCGCCATTTTGCGACGGCCCCTGCGTGCTTCGTTCCGCCAGGAGCGAGCAGAGAGAAAAAGGCAATTCCAGGGGCGCAATCGCCATTCGCGTGCATCGTGCAAGAAATTTTGCCCTCCCCCCTTTTTTTTTACTCCCCATTTTTCACGAAGCGTGCTGCGCAAGCTGTGCGGTGCGCGTTGCTCGGCACCACAGTGCTGCAGGGCCGACATGAAAACAAACTCCTCGCGAGTAAATACGCAGCCGTCGGGCCCTCTCGGCAACAACATGCAATAAAGTGTGTTTTCGCAGCTGGAATATCGACCCGACGTGTTATTTCGCGTTCAATTTGTGCGGGGCGGGGAGATTTGTAGCTTTACTTTCGTAAACCGCCGTGGCTGCTCGTTTCCAGCTCGCCAAGACAAGAAGAGGGAAAAAGGAAAATAGCGCGAGAGTGCGTCAGAATCCTGCAAGGGAAAAGCACTAAGGAAGGGCACCCGTCGCTGTGGGGTTGGGGATCTTGGCTGCTGTAGAATTTTGCTGGTCCCCGAGATTTGCGGGATCGAGAAGACATTCTGCATGAGCTTTCCGCCAGGCAGCGCCGGCCCGAGCTTCAGTCGCTATTTACATTTTGCGAATTTCTAGCCGGCCAATCGCGCGTCGCCGCTTTAATCAACACGAGTCGCTATTGGCCCGTACCTTTCTTTTATGTTAATGCGCCGAGTGAGAGATCGGCCTTCGTTGCGTTTCGCTCTGACTTGCTTAGCGCGCGCGGTGCTGCGCTGCTGGCATGGCGTGTGTGTGCGTCATACGCGGCGGGGCGCCTCTTAATGCGCCCTTTACGAACCGCGCTTTTCGTGTCTTGCTGGCCCTCTTTCTTCCGCTTGCGTCGCCTGGGCACCAGATTGTGTATTTAGTACGTCGACGCCTTGTTTTGCCGAGAGCGTCGCGAGTGTGCAATTTTTCGCCGTGCACACCTCGAATCTCTCCCTTGATGTCTTTTTACGCGTTAAGGTGCCGTCGATTGGCGTTATATCTCTGCCTTTCAAATGTCACTATCGTGTGTACTGGCTTTCGAGTAAGCCTGATGTCGGGTTTTTGCTGGTTTGGCTTTGTGAAAGCAAAAACAAAATATGAAACATGGCTCCTCTTAACCGTGTCGGATCAAAAAAAAATAATAATAACAACATGGCTCAAATGAATTACTGCATATGCATTGGCATCGGTGATTTTTATAATAGGCGAAGGTATTTATCAAAGTTAAATCGATCTGTTTTAACTTCACTACGCAGCACGGAAGCTGTGAGATGCGTAGTAGTGGAAGGCTGCTGGTTTAGCTGGGCCATGTATGAGGCTTCTTGAACGTGTACCACTGGAATCACTCCAGTAGAGTAACGAATGTCTGGCTCGTGCTCCGTTTCTGGCTCACACGTTTTTAACAAGGCATGCGGGTTCTGATTTCCTTTAGGGCCCCTAGGCGTGGCGCGTTCACGTCATCGACACCAGAGGAGGACCCTTACTCGCAAAACTTATCCTGCGTAAAAGTGCGGTCGCGGTTTAGTCCGTCTCGTTATAGCGCCGATCGCTGTCAGGGATGGCCGGCGTGCCGAACGGTACGGCCAAATGAGGAAATGCTCTTCTGTAAGGAAAATACGGGCCCAGAATTCTTATTGTTCATTTACTTATATAGAGACCGGGACCCACCGTGGTGGCTTAGCGCCTTTGGCACTGTGCTGTTGAGCACAAGGTCACGCGTTCAATTCCCGGCCGCGGCGGCCGAATTTATATGGGCGAAATGCGAAATTCTCGTGTACCGTGCATTGTGTGCACGTACCAGGGAACAAAAAATTTTCCGGTGTCCCCTCATAAAGATATCAGGGTTTTGACACGTAAAACTGCAGATTCTTTTTTTTTTTTCCTTTTTTAGATACCAGGCTAGTGTAATATTCCAGACGTAGATAACTGGAGGAACGATGAAGTAATTATCTTCGCTGGTTGCCGCAAAGGTGTCCGTGCGGTGTGCCTCGGACAGTGGAGAGCTATCGCACACGTCTACACGCAGTTTCGTGATGAAAAGAGCTCGTGAGCGCTTCCGTGCGACTTCCTTGTGCGCATTTTCCTCCACATCCCTCTCTTCTTCGGCAGCGTACATTATTTCACCACCAGGATAAACCAAGTAGAGCAAAAATCAGTTCACCTATATGCTCTCAAATGGCGAAACTGGCCAGCGTCGCAGCAGAGCGCTGTCCGGTTTCGCCGTAGTGCTTTTCTGCGCCTTCCCCAAACTACGCTGCCGGCCGAATCGCATTCGAGCTCTCCCGACACGAGGTGCTTTGCCTCAAAGACACAGAGCGTGCCGCGAAGCAGAGCCCGCGGTGTCAGAGCGGCGAGCGCCGTCGTCCGGGCGTTGACGAGGCTTCTTGGAATAGGCCTTTATCGGCCGGCCCCGCGTCGCCACTCCGAAGCTTAGCCTCGGGCGACTCCGCTGCCAAAAAATAAGCAGAAAGGGGGGGTTGAGGATGCTGGCGACGGCGGTTAGCGACGGCGCTTGTGATTCGCAGCCGCGGGCCCTATTGGCGCCGCCATGGCAAGCGGCTTTATTTGGGCTTTCTCGAACAAAATGCCGCCGCCGTGATGAGCGTGTCCGTGTATGTATGTGTGTTCGGTGTATGTGCTGCGTAGAAGGCTGCTGAGATTGCGCCTTAATACTTGTACATTGTGCGGCCCCCGTCTGTCGTGAGGGCGCTGCTTCGCTCGTCAGCCGTGTGTTCTTTTAGCCTGCCGTCGGGCCTTTGGACGTCGCTGCTCGATTAACGTCAGGCCATTGAGCTAGACTTATCGGTTACGCTTTCGGCGCCCGCCTCTTTCATCTCAGACCGTTTGCTGTATAAAAACGTGCGCATTTGTCGAGGCGTGACTCGCGCTGCAGAGACGCGCTGATAGTGCTCTGGAATTAAAGTCACTGTATATGCTCGATCTCAGCCTTTAATGTGAAATTTCTGTTATATATGTAAGGCAAGTTTACTACCTGAGCGTACAAAATATAGCGTGGCTTAGATGTGTGACCGACGTTGACCTTTTTTGTCTGATTACAACCGTGCAGCTTTATGACTGACATGGCTGGCGCCTACTGTTCGGGAGCCGAATTCGCATATTGAAGTGTTTATCAGCTGGTGCAGTCGTAGAACAATCATGCTAGCCAGCGATACTATGACCAAGGCAGTAGACAGTCATAGACCATGCTCGTGAGCGATGCGTCACGTGAATGCCTTTGTATGCCACTTCTCTTTGTGCTTGCATTTGGTTTTCATGCTATATATATATATATATATATATATATATATATATATATATATATATATATATATATATATATATGTATATATATATATATATATATATATATATGGCACTGTGAGGCAAGTTGTTTTTTCATCCACTTTCATTTCCGGTAATTTATCGTTTCTTTATTTCATTTATTAAGCACCAGTAATTTCCTCTATGTTGTCCTTGGTATCAGTGTTTGTTGGCTTCTTATCATATGACTAATCAAAATCGGGCCCCTCGGTTAACCCCCTTTCTTCTCGTTTGTATATATATATATATATATATATATATATATATATATATATATATATATATATATATATATATATATATATATATATATATATATATGTGTGTGTGTGTGTGTGTGTGTGTGTGTGTGTGCGTGTGTGTGTGTGTGTAAGAGAGAGAGTGCAGTGCTCACCGGTTCAAAGGCGGTATGCTGAGAGCACATGGCTGCCGGCGCTTCTTGAGGCGCATTGCGACAGCGGTCGGTCCTGCCGCGGTCACCCAGCGCTCTCCTGTGGCGCAAGAAGCACCGGCCGCCATGTGGTTTGATTACCGAGTTTCAATCGCTATGCGTTTTACAATTTCAGAACTAGCAAAGTTGAATTGATTTACTTTTCAAGTCGGCTCGTATTTTTTTATACGTTGGCTCATGAGAGAAGCCCGCGAATACGCGCAAAGCGCCTCGAGAGGCCAGTCGCGCGGCAATTTTTCGTGTATTTGCGGGCTTCTTTCATGCTTGGAAAAACACTTTTATGTAGTACGTATTGAGCAACAAAAAGCTCTGTCAGAAGTTTTTCGTGTTACTCTGCAATTTTATCATTGACATTTTTCTTCTAGTTATAATATTGGCGAAGTTAATTAAATAATCAGACTAGTTATGTAATTAGGCGGAATGCAAGAAATAATCTGAGTACGTCCAAGCGACGGCAAACAACATTACCTTGGTTCTGTTCAGCTACGTGGCATTTGCATATATGGCTCAATTTACTTGAAACATCCTATACAATGTGAAACGATTAGTCTACTATACTGCAGTTGCTGAGCCGATGCCGTTAGTGTTTACGTAGATGTAGCAGTGTGTCCTATGGGGATTCCTCGTCACGTATCTTTGTAGTAGGAGGTTCGTTGTCCTCTACTTTCTTAAACCGTTACTATTTCCAGCATGCCTTGGTAAGGGTGATATGCGTATTAAATTTCTCAGTTTGGGTAGTATAGTTGTTACGGCTATCGATGGATGCGGGGGTAATTTATGCCCTATATATGCTGCTCCGCGGGTGTCTCGCTTGTTTTGTCCGTTGTAATCAGCATTTCCTGGTCCCTGCTGTGAGAGTCACGCACAGCTTTTCAATGGCGTTATTTGAGCCACATTCGCAAGGAGCATCGTGCTTGAAAACGTCGGTATACTCTCATGTCTATTTTGTAGCTTTGCGCATTAGGCCATTGTTTATTGATATCTCATTTTCCCACATCGGTGAAAGGTAACTGATACCGGAGTCTTGGCGCTAAAGCGCTCGTGTACCGGGCATTGGGAGCTCCTTAAAGAACTGCAGGTGGCCAAAATTAATCCGGAGTATACGGCGTGCCCCGTGATCATATCGTGGATTTGGCTCGTCAACCCCCAGACCTCTAATTTTCTTTGGCGCATTCCACAGCCTGAGCATGTCGATAGGTATCCTTAATGCCCTTAGCTCCATGGGACATTCTTCGAAGCTTGGGCAGCAGCGGCGGACATTGTCTGAGTTGGGGCTGCATCCTTGCTATTGCGCATACATCTTTTTCCATCTGTAGGCCTAGGAGTTTCGTGTGGCCTATAGGCCTAGGATCATATGTGGTAGAGGTATTAGTACGCCTTTGTTGGTAAACACAGTTGCCGGTGGTTATGAACTAGCAGCTTTCCTTTTTTCAGGAGCACATTAAATCCGTATGTAATTAACTCTGTTTTTTAAGGACATTCAGGGATATTGTAGAGCATACTGCATGTGTCCCGTAGGTCCATTGTTTATCCATATTTCGATGTCATTGGCGTATATTGTACTTTTTTTAGGACTCGGTGAACGCGACAAACGCCAAGGTTTATAGCGTTGGCGATAGGAATGATCTTCGGGTATATGTCCCTTAGTGGGTACGGGTAGTATGGCACGGTGTTAGCTAATTCAATATTGTATGTGCGGTTACTCAGGAAATTCGAAAGATGATTATAAATTTGGTGGCCACAATTAATAGATGCTAGTTCTTGTATAGCAGTACATCGTGCGTTATGTTGTCGAACGCTTTCTTTTGATCTACTGATAGAATCGATTTTAGCTGCGAGCTGCTTGTTAATGACCACCCACAATAGGAGCCTGAAATACACCTCAGGCACCGGGTCGAATACATGCCACAAGTTTGCTCTATGACGCACTGTTACACGTTCGTCTGAGGAGGACAATTTCTGAGGAGGAGGAGATCAAATGAAATAGTGTAGGAAGAGCTGAACACTAAGAAGGACCAAGTGGCCCGCGATCGGCCTCGTATATTTCATACCTTCGGGCTAAAGGGACTGATCACGCCGTAAATCTGCGGTTGTACCTAGCCGCCGGGGTCCTTCGAAAAAAGAAATGCTATTGAAACACTCTGGTAGGTGCCGTTAGTTTCCATCCTTGGATTTTCTTGCTGTTGCGCGTTCGTCATAGAATTCGCTCTTTCATACAGATAACGTGGAAACACAGAGTCATGTTCGCCGTTGGCCCAGCGACTTGCGACTTTGTGCGTGTTTATCCGTGCAAGCGCGGATACGAGTCTGAGGAGGCGGGGGGGGGGGGGGGGGGGCAGCATCCAAACAGACGCGCGTGAGCGTGCGGCGGTCGTGAAGCGGCGGCGGCGTCGCTCGCGTGTGCATCTCCGCTTTACAGGCGCCCGTGGCGCATTGCCGAGGAGCGTGGGGAAAGGCCCTTAACCGAATTACTGGCAGTATTACCACGAGCGGGTGCGTGCGCCGAAGCCCAATTCAACAATGGGATCTGCTTCTCGAGACGTTCGGTTTTTCTCGGCCGGCGAACGCTTCAATGGCGTAAGAGCGCGGGCCGGGTTTGGAGATGGAAAAAAAGACCGGGCTGGATGAAAAGCGGGCTAGATGAGCGAGCGAAGAAATATAATAGACCGCAAGAACCGAGAAAAAGAGGAAAAGAAAGGAGACACGGCACCAAAAGAAGACGCTCGTAGAGAAAGGAAACATGAAAGGGGGGGGGGGGGGGGGGTAAAAAATAACGACAAGCGGTGGTTGCGAGCCACCGCGAGGCGGAGGAATGGAGCCCCATCAGAAATCATCATAATAAACTGCGCAATTTTCGATTGTTCGCCCGGTCCAATAGGAAACTCGGCGTTACCCAACTGAACACGCTTCGCTTCCGTCACTGGCGCGTCTCCTTCGCTCCCGCTTCATCGATGGTTTCTACTCTTCTTTTTTTTTTTTTTCTGTTCAGTTGGTTTTCTTTGGCAGACGTTTCTCGGAAAGGTAGAATTGGAAAAGCGAGAGAGAGAAAAGTGGCCGCTTGCCCCCTTGCGATGTTGGCATCCTCTCTCTCGCGCGTACGATTTATTTTACGCCGAGCTTTTGAATTCCACAATTATCCACTACCAGAGCATGCTGCGGCGGACAATGGCAGCCGAGGCACAAAAGGAAGCCAAATGTTGCGCCGCTGAACGACTTCGCAACGAGAGAGAGGAGAAAAAAATAAAGATAACGGGAGAGTTAGATGAGCACGGAATCGAAGATGAGCCACGGAACAGAGCTGAACTAGAGCAAAGTAATAATAATAATAACAGACCGCCGTACTCACCGCCAAAGAAGGCGATTGGCTTAAACCTTCGACAGAAAAATTATACGTCGTCTCGTCTGTCCCTTCCCGTTGTCTACGCTTTGTGTGAAAACTACACAGCTAAACAAAGAGGTTGTCCAGTGCGGCAGCCAAGCCAGCGGCCGGAATATAAGAGAGCCCTCGGGCAATACACGAAGCCATTGTGTTCGCTCACGAACGCACGCACGAAAAATAAAGCGCCGAGCGTAAAATTGATAATGTGCAACCTCGAGCCGTGTTTTTATCTCGAGCGTCGAAATACCGCAAGGGCTAAGTAGAAAGCGCTCGCACGGAGCGAATGCAGTGAACGAAAACGGCGCCATAGTATGTGCAACTAATGACGATTGTTCAAGCTCGTAAAGATTGATTCGGTATAGTGTGTTCGACATGACGAACATCTTGAGTTATCATGGGAAGCCGCAATGTGAAGGAAGATTCTGAAAAGGTTGTTGGCTTCCATTGCGGTGATATCGGGACGCTGTCAACTTTCCTCTAACCCAGTGCCTCTGTATATTTCTTCTGTTTATTTCAGTCTGAAAGGCAGAATCAGTTGTTTTTCTCCTCTCTTCAAAGATAAATATCATATTTACGAGGAATGAACCGAAAATAAAAGTAATGCATGACAAGAACCCTCACCTGCATTAGAACGTGTATCTCCTGGGCTCACAAAGTACGCGTTCCTCTCGTTAGAGGAAATGTCTTGATTATTATCTGGCATACCATATGACTCTTTATAGGTTATTGACTTCATATAATTGCGTTTACAACGCTGTGTTATTCGCTGCATTATATTCCACAGTTACTTCTGTTTATCATCTATCTTCATTAGTGCACATTTTTGCAATGTTTATCGAAAGAACGAACCATAGGTATGGAATTCAGTGTCTTCTAGTGTCCTCCTAACATCGTCACCGATAAACTGCTGAGACTCGCTAGCAGATACCCTGCGCTTATTTTCTAAGATACTCCTCAATTATCCATCTACAAATGTGAACATTTTCTTCACTAGAGTATTGGAATCGTTTTGTTATAAATCTCGAAATCGGTTAGCAGAGAATGCTTCTCACTGTAGTACACCATCGCTGCAGCGTTGTGTGCAAAATGTCCGTTATGCACAAATATCAATAAATTCGTAGATTTTAATTACTAGTTTAATCCCACTTGAGGGAAACTATTTCTGCAAAACTGTGTTGCGATGAACAATAGACGCCTTTAAAACATCACATACAAGCAATTATTTAATGGCAGGAACTATACATTTTCACAATTTCTGTTTGTTTGAGCCGTGTAACCAAGCGTGCCGCGGACTAGGTAATTTGGGGCAAAAGAAATATTGATAGCTTTGTAGCCTTGTTTGATAGGTTTCTTCTCTTGCATTGCTTTAGTGACTGTAGCTGTCGATCAAGTACTTTTTAATCCTGGCTCATCTCGGGGTCAGATTTTAGCTCTCATTTTCTCTGTTATGTAAAGATAAGAGGCATCGCCTGTAGTACGCCTTTAAATGTCTATTGCATTCACTCTGGTGGAGAAGCAAAACCAAAATGGTAGTTATTACATTCCGATTAAGAGCAACTTCATGAATAGCTATGCTAACGCTCTGTCTCTCTTTACGTTGAATTTCAACTACCGCATTACTATTTTGTATGGTTCTATGTTTGACACTTTTCTGTGATTTACCTGCATTCGCGTTTTACGACTGCGTTGCTTGACTGCGTTGTTATTTTCTGTTTTCTTATCGATTGACCGTGAGCAATCATCTATGTGGCCTTTTTTTAATTAGCATCCCTTAACGTAGCCCACTTTAAATAGAAAAAAAGAATTGCTGGCTCTTCCGTAATCGAGAGTAGGTGTAAGCATGAAATGGCAAGCGACAAAGCAGGTCGGTTGGAGATGATACTAACCACAATCTTAAAATGGACGTAGAGCATGTTCGCAGCGGCACACCCCACCACACCACACCGCACCACGCCATACTATGCACTGGTCCATATGGACGCTGCCCAGCTAGAAGTAGAAACCCGGCTGAATGCGGCACGATAGGCAGGGAAAGACGCCAGGGAGACAGAGCGCACTGCCTAGCTAGAAGAAAATCGCCACCATCTCTCGAATGAGGCGGCGCAAGACCCGCGTCGCGGAACTCACGGGCCGCTGGCGTTCGAAAGGGCACAGGCAACGCTGTCTCAGCACCAAAAGATCTGCCTTTTGAACGTCGCTATTGGAAATGACAAATAAAACTTCAGCGTTCTAGAAGTTACAGGTTGATCGAGTGATAGGGAGAACTCGGAAGTAATATTTTTTGTAACTTGTTTGGGCAGTAATTAGCGTATGGAATGCGGTCGTGTACAAAGGGTTGGGGGCCAGAGACCGCATTTTCTTAAGCTTTAACTGGTTGCCCGGATGTTCTCGTCTTGTTCTCGCAATTTGCCTGGATGTTCTCATTTGAATGCACGGATAACAGCTCTGGCTTTTGGCTCAAGGTCACTTGAAGGTCGCTGACCACGGGATCTAAAAGCATTTCATGATTAAAAAGACTGCCACGTCGTGTGCCGCCCACGTGTACAGCGCGGTTCGCTGTTAAAGCGAACACCTGAGCGTAGAGCGCGTTAGAAGTTTTCTTTCTGGCAGGTATAAAATCCACAGGCGTTGCAGCAGATTACTTGTGGTTGATGGCACTGGTACCTTTCTATACAGAGCTGTGCTGCGCATTGACGTAGGTTCAACAGGCACCTGCAACTCGAACGCCACCAGCAAAAAGAGACCCGTGCATTCCCCGTGTTTCATAAACAGCAAGTCGCACACCTTGTGGTTCTTCGGGCACGTAATGTACCTGAATTTTTCGCGGATAATAAAACTACATACGCATCTGAGCATGTGTGCACGTATGTAGCGTATAATGTTTATAATGTATCTGCTTAATCGCCATCTGAATAGCCTAGCGCATCGTTAACGACATCGACCCATTGCAACGGGATCGACGTGCACCATTAAAGACAATGTTGCTACTGATGCTCGCAAGTCAAAACATTGACTTGATATCAACTTCTAACTTATACAAGAGAATATGTCATGCTTGACAGCTTCTTGCCCGTCATTGGGACGTGCCTTTTACTACTATCGGTATTGAGAAATCAAGTGCTTCATATTCTTAGAATAATGTCATTGTCACATGACACCTTATCTGGCCATCCTTGTGCTTTTCTGCTGATATTTCTACAGACTGCAGCTACATACTGAACATGATTCGTCGTCGTTACTGCTTCATTAAAATTTTTCAATCACGAAATATTAACCACTACGAGAGAGAGAGAGAGAGAGAGAGAGAGAATCTTTGTTAGAAAAACACTGATAAACTAGAAAATACCTTTAGCATCGGTAGCGCTACTCGTGCTGTTGTAGTAGTGTAACGTAAAATCTATTCTTTGCATCCATTCCTCGTGATCACAAGGAATTAAACATTTTTATATGTCTTATTAAATGCTGGAGTCTGTTACTTTGATGGTAAATGTACTATCAGTAGAACGTCCCAACCTAATACAAGTATTCTGGAAAAGTCTACTTCCAACGTCGAATCCAACCCCGAATATCTTGATGTATTTCCTAAAACAGCCAGAAAACAAGAACTCAATAAGAAAGGACGTGAATGAGGTTTGTAAATCTGCAAGAAGCGAAATGTCACAATCTGAAGGACAGAAGTGGAGAAAGGAACGTAGTGCGGCAAGACGTGCATCTAAAGAAAAATCGAGTTATATATTTATGCAACAGTTCAATTTTTTTTTCTAATATATTTCAGGTATATGGGACTAAGTATCTTATGTTTTTGTGGCGACTCTCTCAAACTGTTAAAAATCGGGTATTCCAGAAAAAAATTTTCTGGCTGAGCTTTATAGGAGTGACGAGCATTATGATTTGTGTGCTAGTCATCAACGCGATTATAAATTACCGAGATTTAGGGGGCACACTGTAACTGCAGAATTCAAGTTAACCAGTACTCGAAGCATAGCCTTTTACTAGAAACTCTCTGTTTTGCACGAATATCTTACATTCTGTATTTGTGGATCTGGCAAGTGTTTAATTTAGCGTTAATATTGCTTAACGTTCTAATATAGTGTGCGTGCCTGAGAGATGTTTGTTTTTCTCTGTTGACGACACAAAGATTTTTTCAAACCTCTCCTGCCGCACTGGGCCTTCAAGTTTTAGATGCCACATATGATTAGATGCTAATCTTCAAAGTATTACCCGCTCATAATGCCAAGGTGGATGATGGCTGGTCAATTTACACTTATAGGTGGATGGAGCGCAACTGACCAGGAAACGGTAGAACAGGCGCAGGTCTTACACTGATACCCGTGCACGCGAGTAAACCACGCCAGTTATCCTGTATATAGGCACAAATGTACACATCGGCAACAGCGCTGCTATCAACAGCTTTCCCGCTGTGGTTTCATCGTACGTTAGTAGATAGCCACCACTTGCAGGGCTTTTCGTGGTGATTTCTTGCGTGTTCCCCTCGGGCTGCTCCGATTCGCAAGCTTTCTCTCACATTTGATCAATGGATCCCCTCATGACTTGCTGAGCAGCGACAAGTCGGACGCTGCGCTGAGACGAGCGTTTGATTTCATGACCCCCGCATTCTGGTCTTGCTGTAATAGCGCCGAAATAAAAAGAAAATGTACTAAAAAAAGAAAGAAAGCTCTTGCAGCCACAGAACCAAGAAAGCACTGGTGCACGTTTAGATCCAGGGACAATGTATTGTAATGCATTCCTCTGAGCAACCAGTTTGGATATTGAAAATGCTGTCATCTGTCGCACTTATCGACCTGTTTCACGCCGCAGATTACGCCGCACTTTGAGTCGTATCGGTGTATTAAACTGAATGATGGCACTGGGATTGTATGCATGATGCCGGCGCTCCTTTTCTCTCAAGAGTGGCGAATATGGTTATATGTGTAACTATAAACGCTTCCTGGGTTTTCCAGTATGTAGTCCAGAAGGAACTCCAGAATCATCAATGCTTAGAGACTCAGTGATAAATTGACTTATGACACACAATCATGAATTAACAAACGTAGTTTCTTCTTATTTTGCTGAGAATTAATTACTGAGCAAGCAGATCTGTTACTGTTCATTTGATCTCGTGAATACATTAAATCACTTGTGCTGAAAATTACACAGAACTGGAACCGCCTCCCTTCTCCGTCGTCTCCATCACGGATCCCTTGTGATTCAAACACACCGTTTCCGATTATCTAATAAAACCAAATATGTGCGATACATATATATTTATATGTATTCTCATTACTAAACTCACACTCTGTAAGGCCTAGTTGGTCCTGCGAGCAAGAAATCAAATGTCATGCGGTCAGGGGGACCAACTTGCAAGATTTCATAATGAATGGCGGCAATTTAAGCTATTCGTGAGAGCTAAGCGTTATTGTTTTTCTTTTATTCTTATTTTCTTTTCTTACGCTAGCACTTGTACTTTTGCACGCCACTAGTATACTGGAACACATTGCTTAGCTAGTGAAAATAAGAAAAGACAACTATAATCATTATTTTTATCAGTGACCATTAGCCAAGAATGGTTAGGACGCATATGCAAACAAAACTGGTCCTTTGCTCACTGTTTCGCTTTCCTTGAGCCTAACGACAGTTCAAGCTGTTAAAAACATTTTGGACGGCTCAGAGTGCACGTGATAGAGTCAAAAGAGTGGCTTGTTGTCTGTCTTAGAATCGGCAGAAACTGCTCTGGGGCGTTTGATTATTTTTCTAGAACGCACCATGACTAGGTATAACCATTACTACCATCACTAGTCTGACGAAGGTCGAAACGTTAGCAAGAAAATATGTGTTTTTTTTTTTTTTTTGTAATTGTGCTCCTTCTTTCACAACTACATACGTGCCGGACCAAGCCGCCGTGGTTGCTCAGTGGCTACGGTGTTGGGCTGCTGAGCACGAGGTCACGGGATCGAATCCCGGCCACGGTGGCCGCATTTCGATGGGGTGAAATGCGACAACGCCCTTGTACTTAGATTTAGGTGCGCGTTAAAGAACCCCAGGTGGTCGAAATTTCCGGAGCCCTCATCTACGGCGTGCCTCATAATCAGAAAGTGGTTTTGACACGTAAAAACCAATAACAAAAAAAATACGTACTGGACCCACAGAACATTCTGGTCTCTCTCTCTCTCTATATATATATATATGTGTGTGTGTGTGTGTGTGTGTGTGTGTGTGTGTGCCTTTTTTAAAATAAAAGCGAGTCTTTATCATGCATTGTAACCGTATTCGGCTGCTGAGCGATCATCCAGCGCCCACCAGTGGTGCAAAAAGCGCTGGTTGCCATGCGGTCTAACTATCAAGTTTCAATCGCGGAGAACCGTCCAAGGTTATCTTCGTAGAAGTTTTCGAGTCATACTGGGAGGTCAGCGGCCTTTCGGGATAAAGAAGAACCATTGCACTCAACGTTGTGCTGGTGCATTGTGTTTTGTTTTGTCAAGCAAAGCGCAATGAACCGTTGTTGTGTTGTGTTTCTGTAAAGAAAAAAGTAAATAAAGCAAAAAAAATGTCACACAACTCTATACTCCGAAACAAGAAACGTCCGCGGACATATCATACGTCCTGTAGCAAGCACTGATGCTAAAAGGATGCCAAAAGCAGTACACCACCTTTCTGTACGCTTAATGTAGCGTATCTCTTTCTATATTGTGTTTCTTCAAGTATATGTATGCTATATTCTAGAACAAAGCCACACTCATTATTTTGTCCTGCGCTCATACCACTGCCATTCATTACGAAAAAGTCACCACTATACAATGCCGCCTTTGTATGGCTTTACTGCGTTTTTCTTTCTTGTGCGCATGCCAAATATGAACTTATCCGTGGTCTTGGCATACAGCGCTAGTAATTTAACATCGCAAAGTATAGCTGGTCCGCGAGACTGAAACCCCTACGCGCAGGAAAAACACAGATTGTCTGTATCTGCATCTTTAACGCAGTTCGGTCGCGTTTATATATGTAGTCCAGTAAATACACTTGATGTACGTCTACATACTTTCTCTTGTTTTCATTATGTACTTTAGGTATCGCTTTGCACACGTACACCCGTGAGCAAAAGTATAAGGACCAGGGATTGCCCGATGAAACTCATGTTCTCCTCTCTGTGAATGCAACCTGACATTAAAGGCTGCAGTCCAAACTGCAGGGCATTGCGAGTTTTTGAGTGCACTCGTCAGTTTCCCTTTACGCGTGTTAATTATGAAGAAATTCTGTTTTTACGGCGACCCTGTGGTCGGTATACTTTTGCTCACGGGTGTACAATGTGAACGTACAATGTGAACGTACAATGTGAACGTACAATGTGAACGTACAATGTGAACGTACAATGTGGACGTACAATGTGAACGTACAATGTGAACGTACCACTCGCTCATCGTAACATCATTTTTGCAGCCGTGGCATGTATAGTGCGCCGGTGCCTGTGAACCTGCGTTTTCTTGTCGTGAATACGCGTTTGGGTGACTGCCCCGTGGCTCGTACCGTAGCTGTCCGGTTCTTCGGATGAGGCCATAGAAGTTTCTTATAGATGACATAAACTCTTTCACTGAGCACTCTCGGCTTGGCTGCCTACCTCCAACTGTGACCTGTGTGTCAACATTTCTCTCCAGCACTGGCTGATTGCTGAGAAGTCCTGTCACGCCTGTAGGCCACCTTTATTTCGATCCCGCTTACGACGGCCCGATGGCACTGTCCCAGAGAGTTCGCACGCCGCGGGAACGCGCCACTCGTTATTCTCTCTCTCTCCCCCGATGCCGTGCTGCAGCGCGTCGGTTATGCCATCGTGTTCGATCGTGCCGGGGCGGCTGAAGATGGGTTCGGGGCCTCATTCGCGTGCCGCCGTCGCATGCAAGTGCAGGGCCGTCCCAATTAATAAAAACAAAGGGGCTGCGCGAGGAGGGGGAGGGGGGGGGGGAGACAAAAGCGAAGTCAGGAGTGGTCGGGTCGAAACTCCCGGCGGGCTGCCTGCGAGGAACGGCGCGTTTAGGGCGGTGCCTCCCATTTGCCGCGCACCACAGCCGCTCATTATTGATTCGTGCGCGCGCAACCTAGGCGCCGCCCCCGCCCGCCATGGGCCCGCATAAATAATTACCGTCAAGACACATTCGAAAGCGCGACGCTGAAGGAAAGAGGGAGCTGGGAGCGAAGAGGAAGACGCAGAGCACCCGCTCTTCCTTCTCGTCACGCCTTGGAAGATGCTGGGCGCCGTTAGGAGAGTGGGGGCGGAGGATGCGGATCGTCTTTCCCGCGACTCCTGGCGCTCCCCGTTAGCCGCAATTGCACAGCGGCCTCGCGACAGGGCGCGCGCGAGACTCACCTGGCTGCTGCTCTTGCCCGCTGCTGGGTCTCTCGAGTTCCCGGCCCTACCGGCGTCGCGCAGGCCTCGCAAGCGCAGCGACGCTGGCGCGACCACGCGTGGCTCGTCCGTGTCTGGAGCTCGGACGCTGAGCCGAAAACGCGCTCACCGATCCCCCGCAACGAGGGGAGAAAAGGAAGAAAAAGTAGGTGCAGGGAGAAATGGGGAATTGGGGAAAATGTCTGCGCGGCAAAACAACAATAAAGTAAGCCCACGCGCGCCACGCTCGTTCACTCACAAAAGCTCGCGCCAGACACGCGCACGCACAACAAGCGCGACAAAAGAGAAAGAAAAGAAGCGCGCGCAAAAAAAAGAACCTAGCGGAAAACTGCCCTGCGCTGGAAAAGCAGGGTCACGTGGTTGCCAGGCTGGTTCTAAGCGCTGCCGTCCTTCACTTTGTGTGTGTGTGTGTGTGTTGTGTGTGCGTGCGTGCGTGCGTGCGTGCGTGCTAGCGTGCGAGCGCGCGCGCGCGCGCGCGCGTGTGTGTGTGTGTGTGTGTGTGTGTGTGTGTGCGTGTGCGTGTGCGCGTGTGTGTGTGTGTGTGTGTGTGTGTGTGTGTGTGTGTGTGTGTGTGTGTGTGTGTGTGTGTGTGTGTGTGTGCACGCGCACACGACTTGTTTGGCGTTTCTTTTTTACTCGCGTAGCGTTGATAGCGGGCTGCTATACGGGCCCGTGTCGGCTGTCCGACCCACCGGGAGAAGGCGGCTCGGGACAAGGGGAACCCCCGCGAGGCATCGGCCAAAGCGGACGTGGTCAACACGCCAGCTTGACGTAGGATTTGTTGGTCAGCTGGTCAGCGTGGCGACAGGGCTGTGGGCTTTCGCTGCTGACTTTTTTATGAGCTCCCGAGGCCATGGCAGGGACGCTGGCCGTCCGCGAACCGAAAAGGAAGCGCAACTCTTGTTTGGCGCAGGTCCGGCCCTCGCTTGACCACACCGTTGAGGTTTTTCCCCAAATCTTTTATTTTCCCCTACTTTTTTGCCCCTTGTTCTCTCTTTTTTTTCTCCTTCTTCTGTTGAGGCGTCTGGACAAAAGCCCTTGATACGTTCTGGACGCCTACAGGAGAGTCTTGTGAAGTGTGAATTCTCGCTGATGCTTCCATTGTTACTCCGGCCACTGTAGTTTGCACTACTCATTTGCTTTATATAGTTAAGCAGAAAGTAGTGTCGGCGCGTTAATCTCTTTGGTGGTTCTAACGGTTGCTTTAATTGAAACTTACACCCGAAAATCAATGACAACAGACCCTCTTTGGGGTTTCAAATCGTGCTCTTGTGGCGATCAGCAATGCTCTTGAATACTTTTTTCTATCTTAAAGTTTAATTGTGCACCTGAAATGCTGCCAGAAGCAGGAAAGAAATAAAGAGCAAGATTCTCACTCGGGATGCCAATATGGCTCGCAAGGTACGAGTTATTCGGTCTGTGCTCGTGTCTGCGTACATCTCGGTTTCTCCTGGTCATGTGATGGAGAGTTCCCGTTTCTCTTGTGCAAGGCGTAATCTTCAAAGCCTGAGGGCTGACGGCTGTTTTTTTGCTAAAGCTCTGTTACAGCCCCAAGTTTTGTTAAATCTGCATATGGTGGTCGTCCTGGCGGCGCGATTAAGTGTTCTCGCGCGTGGCGGCTTCGCAGTTCCGGCAGAGATGGAAAACGCAAGCCGAAGCCTCTGGGTTCGCGGCACCACTGCGCGCAGCGCCCTTTTGAACTCTGTGGCACTCGGAGGTCGAGTCAAGGACCGCTCCGACGGGTCAAGTGCGGCCGCTTTGTGCCGCGAGTCAGCTGCCCTCCGCCGCTGCGTCTGCGGAGACCGTTCGTCTCCATCCAGGCGCCGCGTGGCGCGCGTGCACGCATCTGGCAACGCGGGAGCCTGTTGAGCGGCGCATCTGCGGGCAGGGGTCACCGTCCCGCTCCTCAGTTTGCGAAGGTTGCAACCCCACCCCCTCTCGCTTTTACGGCCCCCTCTCTCAATTCCGTCCTTCGTATGCCCCCCCCCCCCCCCCCCCCCCCCCCAGCCCTGCCCTCTCCGTCTCGGAATATAACAGACTGATTTCCTTTAAAAAAGAATGGTAGGTCGAGGGTTACGTGGCGTCGCTCACAAAGACATTTCCCCGTACGTGGCGGGAGCAAAGGTTCTCGCACATCCTGACTCGAATCAGAATAACAATAAAAAAAAGGACCGAGCTCTGGCATAAAAGTAGTAAATAGTTTCCGGTGCCACTCAGCCACACGAGCCCAACGCAGCGTTTCCCTGTTATCCCGATACACTGGGCTTTTTTGGGGAAAAAATGGAGCTACGAGACGGGTGCGCGATTTTGGAGACGGCCCGCGCGTGCCGCGACTGCAGTCGCGCTGGCGCACGCGCCTCGGGTTTGTACCTGGTGGGGCGAGCACGCGTCTCGACAGGTAGTGTGGTGTCTCTTTGGGTTGTTTTGTTTTGTTTTGTTTTGTCTTTTATTTTTGTTTTCAATCTCTTGTTTCTTCTTCTAGATTCCACTTATATACATCTGTCTGCATGGCGTCGCTTGAAAACTTTGAGGCTGCCATTATTATTTCTTTTTTTGCGCTGTTCTTGAGAAAAGTGTGAAAGCGGTATATCTAATAGCTGCGTCCCGTGAGCGCCTTGACTACTGCCAACCTTTCCTCTCTGCCGAAATTGGGTGAGTTGCCCTTAGTTTTGATCTGCGGGAGTCAATCCGTCTGCACAAGTGATGGCTAGAGCTACGTTTCAGAATGATAAGGCTGCTAGTTGTATGTTACATGTACTGTATGCTATTGTTGGGTGGTGCTTTGTAAATGTAATGCCGTGCGTGCTTCGAACTTGTTTTGTGAATTATAGTTAAAGACGTCATCACTGTATATATATATATACCTGTGTGTGTGTGTGTGTGTGTGTGTGTGTGTGTGTGTGTGTGTGTGTGTGTGTGTGTGTGTGTGTGTGTGTGTGTGTGTGTGTGTGTGTGTGTGTGTGTGTGCGTGTGTGTGCGTGTGTGTGTGTGTGCGTGTGTGTGCGTGTGCGTGCGTGTGTGTGTGTGTGTGTGTGTGTGTGTGTGTGTGTGTGTGTGTGTGTGTGTGTGTGTGTGTGTGTGTGTGTCGCGCGCCGTTGCAAAAAATTGGGCATGATATTCAGTTGCTTCTCTACAGAAAGTATGTTGAGGGCGACTTTCTGTCGTCCTCAACATACTTTCTGACAACATAAGACGACCTAATTTTATACTGACTTTTGTGAAGGCTGAGCCCAAGTATGATGGAAATGCAGCCTTAGCCAAAGTGCCCACCCTTCAATCTAAGCGTGCAATGGATACTTCCCCGCGCAACCACCACATCGCTCAAATTTCCTCTTGATCCTGCCAGGCGAGATCAAGAGGAAATTTTGTTTCTGTTTTCGCTTTATCTAGTTCCGGGTTTTGAACGCTTTTGCGGTCGGCTGTACATTAACCGCGTGGCCAGAGAAAAAGAAAATCACCGCCCCCTTCCAGTCCGTGAAGATGGTCGAACAGCGAAGCTATGTTAGTTACACCGAGTGTTGCACCATGCAAGTCAAACTTCGCAAGTAGTCTATGCTATAGATCTTTTGTTTCACCATCTTTCACCTGGCGCTGCCGATGTGTTTCCACGTCTCGGGCGCGCACTTCGGGATCGGTCTCTCGGCGCTGCCGTTTAAACTCGGCATCTCTGGCGCGCAGCTCGGAATCGGGCCTACGACAACGAGCCCGTTCACGAGCCAACTCTCGCTGACGCTCGTGGTAGGCAGCTTCTTTCTCGGGAGTACGTGCTACTCGTGGTCATCCCATAGCTATAGCTGGGATGGAATGTGCGGAACCACTAATACAACGCTCCGTATATTGGGCGCAAGGCCCATCACTGGAGATGCGGGCGCTGCAATCGTTTCGACGATTGGTAGGATTTATTTGGCGGTTGACGTGGCTGCCGGTACTCGTTGCGCCAGCAAGAAGTTCCGGCAGCATCTCGCTCCAATCGCTGGGCACTGTTCGTTGGCCGCAAACCGCTAGCGTAACATCTGTTTCTTTCGCGGCAAGGTGGAATCAATTGTCGATAAATTCGATGCCGATCTTGCTCGATCGCCGAAAATGCACCGTGTGACAACCGTATAAGATTTGCGCATAAGATAGCGTTCTCACAGGAGGGAAGGGGTCACTTCAACGCCTTTCCCCCTGTTGTGCTCTTCTTTTCCTCTCCCGCTAGGTCACGTGGCCCCTATTTTGCGAAGTCCGACAACGACGTCACAGGGTCCGCATGCACAGCTTCGCTGTAAAAGATGCTGACAACAGTTTCAAATATGTCGCGCTACTGAGCATCGAAATCTCACCGAAATAAGATGCACGAGACGTGGACAAGCGCTACTCGTGAACGCACCTGTTCACGTGCGGTGTGTCTTTTTCCCATGCGTTCTTGTTGCTGAGCAGCGCGATTCAATTAGAATGCACGACCAATTAGCAACAACCATTTCCCTTTTATCTGATAGGCTCCAGTCAACGTGTACTGTTCTAACTGTTGCGCTCTCTGAAAATAGGTGAAAGTAGCGTGGAGTGCGTGGTGAAACTATCAGTGTGGCCCGTTTGCATCGCAGGTATCTGGAATATAAGACAAGCATCTCCTCTAACAGGAAGGCCACGTTGAGTTCTTGACAAAAGCCCCAGCAAATGCCGCATTTTTCGTCTTTTTTTCTTTCTGTCGGCCCAAACTGTGATCGGCCTGGCACCGACTTGCCGCTTAATAGCTATGGACTCCATAAGAGCTGTCAGTGAAATAATCATTAATATTCCGTTTATTTGTTTTTCTTGCACCCATCGTACCTGTCCGCTCACTCTAAGCAGTTGAATGTCGCTCCTTTTTGCTCTCCCATTAGCCTTAAGATCCGTGTCCTATTATTATTATTATTATTATTATTATTATTATTATTATTATTATTATTATTATTATTATTATTATTATTATTATTGCGGCTTCTTTAGCCTAGTAGTTGTGTTACGACCCGCCGCGGCAGCCGCATTTCGACGAAGGTGAAATGCGAAGACGCTCGTGTACTTTGATTTGGGTGCACGTTAAAGAACCCCAGGCGGCCAAAGTTAATTCAGAGACCCCACTACTGCGTGCCCCATGATGAGATCGTAGTTTTGGCACGTAAAACCCAAGAATTTAATTAATTCGTTAGTTCTGTTGTGTACACACTGCTGATAAGAAAAAAAACATATATTACGCCTCATTGCGTTCGCATGTGCATGTGTGGTGAACACACATACTGCACAAGGAGAATACATTGAATAACAGGCGAAATAGCTTCCTTGGCAGAGGCAGCAAACGCCACACGCAACAATTCGCTTCTAATCTATAGGGCGTCGAAGAAGCAGGCACGATATCACAGTATAGAACAAACAGGATGCCGTCGCCTGTCGTGGCTCTCTCCTTACCTGTTCCAAATAAATTTTTGTGGAAGTGTTTCTCGAAAGCCAAACTGGTATGATTCGTTTCCTTGCTCCTGAACAAGATGGTCGTTCTAAAATATGAGTCTCGATGAACAGACAGCCGTTGACTCTTGACCATCTCAAACACGACTGTACAACGCGAACATACTTTTAGTGGCCCACGGCCGAGTTTATACTTCTGTAGTGTGCTTTTTGTTCATTTGCTTCTGCAGTTGTTTGTTTGTGTATTCGAATCATTCCTACATAATTTCAGACCATTGACATCCCAGTGTTAAAATTGTTAGCAGACAAAGGTCCTTAAGATATGCTTCGGTATCTTCGTCATATCTCATTGTGTGTCCTTTGGCTTGACGTTGGCTAATCCTTATGTCTTGGGGCAAGCTTATGAAAGAGTTTGGATTGCAGATGTGATACTTGAAATCCGTGCTCATGAATGGCTGCATGCCCTGGAATTTTGTTGCTGTGGTTAGCCTCAATGAAAGAATGAATTGAGCAAGTCAAGGACTCATGTCGAAGGCTACGGCGTGGAAGCGGACTATAAGACATAAGGGGAAAAGACAGTAATGCAACGCTTGTGTTGTGTCTCTTCCTAACATCTTTGCTTACTTGCTGTATTTTCGGCATGAGTGGTTATCCTCGTAGGATTCTCTCGTGCATAGTGTTTTTTTTTTTTCTTTTTCCATACTACATTTTGCGTCATTTATAACATGTTGCCAGAAAGTTACGCAGGTTTTCAGAATCCACATTTATCTTGCTTAAGTCTCGCTCACCTTGTGACCTAGCTAAATATCAAATGATTATTATTCGCAAACATTGTCCGTGGAAACGTGCCATTGTGGAAAAAATTTCTCGATGATAAATTCTTTAAATATATATGGTCGGAGCTCGTATCATTTCGTGAATGGCTGACTAGAATAAGGACTGGGGAGCTCGGTCTTTATTCAAGTAACAATCACATGGAGCCTGCCAACAGTGAAGCCAAGGAAATTACAAGGAAAATTAAATATTGTGGCAGTGTTCGAATACAGAAATTTGCGAATCAAGTCGAATACTGCTATTTGAGAAAAACAACCTTGGAATACCGAAGTGAATGTCTTTTCTCATTTCGATGAAAAGTGAAGTATAAAGGTTGCCTGGAATCCTGTAGGCAAAAATTACGCCGTAATTGGCATCCGGGTGTCATCCTTCAACATGAAAAAACACGCCCTCGCATCACAAAAATGACCGAATTAACCAAAAGGGATAGGAAATATTTCCACGTCTAGCCTTTTCACCACAACGTCTATTTACGGAAAATCTTTTACCCTAGAACTGTTCTAAGAGCAGCTCTCAGCCAATCGGGAGGTCAAAATTGTCGAAGGTGGTCGGCCAATGTCAATTAGCTCTTAAGTGCGAAAAGCTTCGTGAGTCCGGCCGAGATTTCGCCTATTAAGACTATCGCCTGTTTCGGTCTCCGTCGAACGTGCTGCGCGGAAGAGTGTTTGACAATGGAGAAGAGGTAAACAATTTCTCGATTGCTTTTTTTTTTTTTTTTTTTTGCGGCATAATCAGCAGAAATTTTAGGAGTAGTGGTATAAAAGACCTCCTCTGGCATTGGAAGAGCATCGTGAACAGCGGTGGGGAATATGCAGTTGAATCATTCAGTGATTACTTCTGATAGAAGATGTTTTTTTTTTGTCATAGAGGCAAAAGAAAATAAGCACTGCATTAACTTACGCCCCAACCAATGCAATACGGTCGCAGTGTAACGGCTGCATTCATGTAGCGCTCCCTTCACTTCAGGCACTGCGAGCGTCTTACAGTGGCGCATCTCAAGATGTTCTGGATCGTTGCAATGTGATCGCGCCAGACGTTATCATTGCCTTTTTTTTATTATTATTCATGTTATCGCCTTTTTGCTTTTAATTAAAATCCGCATGATTATGTTTCTAACTGCATTATGTGTATTGATCCATGGTAGAGTGTATAAGCGCGACTGGACGAAGACGTAGAAAGAAACAGATACACAGACACAGCGCGATGAAGCGCTGTGTCTGTGTATCTGTTTCTTTCTACGTCCTCGTCCAGTCGCGCTTATACACTCTACCATGGATTCTAACCAACTAGCCCGCCAACGTGTTTTAGCCAAATGTGTATTGAAGGATTTAATTAATATTTGCCGACAACATGACTTCCATCTGGCCTTGCTTTTATGCACGTAGGTATACCGTGTGTCCTAGATAAGGTTAGCCAAGCTGTTGACAGAAAAAAAAAAAATTAAGAAATCTCTGTGCATGATACGTTTACTTACTTACGGTGTTCGGTCGTGAGAAGTCTCACCACCGATCACCTTACGTCTTAGAATTATATCTTGCAAGTGTTCCTTAATCTTCTTTCTTTCAACAGCTAGGCTAACGTTAGTTGGGACACCCTATATATGAATAAATATGCAGCATTAAGTTCCATATTCGAAGTCAGCATTTTCTTGACCCTTTACTGCACAATTTTTTGTTTCCTCAAAATATTATTCATGGAGTTGTAGGGAAGCATAAAAGTAGCTGCACTGCCTTGGAAACTAACTTTAGCGAATGTCTGTGGTTTGAATTTGCAGAAAAAATGGTATGTTGCATATTTGCAACAACGTGCAAATAAAGAAGTTGAAAATGAAAGATACGGCTTTGTGCGATTCAAACCCAGATGTTTATTTGCACGTGACAATCATTGGTGCACTTATGTTTTAGTGTGGAACAAAAAGAAGCAATTGTTTTTGTTTGTGCACCACAGGTGGTTCCCACAGTTCCTGTAGTGCGTCATGCAGATTCCCGTGCAGCCAGGAAACGATGCCGTGTTTTCGCGTACGTTATTGTCAAAATTTAGAACATAGAAGCACATATGTAAGGTTTGGCTCTTGACGACGGGACACGGCAGCGTGCGGATGCACCGCATCCTTTTGAAAAAAAAAGCGGTAATTGGACCAGAAAACATCTTGCGCACATATTAAATCGAGATGGACTTACACTCTTGTTTATCGTTGCTCCTGGAAGGGTCGCTGCCTTCACTGTCAGGAGGAATTGCTCGGCCATAAAAGTGTTTGGGAGCTATTTCACTTTTCCGAAGAAAGTAAACCATGCACACGTTGTTGCATTTGCGCAACATAGCAACGTTCCGTCGCCAGGAACAAAGTATTCCGAGAAAACATTGTTGTTGTTGTTTTTTTTTTGTATCTACAGAGTCAGGAGGATGTGGAGCTTAGCGTAAGAATTCTTTACTTTGCGATTTGTCTTATGGAGAAATACATTTACAATTGGCAAAACTTACCTGTATCACTGCTCGCGGGCAGCCTCCGCCACGTTTGTTTTGCTATAGAAGATGCAAAGGATGAGCACACATGGCAGCACAGGCGCCGTTTTTTAGACAAATGTTGCGGAAATGCAACAACGTGTACAGGCAGCTCCAAATGGACTTTGCTTCTGTTTTTAACGCCGTTCATCGGAATGTTGCGTAACTGCAACAAGGTGCAGTAAAGGGTTAATATTCGGTATCACGATTCCATTAGAAAAATTCTACTTTTCGAACGCCCTTTACTTGGTGTCATAATATGCAATGTAAAGATTATCTATTTGAGATTCTTGATTGCACGGTCAAACAAATTTAGGGCTTTAAAGTGGTTGTGGGTTGATGTACGTTAGGCGTTACATTATATGTTTAGTTGGTTATCGTACTTCGCTGGAAATAGAAATGGCCGTCTGTAAACGATTGCTTCTTCTATTCGCCGTATCACCTTCTCATATCACCACTACCCGCTGTTGCAGATGAGCGTATTTGCAATTAACCAATCGGTACTGTTAGCGAAAATTTCTTAATGTCGGTCACTGCAACACTGGAAAAGATTCCTGTTGCCTGCGTATATTCCTATACTAAAGAGTACTGTATAAGCACCAGCACACGGCATACTTGCAAAGGCGTTCTGCTGCTGTGTGATATGTTGGCTCGCGTTCCTTCGAACAAAATAGCTCGAAATAGTCATTGACTCAAGAGCATTTTTCTGAGGAACATAACCTCTAAACTATTTATCAGATTCTCTTGTATAGTTCGCAAGCGAACAGAAAGTATAATCCTTTGTTCTGCTCAAGATTATTATTATTATTATTATTATTATTATTATTATTATTATTATTATTATTAATATTATTATTATTTATTTATTTATTTATTTATTTATTTATTTATTTATTTATTTATTAAGAACTGCGCACAGTGGGCTACAAGAGAAACCGTAGTGAAAGGCTCCGAATAAATGTTGATCACCTGGGATCACCACCGCCGCCGAAATACAGCCACCATGGCGGGCAAGATAATTTGTCGATAGGCGGGGGTTTCATGCGAATAGCAGTGCTTCTCCTAAGTGGCATTCTCTGATGCCTACCGCCGATCGCATGGTATACTATACGACAGTCGGCTGTTTGGCCGCAGACACTGATCATCTTTCCTACCCGCGATGTTCGCCACTTCGGGCTTAACACCGTGTCGCTGTACGTTATCATTTGCGTCCTCCTTTTTTTCTTTTTATTTTATTTTTTGTTTTTGTTTTTTTTGCGGCATAACTACGGACGCAGTCTTTAATAACAATTACAACAATCAGAGTGGTACACTCTTGCTGCCTTCACTCTGCAAGTGACACATGCACTTTTTGGGTGTGATGCTTTACCAAACACGTGTCTCTTTCTTCTCAGTAACGTAGTAGCCGCGTGTGACCGCTGCTGACATGAAAGAAAACGGCCACACTTCGTCAACAAAAAGCGCGCATGAGTGCGGTGGCTGTTACTGTTGGGGTAAAAAACTGCTCCGCAATTACGGTATCGCTTCTCTAAAGCGCTGACTGGTCTTTGCTTGCGGTTCCTTTTGTCAATCGAGGTGCCCTTTTACCATTTCTGTGGTCTCCGGTATCGTTTACAGTGGCTTTTTGCTCTGCCGCGAACTATGTGTGGAAATATCGAGCTACCCGCCATGGTAACTTAGTTGTTATGGCGTTGCGCTGGGGCTCAGCTTGAGGTCGTGGGTTGGATCTTGGCCACGGCGGGGGCATTTCCATGGGGGATGAACTGCAAAAACGCTCGTGTGCTTGGATTTACTTGTAGGTTTTAGGGACGCTAAAGAGAAAAATTATCTGAGCTATAGTAGTAAATTACTCTTACGCCGTGCCATAAAATGGCTCGGTTACCATGACAGGATGTTTGATAAAAGCCAGGATAGACGCAAAAACGAGAAATCGGTCGCGACGCCACTTTGACGTTCGCGCACCAATTCGCCGTGACGTCATGAACTTTGACGGCGTCAGCTCGGGCCTTGTTAATTTGATATCGGTAGATATTGACTACAATGTATTCTAAAAAAGCCAAGGACTGAACTTAATTAGCAAGTTTTAAGAACGTTTACTCGCACAACTGCCCAAATACAAAAAAGATACTTTGAAATCCGCGACGTCACACTGATGGCGGGGATGTTTCGGGCGCGAAATTCGGAAAACGGAACCATGACCTTAATTTTATTTTGTAATGATCAACTTCTTAACGCCAAATCAACGAACGTAGAGACTTGAAAGCGTAAATTATTAGCCTAAACTGGGGTTCTTTGGCGCCCCTCTAAAGGACCTCAGTTGGTCAATATTAATCCGGAGCCTCGGGCGGCCTAATAACCAGATCGTGATTCTGGTACGTAAAACCACGTAACTTTTAGATATCGGACCTTCCGACTCCTGAGAGACTTGTGTAGTCAAAAACTCGCCATGCTGCCTTGTCACCGCCACGCTTGTGCTTCAGTAGCAACGTGGTTTCCACCGGTTTTCTTTGAGATTTGTGGTCATTCATTCATTCATTCATTCATTCATTCATTCATTCATTCATTCGTTCGTTCGTTCGTTCGTTCGTTCGTTCGTTCGTTCGTTCGTTCGTTCGTTCGTTCGTTCGTTCGTTCGTTCGTTCGTTCTTCTTCTTCTTCTTCTTCTTTTTCTTTGCTCACGTGATGCAATACTGGGGGTATTCACTATGAATACAGGCTTTTAAGGGAATGCACTGAATTTCGCTTTAGCCATAGACAAACATAAGTGTGCTGTAATGACTGGTTTTGAAGATGTCCTCTTTTTCTGAGGCACTGGCGGAGACGTTTTCACTAAAGCGGGGCTAAGTTCAGACACTCGGCACGTAATTCCGTAGCGTGTCAGGACGACTTCCTCGGAAAAGCGCGTGTGAAACACCACTCTATTCGCGCTGCATAGTAAGTTGGGTGGTTTATGCAACAGCGCGGTCAAGATACTGCATTTGAATTTCCTTCCTGTTTTTGTCGTTAAATTCAGGAAAGCGGGCTTCGGGGGGAAATAAAGCTTTTTGTTCAACTACACGTTTTCCACACATTGATGCCTAAAAATGGCGCTGGGAAGTTATGTGGTACTTTTGTTTTTTCATTCACTGGGCATTCGCTTGTCGCTAACACTCGCGCTGCACGACCTGCGATTAGTGCGGCGTCATGTAGCAGAGAAAGAAAACGCGCGAAAAGAGTACCTATACAGGGACGTGTGCTCGGAGTAAAGAAAACCCGCAATCCTGATGCAGCACTGCGGCGAGTGTCTTGCATTCTGGTGCGGTTGCACACAAACGGGACGCAATGCGTCTCCGAGTAGTAACGCCGGGTGTGCGACTGAGGTTCGTCGTCAACATCCGCGTGCCGTGGTTGACGTACATGGCTCGGCGTGAGTGCACGCGCACAATGGTGGCTCCGCGGGGAGGACGCACCCGAGGAAAGCGAGGTTGGAGGGAGGCGCACACAAAGGCGCGTGTGCGGCTTGCCTCTGGGTGGTCATTAGGCCTAGACGAGGCATTTCTGCATCTCGGGCAGAAAACAAGCGCACGACGCAGAATAGGGAGGAGGGGGCCCAAGACGACGCCAGCGGCAAGAAGGGCGCCCTGCTATGGGAACGAGGAGTAGGAATTTAATAAGCGATTTCTGCTCCTCTGGCTGCGCGCCCTTGTGCTCGGCTTGCCGCGGGCCCCGCCGCAGTCCCTTCTCCTCCGCGATGCATCCGCTGCGGCCTCGCTCACGCTGCTTCTTCCTGCAGCAGGGAAGTTTCTTTTACATGCTAATAAACAAGCGCCGAAGCGGAGGGAGGTGACCGGAAGCCTCGTTTTCCACCCCCTCTTGGCGGCGACGTCGCGCTGGGCAGCCGAGCCCTGGCAGCTACGCACACGTATCGATCTCGCGACGTGATCAATCAATCAGGGTTCCCGGAGTCCGTCCCGAACGTCCGGCAACCATTACCGATGCGCCAAGGGTGAAAGAGGCGCGCTGGGCTGTAGGAGAAGCGCGGGATGGGAAGGACGCGGTCCGCTAATGATGGCGCATTTTAAAAGGCTCGCTTTCTTATCGCTTGCGCTGTCCTCCCTCTCTCCCTCGCTCTCTCCGTGGTCCTAGTCTTTCTTTCTTTCTTGTTCTTTGATTTTTGTTTCCTTTCCTTTTCGCTTTATCTATTTACTTTTTTCTCTCTTTTTTTGCGTAATCAAGCGCTGTGGCTTCATGTCGATGCGTTGCCTGGACCTTCCCTGCCGCTTTGCACCACGCTTTCTTTCTTTCACTATATCTTTCCTTTTTCTCCTTTTTTGTTCCCCCTGATCCCACCGCCTTTCCTCATCCCTTATGCGGCCTATCCCTGCTCTCGTTTTTAACCGTAGAGCCCATACGTCTTAGGTGCCTCGTGCACTGGCGACATGTTTGTCAATATAGCCGCCCGTGGCGGGGGGTCTTCTAGAGGGTCGTTATATAGGCGGTGGCGCAAGTTGAAAAGAAGCTGTCGGATCCAGGCTGTGTCGGGCATTTTATACTTTTATTCCTTAAATTTCACGTACTATGCCGCTATCCTTCCGTTGGTTTGCATGCATGCTAGGAATGCTGGGAAAGTCCTATTACTTCAGTGCACACCGTCGTCATGACCGCTAGTATGAAGAATAGGTGCAGTGCCTCCGCAAACTAACATAAGCATTGTTCTTGTATTCAAGTCTTAAAAATAGGTGCTCCTCGGAACTGCCCATATTAGACCCGCAATTTCATTGAGCATCGCTTACACGTTATTGTGCCCCACATATGTAAATGAACCTGTCACCTGGTCAAGCACAGTTCAAATTAACCTTCTTTGGTCGTTGTTAGCGATTGAACGTTGCATTCATGAGCGCTTATTACTTCTTCACTGAAACATCGGAAAGGGCTAAGCGCAATGCCCTGCAGTTTCCGAGGAAACTTAAAAAAAAAAAGACAATCATCTTGTGCGTCTGCACTTTCTGAGACGAATAAACGTACCCTTTACTTTGCCCTGAATTCATTTTACGAAAGGGACCTTTCATTGCAAGCGGATGTGCTCTCGCGCGTCGACTACGCAAACGGCCTAAAGAAAGCTGCTGCGCTTCTCCAAGTTCACCGGCCTTGGTGACCGCCTGAGAGACTGGCTGTCTTCTCTCCTATACCTCTTCTTTCTGTGTTCCCCATTTCCACTTTCATAGTAGCGTTGCCAACCGCCACGTTGCCAATGTAACCTCCTGACATTTCCCATATCGTCTCTCTCTCGCTCTCTCTCTCAGCAGATTCACATTTCCAATCGTACAGGCAGGTATGCTTTAGGCATTGGACAGGTATTTTATTTAACTGTGACAAACATACATGATTCGATTATTTTACTATTTGTGCGCGACCGGCAAGAGTGAGATGATTATTCGTGTTCTTGCCATGAAGCTTTTTGGTATTTCGTTTATTCTATAGAAATATAATTGTTGATATTAAAAGACGTACCAGCAGATGGATGAGAAATTATCAACAATGTATAGCTTGCCCCCATGACCACATTTACAAAACAACTGAATTAATTGCTGGAGCTATGACGACGTTCGCGGCGAGTGGAATATGTCGTTGGTGTTTTCCTTGATTATACCACATGGAACTGTCAAGCGATGTGTGGTCGACACTTCGATAAGACGCTCCATTCGTTAAGCGAAAATTCAGCAAGGGGAAGAGAACTTATTCATTCCCTTTTTATTTATTATTTTTTTATTTATTATATTAACTTAGTTATTTACCTAATTATTTACTTTTATTTGGTATTTATTGATATTTCCTTATTTACTATTAACAAACCCCTTTGAGCACGGTCGAACGGATCCGCGTCTCCATAGAAAGTTCAACCGCAGGAGATTGAGGCAAGCGCAGGAGCCCCAACCATCTACGACTGCGGCTGGCTCGAAAGGCGTGGGGCAGTCTCGGGCGTCACGAGTAGGGGACTCATTTCTGCACCTTGGCGGCCCAAACAACTTTTGGAAAACACATGAACCAACCACTAACAGGGAGCGAGCACGATTGCAAAATTAGAACGTACGACCCCCACTACCTGTAACATAAGTTAAGCATGTAAGATTTCTAATGTGTGAATATTCTTTAAGTTGTGTATTTCGTTACGTCATTTATGTACCCCCCAGTGCCCATACACACTATGCAGCAAGCACAGCACGTTTCCACTGACGCAGCCCCACTGCGGCTGCTTCCCTGATATAGCCTACCCGATTTTTTTTTTTTTCTGTATTGAATAGATTCGTTTAACCGTGACAATAGGACATAATGTGTGTCGGAACTTGCATATCCGGAATGTTTGCTTGACGTAAAAATCATCTCACCTGATTTAAAAATTTTATCCCGTGTAAGCCTTTGTTAGTCAAGTCTAGACGTTGGTAGTTAAGTGTTACTTCTTATTGTAGAGTTATTTTTGGAGAAATTGTGGCGTTATGCGCATCACCCTCTTTGATTGGAAGGTCTTGACTCAAAGAGCTTCCAAACAGAATTTGTTTAGCTGTCACTGATACTGTCTATGCAATGGGCACTTTCCGCGGCTGCGGCTTTAACCTATGTTTGGGGGTGAATCAAAAAGTATTACCCCCCCCCCCCTTTTTTTTATTGCCAAGTTACTGCTGTAAATGCTAAGTCAACATATCCATTCCCAACGGTGGACCATTCTTGGACCGGCACGGCGCTGCTGTCAGTTGTTGAAGATGGCGGTTGTGCTTCACACGTCCACGGCGTACGAGCAACGAAGTGGGATTCGTTTTCTGTGGAACAAGGGACGAACACCCATCGAAATCCACAGGGAGAGTGCAGCCCACGTATTGGGAAAGGTGTCTCGCTTTGAGAAGTGTGAGGTGGCGGTGTTGTGAGTTCGCAAAAGGCCGTGAACACGATAAAGTCAAGACATCTGTCCGACGGTGGTTCCGCAGTCAGCCGGATGAATTCTACCACACGGGCATCTCAAATTTAGTGCTGCGATGGAACAAATGTCTGAACCGGTGGGGGGACTATGTGCAAAAATAGCGTAAGGTACGTAGAATAGTACGTATATTTGTACTTGAAAAAGGGGCACCAGCGAAACACAAAGGACGCGTACACAAGGAAAAGGCGTTGGACAGCGTCTGTCCGTGTCTAACGCATTTTCCTTGTGTGCGCGTCCCTTTGTGTTTTGCTTGTACTCTTTTTTTCAAGTTCAGCATGCAACAACTGGCCCAAGTGCTTGCGCTAATGTACGTATATTTGTAATTACCTCTGTGTACCTTATTTTGCTTAATAAAATATAAGCGCAAGGACTTTCTCATTGGCTCTCGTAGTATATGTTATACAGTGCAAAAGCATGCCCGTTGCTTGGTTTCGTATAGCAGTACAGACGATGTCAAGGTGCTTTTATGGGGTGTAAAACGGCAAAAACTCCAGATATTTTCGACTGTATATTCACAACTAATAATCTATTATTCCTAACAAAAGCAGATAGACTAATTTGTATCCATTTATTGATGTCCACATTTGGAGACAGGAATTACCATGTTTCAAGTATTGCTTTGTCGTTGTATAGATTAGTCGCCGTTGTTTGTTCGCATCCGGAAACACAGATAACTTTATGAACGAACCACTACAATGATGGTTGCTACGTGGTTTTGCGACGATCCTGAGCCATTGTCTAACTCGGAGCTTGTCTTGACAGCGGTCAAAAACGATCTTAATGTAGTGCCATCGCTTGTTCCAACTGTAAACATTGTGCGCCAAGTTTTATCTTAGTATTTAGTGTATATGCACTGAAATGTCAAAGCTATCTTGGAATGTCTTTAATACCTCAGTTTTCATTCTCGTGCACAATACACCCAGTCTTTTTTTTTTTCCTCAACGCCTGTGCGTCTAAGAAACTGTAATACGTTGGCCATAACTTTGACATAGCTGTGAACCTGCGAGGTTATAATGGCAGTCGGTGCAGAAAGCAGTGCGCTTCTGAATTTTCGCAGGTTTCCTTAGGACGAATTGTCAGGGTCCATTGCTTCTCCAGTTCTGTCGCAACTTGGAGAACCGGAAGTTCGCTCATTAGTGACAAACACGACAGCATGGGGCAAACCAGGTGACTTCTACATGTTGTTCGGAAAATCAGTGCGTGCAGTGTGTTAACTTTGTAAGAATTCATAAAATCTTAGTCGATTTCCATTATACGTTTTGCACACCGATGATGGAGAATTTTACGTTATGCATCATAAGTTATGCACGGGTGCCAGGCGTTGACAGCTTACTTTGCACAAATGTTTAATCTGCGGATTCTGCTAGTACTCTGGGGTTACGTTCCTGTGGACATCTCGCATTTATGTCTACGCAGTCGGTTAAGGTTATGCTGCTTGATTTGATGCATTGTTTCATTCGCTCTGCCAATAACAAAAAATGTCGCATCGTGTCAAATCAACGGAGCTACGTTCAAATCAATGGGGCTACGTGGCTCTTTCTTTTTTTTTTTTTTTCTTTAAGAACGCGTCAAATAAAATTGCTAAATGAAGAAACAACATGTGCTGCGCTGTCAACTTGTGTTTCGGACTCGTTTCTTCGTGTAGTGCTTTCAAGTCAGCGCGTTCTTAAAAGAAATGTCAATTGAATGTTGTGACACATGGTACAGAGAGGTTACCCACATGGTCTCGCACGTAAAGTTACTACGCAATTCCTGAATCCTGTCCTGCTACTTCGACTCAGTACTAGTTTGCTTCAGCTTACTGCTACTTCTTTCTTACTACTCCTACTTCGACTACACTGCTACAGCTACGACAATTACTTCTGCTTACTACTACTTCTACTCACTACTACTACTACTACTACTACTACTACTACTACTACTACTACTACTACTACTACTACTACTACTACTACTACCACCACCACCACCACCACCACCACCACAACCACCACCACCACCACCACCACCACCACCACCACCATGATTGTGCCTTATATGCTAGGAATGCATACAACTTTGTATTCAACGAAAACGAGCTTCACTTTATTGTTCAACACGCGCGTAAGAGTAAGCGCAGATAGCATATCGCCCTCCTCTGTATGCTGCCCTCGTCGTGCCCTTTCCAGCAACAGTCCCGCCATTCGTACTGCGCGATGTCACAGCGACCCGGGCGCGTGACCATCGCGGCGCCACTAGCGCATTCGTGGTTCCAATCTCGCCATGCGGCGGCGGCGGCAGCACCTTGGCGCTCCAGAGCCGAGCGGCTACCTCACTTCCGCGCCCACTGCCGTGATGCGGAGCTTTTAAAATGGCGGACTTTTGGGAGAGTTGAGCAAAGAAAAATCATTATTCTCCTTTTGCCGGAATGGCATTTTTCTTGCCCATATCCCCGTCTACGCACCCACACACTTACATACACAAAGATACGCACTACGGGACTTTTTTTGTTTCAGTCATTCTTTTCTTTTTTCTTTATCGTTTATCACCAGCCAAGAATCTTTTCTTATCTTTGGAGCTCCCTTTTCCCCTCTCGGTGCATGCAGGCGTGTAAAAAAATGGACGTGCGAGGGACGGGAATGCCGTGCTCCTTTGTGCGTGGGTCCCTTCCCTTTCCCACTCTTAATGACAGCGTCTCGGGGCAGCGGTAGTGGCCGGTCATTCCCGCTCCGAGCCCCTCTTTTTAATTTTTTTTTTTTTTGCTTTTCTCTACTCGCCATCACCTCACCCTCGGTGCTCTCATCACAGCCGCGTCGCTGCCCCCGCAGCACCTCCCTCCTCCGCGCAGGCTCTCCTGATTATACGTATGTACATATCTTTCTTCGCCTCCGCTGAGGATACTTTCCCGGGTTTTTTGCTCCTGTCGCGAGGGTTCCGCCTGCAAGGGAAGGGGGACAGGCAAGTTGAGGAGCGTCTTTAAACGAAGACGACAGGCGAAGGAAGTTGCGCGGCCTCTCCCACCTCTGCCAGCCGTAAAGAAAGAAGGTATAAGTAATAAGAGGTACCGAGCGGCAAGAACAAACGAGAAATTCTTTAAGATTCTCCCGCCGCCGCTCCCGCTTTCTTTTTTTCTGCCTCTTCCGCTTTTTCCCTCAAACTCGCTATTCCTTCCCCTCTGGCCGCACATACGCACATCTCGCTGCCCCTCACCGTGCCATCGCTCGGAATCGATCGACGTCTCTTGGACTTGCGAGATTTTATTTTCCCTTGTCCCGCTCGCGCGCGCGCGCGCTCGCTCGCTCGCATTTGTGTGCGTATTTTTGTTCTAAAGTCCGCATTTTCTTTCCACCCCCTCCCTTTTCCATATCCTGTGCTTCTTCCTTCGTGTTACGTACTCTTGTGTATTTGTAAATAGGCGGGGGAGATCCCGGGACTTGGCTCTCTCTCTCTCGTCGCGAATCTCCCGGAATCCTTCTTCTTGGCCCCCCATCCGCTGGCGACTAAACAAGAAAATTTCGCCTCTCTCTTTCGCCGACGTGCCGTATTTGTTCGTTCGGCGCGCGCTCTCTTGGCACGCGCCCTGCCTCCTCTGCTGCCGGCGTCTTCCTCCGCCTTCATTCCGGCGCTGCGAGATTAAAGGAGCTGCAATGAACAAACAACAAGCACACGGCGCAAAATCGACGGGAGACGCGCTTCGAGAGTGGAAACGGAGATAGATACAGACTCGGGCGTGCAGATGCGTGCGCCACGGAAGAGAAATGAAAGGACAAAGAAAAAAGAAAGAGGAAGAGGGGCGATGCAAAGGAGGAGCGCAGCGAACTGTGCCCCGAGCCTCGAAACAAGAAAGGCGGAAAGAGCGCGCCCTGAAATCGGCAGCTGCGGCGGCCTCCCATTGGCTCATCCCAAGGTGGCGAGGAATTTGCATGTAGCACGCCCCTTCCTCTCCTCCGCTCCCCGCGCTTAATTTTTTGAGCAGGCGCGCTTTCTCCCCCTCACTCTCTTCTTTGGACGCGCGCGCGCGCCTCGGGCTTTAATTTTATGAAACTTCGTACGAGCGGCGAGGAGGGCCGTCCCTTCTCCGCAGTAGCCGTTGTCATCATCATCATCAGCCAGTGTTTCCTTCTCGCGCTCGACACCCTCGGCACAGCGGCGTTTTTGTTTCCGCGGCCGGCTTGTCTCTCTGCAGAAGGAGGAATTTGAATAGTGGAACGAAGGGGGCCCCGCAAGGCGACGGCGGCCACCGGAGGATGGAGCCAAATGGATGCGGAGCAAAAGAAAGAGAAGGAGATCCACGCGGCCGAGTCCACCCCCCCTCCATGCCCCGCGGCTGCTCTCACCCCCCGGCTGGTCTTCCCTCTCCCCGCGGCGCTTTGCCTGCTGCTTGTTTGGGGCCACCGTTGTTACTCAAAAGTTTAAAAGCGTCGCTAGCTGGCAACAATGGTGGCCAGCGACGGTCCAGGCGAAGGAAGGCAATCGATACATTTCGCGTTTTAAGCGGATGGAAAAGAAAGGAGGTGAGCGAGCAGTGGGCGAACAGAGACAGCTCCTTAGGCAATGGCGGATGCTACTGCATGGGCTGCCCGCACTTTCTTTTTTTTTTTTTCATCTACGAAATGGCCGAGCTTCGTTGCACAACGCGCAGCGCGCTCGATGGCTTGCGTCGTACGGCTGCGTTTGTGACAGGCCCGTCGCTGAGGAAGTCATGTGGCATCGTTGTCTAGTTTCTCTTTTCTGTTTGAACCTGTCTGCACTGGTGTTCTGCACTGGTCATTCATCGTTCCATGCTGCATGTTCATCTTTAGGTGCATGCCTTGCCTGCGTGCACTTTGGCTTCACGTTGTTTGTTTGTTTGTTTGTTTGTTTGTTTGTTTGTTTGTTTGTTTGTTTGTAATAGAATAGTCTCTGCTTTCGTTAGAAAGCTGCTGCGGGGCAAATTAGGTCTGCATAAACATCCCACAGTGCTCTCAGTCTAAAGGAGGAAGTGTTATCGAAAGATTTGCATATTACACATCATGGAGGCGCCGAGCTCAGCACACGAAGCGTGAAATCTCTACTTGCAAGCTCCTCGTAGTTCCGTTGCTAGTCATGCATACCTCAATGGGAGAGAGGGCGGGGGACAGCTGTCATGGATGGGGCCTCTTCGATACAGTGCGGGGTGTCAAATTCCGGAAGTCTAGAACAGAGTCCCGATACGCACACTGAAGTTTTTGCATTGATGGTTACCCCTGTCCCGGAATTTGAATCTTCCAGCAGGGATAGATCACACTTCTCGCATCGTCGGAGAGGACAGTGGCGCTCATTCTTAAGCAATAATATATTATTGTTATCGTGAGGAGCTGCGGTCTTTCTTCTAGAGCACTTGGGGTGTATCTTTAACCAACGCTGTCGCTGTTAGTATTCGAGCGTACGTCATCAAAGTACAACAGCAAGTGCCTGTCTTCGCTATCGCCGTCTCCGTGGCGTTGAATCGGATCAACGATATTCAAGTTGCCGGCCACCATCTAGAGAAGCCAGGCAAACACGCCACAGAGAAGCTTCAAGTGCTCAAGCATATAGCAACAACGGCATCCTTAAGAAGGTGTTACCGCGCCTCGCTGAATATCTCGGAGGTCATGATGCGAGATTTCCGTCGTATCCGCTAAACACCAGGCGTACGAGTCGTCTGCTTGGGTGCTATTTAAAAGTTATTAATAAGAAAATTCAACAGTTACCAGTCCTGAAGCTTCGCAACGATTGCCATGAAAAGTATATACTACTAATTTATAACTAATTTAGCCAAAGTGAAAATTCGTTACAATTGGCTTTGACAGGGCCAATCCAATTGTTCAGTTGGATTGGCTCTGTCAAATTCATAAATTCACATAAGAAATGCTAAATACGCCGGACAGCCGTCTTTGCTTTGATTGTAAACACTCCCCAAAAACAAAAGCCACACTTTCTTAACTACTCGCACACTGCTCTTATTTAGCATGCTTATGTTGGTTGTTCTCTTTTCCTTTTTTTCTTTCTTTTTTTTTTCTTTCTTTCCCTCTTTTTTTTTTTTTGTGCTACCACATTTCGGTCACCTGCGTGAATTTCACATGGTGGCTGGCAGCCGAAAATATTTGCAAAGAATAACTTCGGCGAATAATTAATGCGACTGAATGATCAAGCATAACTTTCTTTTTGGAAGAAATCAATATAGGTCGATTTAGGAAATAAAATCAAATAACTCGGAACCGCTGTCGTAGCACGCGATCGGGCAGCCTGTAACGACAGCGGCACCATGCCAAGATAATGGCGCGAGCGCAGAAGCCGGAGGGCAGTGCGCGTGCGCAATGGTGACTACACGAGCGGGCCTGGTCCTTGCTTAGCCTACGCAAATAAAGTGACTGCTGATTTTCAAGTACTGTAAGCTTTATTTAAATCAAGAGCAACAACTGCAAGGCACACCGCGCCGTCATATCTTGATTTCACCAGCCGAGAGGAGAAGAGAGATAGAGATTCTTGTTTGGGAAGGAAAAACATGGGGTAAAGTGCAGCGCAGTAACTGTCTCTCAGATGAGGACACCTCAACCGCGCTGCACAGGGGGGGACGGGGTAGAAAAGAGTGGCTGGGTACAGTTATCATCTTTGCCTGTACCTCCGCCCTGTTGTCAGACCAAACGCCGCACGCAACAGCCGCGTCACATCAGGGAGGAGCTTTACGCCGATCCTCGTTATCTTGCACGCGTAATCATGCGAGCGACAATTAAAATTTGGAGTCGGATATCTCGGAGCACAGACACACTATAGCACTGTAAAATAATTTGCACCCTAAAAAGTGAAAAAGGGTGTAAATGTGTCTATAACTCACACCCTTATGGTGTTATCTATATAACGGACACCCTAAGGGTGTGAGTCATAGACATTTTTAAAAATTATTTTACAGTGTAGAAGAGTTATTCCAACTGATACCGTGTAGAAACACGACTGCCTCTAAATATTCAATACAAACATACTCACTTACTGCATTCAATAAAAAGTTAATTATTCAATTTTAGTTAATTAGGCTGCTCACAGCGATAATTATCATCTCTATTTGTGTCCCCCTGACCACATAACTTATTTGCAGACGTGGTCTTCGCGTGCCTCCCAGTGCCTAATTTTAAGAAAACCATAACGCTTAATTTTGAACACCCTGTATATTCTTTGACTTTACAACCACAAATTCAGCGTTTTTTAAAGAGCGGTGTTTTCTTTAATGAAGTGTATGACTATAGTGCTTTATATACGGGGCGTGGTAAGGTGCAGAATTGTGAGTGGCTTTACTACACAACTTATAGACATGATAGTGAGGAAACCATAAATAAGGTGCACAAGACTTCTTCTTATTCATACTAATCGATCATCTCCTGTTCCACAAGCTCCAGTACATCTTTATTTTATGGACATAACATGGCGTAAGTTAGAAAAGTGATGATATACGCACTGTCGTTTTCGTTCCTTACTGTTGTTTATCAATTTAGTTGTCGATGCGTTTAAGTAAAAGGACCCGAGTGGTTTTTCGTCGGGGTCAGCCATCGTTCAGTGACATGCTGTTTTCATGAAGTTGGAAACGCGACTGCATAGTGGTCATGTTAAGGTCACGTGAACATTGCCCCCTTTTACGTTACCTCTGCATAGCTGCACAGCGGTGGGTTCGGCGCAAATCATGAAATCTATTTATTTCTTGTTTCCGTGTTTGGGGATTCCCAGGTCCACTTCCTGTTGCTGCGTTTCCGGAGTAAGGTATTCATTATTTGCAGTCGTTTTTCTTTAGTGCAGTCGTTTTTCTTTCACGAACTCGGCCAACATACGTCCTCTAATATTTTTTTTAGTCGATCCCATATAGTTCCTGTTTCACTATTCCACTGCTTACCCTTTCTCCTCTTTTGTATGGAGGTCGGCCGTGGCTACGGTGTACCAAGCTCTGACCTTTCTCTTTGCTATTTTAACTTCATAGTACTGTTACCCGCCGCAGCGGCTTAGTGGCCGTGGCGTTGTGATGCAGATCGCGAGGTCGACGGTTCGATTACTGGCCGCGGCGGCCGCATTCCAATGGCGGCAGAACGCAAAAACTTTCGTGTGCCGTGCTTTGGCTGCACGTTAAAAAAACGCACACACACACAATGAATCCGGAGCTCTCCACTACAGCGTCCCTCATAAAAAATTGTGTAATTTCATGACGTTAAACCCAATATTTTTTTTTTTAAATACAACTGTTCCACTTCATCATCGTGATTTGGCTTTGGCGCAAGGACTTGTACTACATATATCAAATTTATGTCTCTCACTTAGCTTTGTTACAATGCCCGCTGCACTTTCGTTAATGCTGTTGAATTCATTGATGTTGCCTCTGTGTCCTTAAAAATCATATACCCCACGCCGTAATCTCTTTTAAATGAAAGGTCCTTGTAGCAGAAGAAGTGCCGGAGACTGGGGGTTAATTGCAAAATTTTTGCACATTTTATTCGTGCGAGATTAGCACTTTATAGCTATATAGACCTGCTCTCGCAGCTGCATTATGCAGCGAAACTCGCGGAATCTCTGCTGCAGGCTTCCTGTGATGTAGTGAAGTCGCCTCGTTTCAGTTGACATATTGATGCTGTCGTGTTAAACCTTGTAATCTATTTTATTTTTGCTTACTATACGCACCCTCTCTACAGCCTTGGTTATATTCAACTGCATTTTTCATGTAACCCGAACCTTGAATTACAAATATATATATATATATATATATATATATATATATATATATATATATATATATATATATATATATATATATATATATATATATATATATATATATATATATATATGGTAATTAGTAGACATATCACGCAAATAGCGTATTCTTCAGTCCTCTTGAGCTTTTCAGACGGATATACTATATCTATGTGCGAAGTATTTCTTTTTTCCTTTTAATTTGGTTTAACTTACGTCTAATGTGTGGTATTATAGTCTGTTGGCTGCAAGCCGAGGTTCACTGCCAAAGGGTTTCCGAATAACCATGGTGTGTCGCTTCGAATGTTAGTTTTGTTCTAGTTTTATCCACCTACAGTTCGCCTTGGCAGGTTTTCTGAGGAATCTCTTTCTTGTACGGTCAGCAGTAAAGTTTCACGCAAGCATTATTACTGCGTCGAGTGGGTCGCATTGAGCTCTGCGCATCATCGGCTTTTGATGAGCTCGTCCTCCTGACATAAACCGAAAGATCAAACGGCCTGTGCACTTAAAGGTAGACACGAGGCGCGCTTCCCTTTACTGCCCCCCCCCCTCCCTTTTCCTCGCCTTCCTTCCTTGCACCGCAGCCCTAGCATTCCGCCGTCGGCCGCCATGAAGCAGGGTGCGTGTTCCGTCTTCTCCGAGCGGAACGAAGAGCGAGGCTGCGTAACGTAAATAGCCTTCAAAAGGCAAGGAGATCTAGATCGAAGATCTCGATCAGAACGAAACTTGAGAACGACGAATGGGATGGACACGGAAGCGGCTTAATTTGCATACGAAACTTGCATCATCGACCGGTGGGCCTTTTGCGTTCGCGCCACACTCGCAGCCTCGGTGCAGGCCGCCCGAAGCCTCCCCTGTTCCAGTATAGTAGTGCCCCCCCCTCTCAACCCCCCAACCTTTCCCCTGGTCGCTCCCCCGCGTAACTCAAGCCGCCGTGCGCGATCGGGGGACGACGCTGCAGGGCGACTTGTTTATTTGCGGCGGGGTAAATAGGCCGCCCCGGTTGCATCTGGGCCCGGCTGATCCCCTCTCCTTTCCTCGGCGGTTGCTGCTTACCTGGCCGGATGCATTTGCATGCGGTTCTGCTCGTGTTACCAGGCTCGGTTTAGAGCATGCCGAATCGACCCAGACACTCATTTCCATAAGCAGCTTTCTTGCTCCAGTTTCTCTTCTTTTTTCTCTCTCTCTCCTGCGTGAGCTTTCATCCCCGTTTCGTGCCGCTTTTCTTCTTTGTCCGCTTGCTCCCATGCTTTCTTCATCACTCCGCTTCTCGTGCCTCCGGTTGGTGAAAGGCGAAAGGGAAGAATTCTCTCCTTCCACGCGCCGTTCATCGCGGCGGCTCTGGCGCTTCCGCGGCCGCTCGTGTTGTCGACCGCGAGGTGCGGCACGCGCTTGCGAATGCGCCGCCGAACGGCCGCGGGGGAGGAGACGCCCACGTTGTGTGTCGGCGTCCTCTCGCCTGTGCGCCGCTGGTCGCGCGCGCAAGCACGTAACGAGCGCGGGAGCGTTGCACGTGCGTGCGTGGATGGTGTCGTAATGCCGAATATGTCGAGCATTGGCTCTCGGCACGCCTGGTCGTTCCCGTTCAGTTGGGCTTATTTCTCTCGCTCAACCCTATGCTATCCCACTTTCAACGTGAGCTTGATGCAAAGTACCCGGCTCGTTAATGCTCCTTTGATTCGTTTGCTACTGTTTTACTGTAGGAACAGCGCCGACAGGCGCCGACGCTCCGGGGTGGGGAGGGGAAGGGGGGAGCGACGAAAGTATCGTTCCTGCGAATAAGCGAGGAAAATGGCGGAGATCGACCTGTCCTGGTTATTTTGTGCCTGCATTCCTTGAAACTGACCATGCTGGTAACGTCGGTTGTCGCTTAGGTGTTTGCGGTGATACACCATTCCACGTAAATGAACATTAACACAAAAAACTTCTTCGACTTCTTCGATTTCTTCGATTTCTGGCCATGGAGAGTACATTCGTACAGAAAAAAAAAACAGTGCAATGTTATGTGAATTAAACATTAAGTTGCCTGGTTTAAGCATGGTTTAACGTCCCGAAACAGCTCAGTGGGCTGTGAGGGATGCGATAGTGGAGGATGCCGGAATAATCGCCACAAGGCCCATAGTAGCGTTTTTGATACGCTATAACGAACTTTCAGTTAGGAATATTTATAAAAGACGACTACTAATTAATACAGTAATTAATTTTTATTTCTAATAATGAATATGACGTTGCGAATATGACGTTGCGCAAATAACATTTAATGTCAATCATAATTGGGATCAAGTTGGAACACACAGTATTCTCACTCATATAGCGACATCAATCATGCAATGAAACGGTCCAAGTAAATGTGGGGCCTATGGTAGGATATTAAAGCAGGCTTTGTTGGCAACTTATTCAGAAAAATTCAATTCAAAGAATAAATTTTGTATTAAGCGAAAAGATAGATTTTTGTACTGAACAGTCACAATATTGCGCCGAGCTTCTCTTTATTTTGTCTTCACAGCGCTGTTCGACATGTTGAATTGAGTTCAATTGGATTCTGGGGTTTTACGTGCCAGAACCGCGATTTCATTATAAGACACGTCGTAGTGGGGGACTCCTGGTTAATTTTGACCACCAGGGGATCTTTAACGTGCCCCCAATGCACGCGAAGCTGGCGTTTTTGCATTTCGCCCCCGTCGAAGGGCGGCCGCCGCGTTTGGGATGTGATCCCGCGACCTCGAGCTTAGCAGCGCAACACTAAAGCCGCTGAGCCACCGCGGCACGTGGTCAGCATGTTACACCGGCCCCATTAACGTGTTTTTATTTTGCCTTTTTTAATATTTACTGGGTTCTTCACCGATGTATTATTTATCAAACTAAACTTTAATTGAATGCTCATTGCGTTTTATGCAACCCCCCCCCCCCCCCCGCTTTTTTCTTTTTTCCAATACAAATTCTAAAAATCATCCTTAACAGTTAGCCTAATTGTACAGCATGATAATAATTATTTGACTAGGCGGACGTCATTTGCACAAGCAAAGTAAATGATTGGCTGATTAACAACGTTTCGCATATTTGGTCGTTAACTAGGAATTGTAGTGCTCGTGTTAAATGTGAATTGAATCGAATTGAATTGAAGTTTTATTCTCCTTGAACAAATACACAAGGAAGGAGTAGCCACAAAAAGCTACTGAGATTAGTAGCTTGACGAGGTGGCTGCCCCTTTACACAGCAGCATTTGAAAGCCGGTGAGTTCGCAAGGCATGCAGGTATGTCTATTTAGATGAAGCTGTGATGCTTGCACCAGTATTGGCATATTTCATTTCAAATACCGCCGTGAAGAAAATTGGCGTTCCAATTAAATTTGTCCTTTTTTCCTCGAAAAGTATTTCTTTCTTTTTTTCCTCCAAGAAAAGTGATTACACGTGCAAGAAATGTCCACCGCATCGAGGCATACATCTGAGACAGTATTATTGTGCTTATGCCACAAGCTATTAAGGCGCAGAAGCTGTTTTTCGAGAGGTCACCTGCAGACTTCTGTTCCATGAGACGGAAGCTACGTCATCGCCCAACATGGCGACACCTGGTCAGCCCGCTTCAGGTCAAATGGACAGCCGTTTCTAACCCGTTTGCCTCCTCACGGGAAGTGAATTGTGCTGCAGACTTTCATCACACCTCCGCAGCAAAGTTGCGACGTTATCTCGGTGGTCTCTGGAAATTGGTTCACGAGGTCGAGGGAAGAAGCCCTTGCGTATGGTAACGCACGCGTGGCTAGCCATTGTCACTGTCTTGGATTGACGTGGCTTCAGGCAGCATCGTCTCAAGGCAGCTCGTGCCTTGAGACGATCGAAACATACGCTGGCGCATGCACACGCGTGAACTCGTCGAATCACTCAATTTCAGTAGGTATAAAGATGCGAAATAAACAACGACATGAAGACACACGTCCCTCGTTCTACGCGTCTCACTACTAGAGCCAAATAACAAAGAACGCTCACAAAAAAAAAAAAAAAACGAATAATCTTTTCGGCCACCCTTTTCTCGCGACAGCTCGCGTCGTGAGGCGATTGAAGCGCTCATTTATGTTCAGAAACGCACCAACGTTTCACAGGTGTATCGTCTTGCCATTGACGGAATGACACTATTTCAGGCAGTACACGCCAACATACTATAATAAATTGAAAACACGCAAGGCACTCAGAACGCAAGCGTTCAATTGAGCAGCAATTTGATTAATAATAATCCGGCTAGGCGCTCGACAATTTAAGAAAGAAAAAAATAAGAAAAAATGCGTGAAAGGGGTCTGTTTAGCATACCGTCCGGCGTGCTGTGCAGTGAAAGCGAAATAAGGGAATGTGCGCGCAATATTGTAGTTCGGTGCAAAATTGTTGGGCTCTCTTGGAACAACATTTGCTCCTTTAAATTTTTCTGAGTAAGTTTCCAACAAAGCATCCTGTATGATGCTATATAGGCCGTGTATTTACTTTGACCGCTACAATGCGTAATTGATGCCGCAGTACCAGTTGCATTTTCAAATTTGTCACAATGTTTACAGAATGTTTATGTTTGCTTGTTCTCAAAGTATAGTTTTATCAGCTAGTGTACACACCTAAGAAACCTACAATTTGAATTTTTCCTTATGAAAAAGTATTTTTTCTTCGAAAAAGTTATTAATTGCAACATTTTGTAACATTTTTTCTCGTTGATTAAAACAATGTAATTTTTTTCAAAACTATAATATTAACTAAGGATAAGCGTGCTTACATTACAGAGAATAAGTTTCGCAGTATTGGGTGAGAACAATTATTTCGTAGAAATTATTCTGCACGACCTAGTTTCACGTCTGTGCTCAAAGTTCGAAGCGCCCTCATGACATGAAAAGAATCAGAAAAAAATATCTTGTGGTAATACTTCCCACACTGAGCTTAACAACTACGGTATTTTTCAAATGTATTGGAGATGGTCGACAAAACCTCTGGTAAAGTTGTGATAACGCGCGCGCGCGGATGTGTATGTGCGTGTATGTGTGTGCGTGCCCGCGTGTGTGCGTGGGCGTGTCATTTACCTAAAATATTCCATCGCAGGATTGCTGCATAACTTCCTTGGTTGCCTTCCAGAGTAACCTATACATGATCATTTCATCATTTGTACTTCCCTCACCCCTCATTTCTTCTTTCAATTATCTGTTAAACTTACGAAGTAAGAGGTCAATGATTTCCATCTAAAATGGGCTTAATTAGCACCCAAACGCATGAGATGGTTTTTTTTACCAGTGGCTAAGCTTATACACATATTCCTTTTCCTCTTTTCAATGATTGAGAATAAGCCAGCTATCGAAGGATAAACGTAATTCACAACGGTTAATGCAATTTCCCCAGATAAAGTCAAATATTAATTCTTGTTTACTTTCTTTATCTTAGTGTTAGCACCCTTCCTACTTCAGTAAAAAGAGCTACTCTCTTTGGTGAAAACCACTGCATGATTTTGGCGCTGATCGTTGATGCTGTACCTTCGCCTTGTACCTCTTTCTCCGTCACTTTCAATCTATTTATTCTGCCTTATATTAAGCACGAAATGCTTTTAGCTCCCGTTGCCGGCGACGTTCAAGTGACCTTGAGCCAAAAGCCAGAGCCGTTATCCGGGTGCTCAGACGAGAACATCCGGGCGTCGTTGCGAGAACAAAACGAGATCTTCCGGGCAACCAGTCAAAACTTAAGAAAATGCGGTCTCTGACCCCCTACCCTTTGTGCAGGACCGCATTAAATACGCTAGTTATTGCCCAAACACGTTACACAACACAATTGCTTTCGAGTTCTTCCTAATCTTTGTTAACAATATCACTCAAGCTGTAACTTCTAGTATGGTATGGTATGGTATGGAGAACTTTATTGGGTCCTGAAGGTCAACCATACGTTGACGCGGGCCGCTCCCACGTTGGGACTGTCAGGCCGAGCCCTTCAGCCACATCGCGGGCCTTCTGGACTGCCCGTAATTGGTCAGAGAGTGATTCACTATGTAGCATTTGCCGCCACCATTCTTGTTCCTTGTCACGGTCTGTGAAGACCGCGGGGCACTGCCAAAGCATGTGGTCAAGAGTAATGATGCCATTGCACTTATTACAGTTGGTTTGAATTTCCCTCTCCGGATAGATCCTGTTAATAAAATATGGACTTGGGTATGTTCTTGTCTGTAGCAAACGTAATGTGACCGCTTGGGCTCTGCAAAGCTTACCATGTGGCAATGGGTATTCCCTTCTGCTTAAATAATAATGCTTCGTGATTTCGTTATATGTTAATAATCGATCCCTGTGTTCCCCGGGTGAAGTGTAAGTTGCTCGGTCTTGAAGAGCACGGCTAGAAAGTCCTCGTGCTGCTTCATTTGCCACCTCATTGAGGTTTCTCCGAGCTCCGTCCACCACCCCCAGATGTGCAGGAAACCAGCGGATTTCGATCCTCTCACTCTTGACCTTCTCTAATAATTTTGTTGCTATCCGTGTCACATATCCGTTGGTAAAGTTGCGTATGGCTGTTCTAGAGTCGCTGTAAATATGTGTCCACCGATTAGCCCGGATGGCTAAGGCGATTGCTACTTGTTCTGCTACTGCTGGGTCCTTGGTATAGACGGTGATGGCATCCTGTATGTTACCTTGAGTGTCTACGACAACGGAGGTATACGCATCCTTATTTTTAACCCAGGCAGCGTCAACGAACACCGCCTGCTGCTTATGTTGATCTATGTCTTGAAGGAGTGCCTTCGCCCTTGCCTTCCGTCTCTCGAAGTTATGTGTCGGGTGCATGTTCCTAGGGAACGGGGTCGTCTTTATTGTTTCTCGTAGTCCCGCTTGCAATTGTGTTAATAATTCTCCTTCGTTGGTGTGGTTGTTAATTTCTACGCCAATTTCTTCAAGTAGCGCCCTCCCAGGGCGTGTCCCTATTAGTCTCTCCTGGTGGGCCACCTGTTGAGCCTCAGCTATCTCCTCTAGTGTGTTATGCAGCCCTAGGCGCAATAAGCTATCATTGGCCGTGCTGATGGGAAGTCCTAGTGCAGTCTTTATAAGTCGTCTGATTAAAGCGTTTAGCTTGTTCTTATCAGCCTGTGTCCATTGTAGCATGCCAGCCACGTACGAGAAGTGGCAAAAGGCGAATGCATGTACCAATCTTATGGCACTGTCTTCTCCTAGCCCCTTATTCTTGTTGGTAACTCTACGCAGAAGCCTAATGACTTCTTCTGACTTGTTAGAGATGTATTCTATCATCCTGCAATTAGATCCGTTCGCTTGCAGGAGAAGTCCTAACACTCTAATAGTCTCCACCTGTCTGATTGGTTCTCCATTCTTGGCGTATATGTCAATGCGGGGTTCTTCCTCTGGGATATATCCCTTCGGCCTGCGCCCACGCTTACTGCTCCGTAATACCAATAGTTCTGATTTTTTAGCAGAGCAGTTCAGTCCCATACCCTCAAGTGTTGTTTCTACCACATAAATGCTTTCCTGTAGTTTGATCTCTGTTTGTCCCATATTACCTTCGGCACTCCAGATTGTTACATCATCTGCATATATAGCAAAGTGGATACCCTCAATCTGCGCGAGACCTCGAGCCACTTTTGACATTGCCAAATTAAATAACATGGGAGATAGGACAGACCCTTGTGGTGTCCCACGATTCCCAAGTTCCAGGGTTGTCGATTGGAGTTCGCCTAACCTGAGACAAGCCGAACGGCCACCGAGAAAGGCTTTGACTATATTGTGCAGTCGCTTACCCAATCCCATCTCCGAGAGGATATCCAATATGGCCCTGTGCTTGATGCGATCAAAAGCCTTTTCTACATCTAGGCCTAGAAGAGCTCTCGTATGTAGCAGGCTAGCAAGAATAAGGTGATGCTTGATTAAAAGCATTGCATCTTGAGTCGAAAGTCCAGGACGGAAACCGATCAGGTTATGCGGAAGAACATTTCTGTTTTCTACATACTTAGTCAGTCTATTGAGTATGACATGCTCCATGGTTTTGCCCAGGCATGATGTTAATGATATGGGTCTTAGGTTATCTAGACTGAGTTGCTTGCCTGGTTTGGGAATAAGAATTGTGTTAGCAATTCTCCATTCCTTCGGATAATCACCGTTTTTCCAGAGTTCGTTGAAATACTCTGTTAAATATTTTATGGAATGATCGTCCAAATTTTTCAACAGCCTATTGGAAATGCCATCTGGACCGGCAGCAGATCTACTGTTGAGGTCGTACAGGGCTGCACGAACTTCGCTTTCTGTGAAGTCTTGATCCATAGGCTCACAGTCTTCCCCTGTATATTCAGGCAGGTCTGTACTCTCATCGCTATCCTTAAGTGGTAAATACCTAGCTGCGAGCCGATCCAGAATGGCTTCCTCCGTTGTGTCCTGACTCTCACGATGGACGAGTCGTGCTACTGCTGTTCTCCTATTAGATTTCGTGTCGTTCTCATGAAGCAAATGTCTAAGTAAGTTCCAATTCCCACCACGTCTGATTCGACCATCTATGGAATTACAAAGCTCATCCCATTGTTGTTTCTGTAAATTTCTGGAGTGTTCTTCAATCTCCCTATTCAACAATGCTATGCGCTTCCTGAGTCTCCTGTTCAGTCGTTGCGTTTTCCATCTATTTAACATAGATTGTTTCGCTTCAATCAAGTGCGCCAGCCTACTGTCCATGATTTCGATATCCTCCTCTGTGGTAATATCCTTCGTTGCCGCCTTTACATCTTCCCTGAGCTGAGTGGTCCAAGTTTGGAGTGTTTTCTTTTGTCCTGCCTCTGTCTCAGCTCTGCTTTTCCTTGCTTTCCGAAAAAGATCCCAGTCAATGTAGTTAAAGTGCTTTATCTCATTACTTGGTGTTTCCAATAGTATTTGTAATATGTAATGATCACTACCCAGGTCAATATTGGAGTTATTCCAGCCAGCGTTCGCTAAGTTTGATACAAAAGTAAGGTCTGGGGTGGAGTCCCTGCATGTAGATGTACCACACCTAGTGGGATAAGCTGGGTCTGTGATGAGGGAGAGATTAAGATCTGTAGCTAGGTGCCAGAGTCCATCCCCCTTCTTAGTATTCCAGCGATATCCCCAGGTTTGATGTGGGGCGTTGAAATCCCCTCCAATAATGAGTGGAGCGTGCTTAGTAACAGCCATAGTCTTATTAAGAAGTGCCCTGAAACTCTGTTTCATGTCGCTAGGGCTGCTATAAACATTAAGACAAAAGAGGCTTTGCGGTTTGCTTCTATTCCTTTTCAAAATTATTTCCACTAGTAAGTATTCTAATTTGTTTAGTCCAAGGCGCAAATCATGTTCTATGTAAGGTATTTTCTTATCTACGAGCGTGGCTAACCCCCTACCCGGCTCTTTGCCCCTGCATGTCGCTTTGTATCCGGATAGGCTGATCTCATCCGCCAAGGTTTCCTGCAGCATAATTATTTTCGGTTTGTCTGGAGAGGTTTTTATTAACTGCATAAGAGGTGCTTTTTTGTGATAAAATCCTCGGCAATTCCATTGCCACACGGTAAAGCTCCCCCTGCTAGCCATTGCTTATAGAACCCGCCTTACTGCTACCCGCTAGAGTACGCTTCGTAGAACCCCCCGACACGCCAGGGAGCGATCTGACGCTTTCTGCTTCTGAGGGGAGGTATTCGTCGTCATCGCCCTGTGCTTCTACTTTGGTGAGCCTCTTTTCAGCCGTCAGTCTCCATTTCCATAACTTATCAACTTTGAAGGTAGTTTTATCTATGGCATCTCTAAGTTGTTTAATCGCCTCCTTGATCTCTTCCAAAGCAGAGCACACTGTGGTTTCTACTGGGCTTATTGCCCGCTTCTTTGGAGCTGGTGTGTTTTCATCATCCTGGCTGTTGTCATTATTCACCGCTTTGGCTATTGCTACTTTTGTGGAATTAGTCTGCGAGTTCTTGCGAAGTTCTACAACCTGCTTAGTAAGTTCTTCATTTGCCTTTCTCAGATACGTTACTTCTTTAATTAGCTGTTCTACCCTGGCATCATTATCTCCGACCAGCCGCCCCGCACCGCTCTCCGCAGCCCTCACAGTACCTTTCACTTTGTCGGCCCAGGTTGTTCCAGATGTCGTCTTGTCGCCAGGCGTCTGCCCTCCTCCTTCGAAGCGCACCTGCACTTCACGTGATCTGGAGCGGCTTCTGCCCTTCGACGGCGAGCGGCGTCTTGACCGTGTGGGGCTCCTTGAGCACGTGCGCCCCCTGGTGCCCGTTTGGGCATCCCATTGCAGCTGTGCTGATGTCGCCTCCGATGCAGATCTGTTGCGTTCTCGTCGTCGAACTCGTACCACGTATGGAATTTGGTACCGCTGTCGGCAAGTCTTGTCCCCAGTTGGGTGGTCCCCTCCACAGAATTTGCACTCAGGCACACACATGTGATTGTCCTCCGGGTTTTGAGTTCCACATCCTCTGCACTGTACCACGTCCGGTGTTGGACATACATCTGATCGATGTCCAATCTTTCCGCAAGCATAGCAGACATCAAACTGCTTCCTATACAGGTAGCACTTTACGAGGGTCGACCCGTATCTTACATAATTGGGTACCTTGAGCCCATCAAACAGAACAATAACCGAACCCGTGGATTTAATACGTTTCGCTGCCAATGCCAGTGGGTTAAAGTCATGCACAATGTTCTTCGTTATCGTGGCCTGATTGTCTCTGAGGTCAACTCTCCGAATCACTCCTTTACACGTGGTATGCGGAGCTGTCTCGTAGGCGTTCACTTCGTATTCGGTTTCCACTATAATGATTGACCTGATTCGCACATACCTGGCAGCATGGCTGGGATCTGGTGTACTAACCACCACGATGTTTTGCGTGAAGTTAGGGCAAACGACATCCTCTCGGGCTTGTTGCGGAGTCAGGCCCGATGCTTCAATAACCGCCACGCCTATCGCTGTGGTGCTCACTTTGCTCAAGTTGAGACCTCCTCGTGGGCGGATGATGATTTTGCTGTGCTCCTCGGGCAATTGGGGCATCCTTGATGCCTTGACAATCCGGTTTTTGAACATAGTGGCTGTAGGTCCCTTGTTCTTGCTGTTGTTGCCTTGCTCTTGCTGGCTCTGCGGCGATGTTTTCCCATCGCCAGCAATCCTTGTGGTGGAGCGAAATTTTCGGCTTGTCACAATTTGCCAACCTAGATCTTCCTCATTCTCTTCTAATCCGGTAGCGTCTTCATCTTCCATGCGCGTTTCGGCCATCGCGGCACGGCGGGGCCAGTAGGCCTACTTGGGTCTTGCACCAAGAAAGGCCAGTAACAGTCCAAAAATGAAAGTCCCACCTTAAAGAAAGGTGTCCGCAAATTCCCGGTGACTTCACAAATCCAGTGATGTGCTTGAATCCGTGATGGTGGCAAAGAAGGCTGCACAAACATTCAAAAACGACGGAGCCGATGTGAGGGACGTCCGCACCTCGGCTTCTTCTTCCTCCAGCGCCCCAACTTCTAGTACGTTGAACTTTTATTTGTCATTTCCGATAGGCGACGTTCAAAAGACAGATGCAGTGCACCATACACTTTATTGTCATCTTTTGGCACCGAGACGGTTGCCCGTGCTCTTTTCAACACCAGCGGTCCGTGAGTTCCGCGGCGCGGGTTTTGCGCCACCTTCTTCGAGAGATGGCTCCACGCTGCGTGACCAGGCCGGCAGCGTTCGGCACGCCGCGGTTGGTTGTGAGTAATCGTCGTAAATACTTCAACCAATCTGCTTTGCCAGTAGCCATTCCGTGCTTACATCTACTGTCGATTACGGGAGAGCCAGCATTTTCTTTCTTTTTTCTGATGCATGATTGAGCGCTGCCTGGAAGAGTTTTTTTATGTGGAGTTTCATCGGGATTAACAGCTGCGTTTTCTTTTTGTTCTCCCTATTTGCTTTATCATTTCATTGTCTCTCTGCTACGGTGTATAGAGGCTGGCTACAGATATTATATTTCCCATCAACAGACTTTCGTTGCCACGCCCTGCAAGTTTATTACGGTTATTAGTTTTGCGAGCATCTTTCAAAAGTGACAATAATTCTTTTACAACCATGTGTGCCAGTTCCTGCGTGTGGATGTTTCCACAGTTACGACGTGTTCTTGTTGGAATGGTTTGGCGAAATAACGAAATTGAAAATACGTGTGCTGCCTGTAGACTCTTGCGCAATATTTTGTTGGATCTTAGAAGCAAGTCCAAAACACCCTATTGGTTTTTCTATCGACACGGAGTGGTATCTTATAGGGAGAATCTCGAGCATTGAAATAACTTTGCTTTCTTTCTTCTTTTTCTGAGTGAGGCAGGAAAGCAGGGAGCTTCTGCCTGCATTGTGACTGCAGTACGTACACGCCTTTCAGTAAAGAAAAATGGTCGGCATGTGCGCCGCAAAGCGTCATGGATGTTAAGTAAATGTAACTGTTGTGCATTCTAGTTCTTTAGTATTGGTGAACTTATATACATGCGCCGACACTGGAAGAATGGGATCGCCCAATGAGCAGAAGCCGTCGCGCGTTTGGAAGTGAATTTCGCAGAAACCACGTGCGCGTGTGTGCGTGTTCTCCGCTACGAGAGTTCCACCGCACGCCCTACGTTAGATGTCGTCACACACTCCGGTCGTGCGAGCGTCGCGGCAGCGTTCGCAGTTTGTTGACCTTCCGGCGTCTCTCGCTTCTTGTTCCCGATGGCAGCTGGCCGCTGCTGCGATCCGCCATCACTTCCCTCTCGTGATAACATCTCAAGCAGCGGCGAGAACCCAAGAAGTAGTTTAGGTTAAGTTGTTCCTTTGTGCGGGGAGCTCCCCGTCCTGAAAAGGGTCGCGCCCGGCTCGCAGAAAAGGGACGCCTCGGGCTTCCCCGTCGGAAGTTGATAATTTGGGCATTCCGAGAATCCCTGCGCCCAAGGTATCAGTGGATAATCCAGCGGTCCTTTTCATATTCCCGGAAGGCGCCGCACCAGAGCTCGCTCGGCCTGCGTGTCACTCCCTTGGGGCATTACTCCTGGGGCCGATGGAAACATGCGGCAACACCTAACTATTATGCCGCGAGCGTCATTGTATGTGCCGCCGTCGCGTTTGCTTCGGCTGCGCTTCCGCGGCGCGCTGCCTCGGACGTGGTGCGTATCTAGCCGGAAGTGTTCTCCTTCCACCGTGAATGCGCTTGCGTGCTCGAAAGGAGGGCGATGACTCGACTCTCCTGTAAGCGTGTTCGCTTGCACCGCTTATCCTCGCCGACAAGAAATGCTTCCGATGATGTCGCTGTATTGCGGCTTGCTCCTTCAGGTTCCCTTGCTTGCTTCTTAAAGAATTTATTAGTCGCCCTGCTTGTAGCTCTCGAGTGTTCAGCTTGTAAGCGTAGTTATCTTGGTCTGCCCTTTGGTTGGGTAACTGCATTTAAAAGTGCAAAAACAGAGCGCATGCGAACTGCCGTTTACGTTTGAGGCTTGCGAGGGAGTAGACATAAATTCATTTACGCGCTGTCACAAGCAGTGTGTTCGGTACGTAACTAATGTGTAAAGAAGTTGGTAGACCTTAGCCATGCGACAGTGTTCACACCTAGGTGTAATTGAAAAAATTTCTTGCTGGAATTTAAACGCTCTCAACTTGAAAATAAGCGTAGGACTATACGATTTCAGAATAGGTGAACAAAAAAAACACTGCTCGCTTTGTAAGCATCTTCAGCATACCACGTCATCATGTCACGTGATAATGGCACCAGTCTGAAGCAGCATGAAGAAAACAGAAGTTTGGCTTAATTGATCATTGCAAAAGTATAGGCAATCACAACGCAGCGATCGCCGACCTATGGCTGCCATCCTTGTCCCACCATTCATCAATTCCCAAGGCAATGAAAATACTCCTGCTGCTTCTGAAATCTAGGAGTTTGTTGTGCCAGTGCGCGGTTTCAAGCTCGTGTGCCACATTATTTGTTCTTATGTGCTTTATTTATTTTCATCGTCTCTCTGGCCCTGTTGCTTATTGCATTTCCCTGTATTGGTTGCAAACCCTCTTCCGTATAACGTAAAACTATTCCAATACGTTTTTATTCCAATCTCCTGACGTCAAATTTGCGTAACCGCCGACGCAAGCATCGGGCGGTTATCCGCAGGGTTGTCTGAACAAACCAATAAAACGCTCCCCTCGTTCATGGGGGTCACTTTTGTTTTCTTGAAAAACGAATAACATTGCCTACACTGAGCGGCTTGTCTTATCTAATTGGCTCACAATAGGCGAGGAGCACGCTCTAGTGGAGAGGGATTCGATGGGGCCGAGCCAGTGCACTGAAAATAGATAACTGGATGAAGAGAGTGGTACCGGTGTCTGCGATTGGTCCACTTTCTCTTACTTAGCTTGCGGTCGCTCGTCGACAATCGCGGTGGCATGCAACGGAAGCTCAAGAATGACGCTAAAACGGATCCTCAGCAAAGAAGAGTTGGCAGAACGAGGTCGTAAACGTGCCGAAAGTTCTCCAAAACGTTACACGGCCACGCAGAAAGTTTTATTACACGCAAATAAACCCATGCTCTGCGGCAGGTGCAAGTAGCCAGTGCCCCAGCGATCGGCGGCAGCCATCTTTTATTCCTTTCGGAACGGGGCAGCCTGCGGCTATTCAGAAGAAAATTCAGTTTTGTTCGGCGTATTAATGCATCTTTAACGCGTATAAGTCGCTTAGACGCCGTAAGTTTTTACGATTTTGTGACGTCGCGTTAGAGGCAGGTGAAGTGGGCGCAGTCCGAAATCTTTTTACCAATAGCCGAGGGCTAATGGCGAAAAGGCGTCGAATGAGAAATAATTATTTTCTTTCGTTCGGTCGAATCATGCATAATCATTGTGAACACGTCAGATCAGATGGGGAGCTATCGCGGTTTTCGAGACGTCGCGTGACAGACAGGTGAAGTGGGGGTAGTCCCAAAATGTTTTTGACCAATCGCAGAGGGCTGATTGCAGAATGGAATAGAAAATTTGGAATAGTTTTACGTTATAGCGCCCCCTGTCGGGTTCATATGTCGGTTCACTCAGACTACTTATCAGGGAGTGAGTCTTATGTTGAATTCCAATGGCGGAGTCAGAGCAGCCGATAGACTCCGCGAGCGAGCACTCGACTCTGGCGTAGAGCAACCCCTCCAAATCCGCAAGTGGAACACAACCTGCGCCGCCGGAGCAAGGCGGAAGCAGAAATTCTATCGCCGAGTTACCCAGGATACCTTGCGTGTTGTCATTTTCTTCCGCTGTTTGATCCCAGCACCGCCGCAGCGGTCACTTGTCTCTTTAGCGCCGTTCACGTGTTGTTTTTTTAAAAGTGCGGAATGAATATCTCGCCAAGCGTGCAGCAGCTTTTGCTTCCTCGCGAGTCGTGACCGGTGGCGCCTCCCAGCAGACAAACGTGGTAAAGGAAATACGTCACGCAGAGTTCCGGTCCACTCCGCCGATTTTGGCGGAGCACCTTTTTCTGCTCCACGGAGTGACTCCCGCTCTGAATCCCCTCCGACTCTCTCATTGGAACACCTTACTCCCGCCCTCACTCTGTCATTGGAACAAACTTGCTCCGAAACGAGCAGAAAAACTTGCTTCGACTCCGCCATTGGAATTCAACATTAGTGAGCACCGGCAAGTCCTAGGCAGTGTGAATCTGGGTGAGCCCAGGTGAGTCCGAGTGATTGGGAGTCCGAGTTTGAGTGCATCGAGGTGAACCCGAGGGGGTGGGAGTCTGAGTCAGAGCGAAGCTGCAGTGAGCATGAGTCTGAGTGAGTCCCGCTGAATCGGATCTTGTGCCAGTCAAAGCGAGTTCGAGTCTGAATCACGTGCGATCCGGTGCGTTTTTGAGCGCACATGACCACATTTATACATGTGAGGATGGAGTCAACATTTTCCGAATTCAATCTGCTTCATGTGACCGTTGGAACCATTAAGCCGGGATGAGAACGTGTGAATGCGGCTCATATGAAGTAAATCATTTAACAGCCTTGAGAATGCCCCTAAGGGCACAGACGTTGCAAGCGGTATCTCGCGTCATTCCATCCGTATATTACAAGAAAAGTTTATTTTAATTGCTGTAAAACGCGCGGAATCCACTCCTGCATTGCATTACTTACTTAGGACTCTAAAAGTTATGAAATAAAGTCGCAGTTTTGCACGAAAGGCGAAGCATTGATTGTGATAGCAAATTAGTTGACCCCTATACGAAGTAAGGATAGTAGCTTTATCGGCTGTATAAGCTCTTAAACATTCGCTTACTAACTAAATTGACAAACATGCATGGTGTCACGCGCGCACAGGCAAACATAAACACATCTCACTCGATGAGCGTGCACACTCGCTGTCAGAACGCTGGCGTGAGGAAGAGCGGCAGCCGCAGCGATTGAATTGTCCTTCGTGATTGCCTCTTACTTCAACGCGAACTAAGCGGCGAGAACACAGCGCGCATGACACTATAAGCCTCCAACGCTCCTAGACTCTGTACCCATCGCAGATCGCTTTCAAGGTAGGGCCCGCGCGGCCACGACATACGCAGCAGCAGCCGGAGTAGAACCCCCCCTTTCCTTCTCCCCTCCCCCCGGTTCCTTGCGCGCGACGGAAGACTGCGCGCTTCCTCCCCACGTTCCTCCCTTGCGCGCGCGAGATTTAGCCGCCATCGTTGGCTCAGTTTCGCACGCCTTCACTCGCACATATAGCATACGGTGCGCGGTGACGATTTTGTCGCCCTTGGACTTTATACGGAACATCACGGCGGCGCCGACAGTGACTGAAAAAAGTGTGCCTGTAGTGTCTATATAATTGCTATCGCAACATAACAGTTCCCTAACGGTGTTTGCTGAGCCTTGTTTGGTTTAACAACGCGTGAATTAAATAGATACGAGTTCGCGAAACCTAGCGCTTTACATCGGAGGGCAAAGGAAGGCCGCTTATCACACATGAGAAACATGATTAAAAATATGCATGCTTTCTATAGTACCTAAAAGCGTGCTCCATTTTCAGCCCTCCCTTCCCACCTTTCCAGATACTAAAACGCATATATTTTGCTCCTTCGTCTAGCGAACGCAGCCCGCTGATAGTCACACGATTATCTATAGACTCCTAATCGAGCAAATGCCCTCACCGGGAAGTGGAAATTCTGAGCCTCCGTTATTTATTAGCCCGTGAGTCTGAGTCATGTGAGTGCATCGCCACGGCTCCATGATTCCGTGAGTCTCCCATTTTTCTTCGTTTAATAATAATAAAAAGTTTGTGATTCCTTGAGTCTGATTGATTTCGTGATCCCGTATGTCGGGTACAGCCTGCTTGAGCCTGGTTTCGGTAAATCTGAGTCTAAATCAATCCAGCTGGGTCTGATTCCGGTGAGTTTCTGTTCAGAGTAAATTTGCCGAATTTTAGTCATTGAGATGAGATATAATATAAAATTTATTTCGTGAGTGAGCCTGAGTGAGTCTTGATTATATTGACGATCTGTATCCTGCGTTTACGTCTCGATTAGTTTCTTCGCTTGTTTCATGTACCCTTCTATCCCTCTCCTTTTCGTAGTGGCCTCTTAGCGAGAGCAATTACTTTCTGTAAACATATCAACGAAACTTGTAATGGACTGTTCGGATAATTAAATATCTGAGAATTTGCGCTTCTGAGTTGCTTGCTGAAGTTGGCACCCAGCATACGCTTGAAAGCACACTTCCAAGTTTTTCGAAGCGTAGTCTCTCGCACTCTCCCTCGCCATGCACGTCTCGTCAGAGTTTCTTGCATGAGAATCCCTGCGAGTAAACAGTCGAGAAGAAAACGTCGAGAAGGAAATAATTTTCTGGAGAAACAAATTTGCTCCGGTAAGTGAGAAGAGAGGCCGCGGCTGCTCGCAATTGAATGGCTCACATGAGCGCGGCGCGTGAGATTGCCTCGCTCTCCGATGGTGGCGCCCACCCATCACTGCTTGGATGCGACCCTCCCGTTGGCCGTTTCCTATCGGATCGGCTTGGCAAGGCTGTGAGTCGGAATACGCGCCGACTTTTGAATTTCGCGAGCGCTGCGCCGGGGCAGCCACGATGCCTCTCTCCGACTCTCGCCGCCCGTTATTTTCTTTTCTTGTTCTTTATCCGCGCCTATTCACCGCTGTGTGTGTATATGTGCGTGTGCTCGCACGAGGCCGCCTCGGCATCGGCGGGAGCGGTGAGTAATTGCAAGGAGCGGCTCGAACCCCTGGGCGAAACCTGTTTACTTGTTTACTTACTCGGATGCACAAAGAGGGACGCGCCCGATCGGACTGCAAGTGCGCTCCTGCTCGGGATGTATAGATGCGGAAAGGGGGAAGGAAAAAGAAATGAACGAAGAAAATACGCACATTGAGCAGAACGCGAGTGCAGGGAGACGCAACGAGAGCGCGAGCAAGAAATGCACGGAAAATTGGGGGATCTGCATTTGCTTGCGTTGATGACTCACAAGTTCATTGAATTGGGTTGCCCGTTCCTTGTGCGGCTTCGAGACCTTCGCAGTATACGCCTATAAAAAAAAAAAACATCTCTGCAGTGCAGCCTTCACGTTTCATTTTATATAAAGTTTGTCCTTTCGTGTTTTTTTTTTTACTTTCGTTCTTTTTTTTCCGACAGTTTCCGAAGAGGTTGGAGCATAAAGTGCATCTGAGAGGAGAGGCCAAGTGCGCCTCTACTGCAATTTTTTTTTATTTCCAAGCGCCTCGTGTTGCTGTCGTTCGTCCTTATTGGTGTGCGCCAGAAGAAGAGCATTTATATTTTATTTTTCAAACGATGTCTTTAAGCAGGCTTAGAGGGTGAACTGCAGGAGAAGGTATACATCATGCAGAAGGTGAAAGCATCTCTGCTTTTGGCACATTGAGCCTTCCGGGGGTGCCCTTCGAATGGCGAAGAAATGCGAGAACCTATAGCAGGCTAAGGACCTTTGCTGCGTTTACTATAGCAGGGTCGTTTGATGCTTAAAAAAGAAGAGAGGATTGAGGATGGTAAAGCTGGATGAGGTGAACCTTCCAGTCAAGGCAAAGTAGGGCGGGCTTCGAGAACATCTAAAAATATTTGCGCATTTGTGAGATGTCATTTGACATAACTAGCTGACGGGCTGTGGTCTGCTGAGAATTTCGACTGTGACACTTCTTCACGCGACGAGACAAATGGCTGATTCAGTCAGCAGATGAGCGTGATGTGGGCTAACTGGCTGAGCCGCTACGAATCGGGCCACCAGCAGCTCGTCTGCGGCGTCCTTGTGTGCAGTGTGACTTGGTGTCACGTAGCCACGTCATGCACGTCCGCGGACTGAATCAGCGATCAGTCCCGTCGTTGAATCTAGAAGTTTCAGAAGTGCGGAAGTCGTGGACATGACGTGATTGTTGCACGTGCATAGACACGCGTAACGCAATATGGCCTGAATTCATGAAGCAGTACGCACGTTAGATTCGTAAGAAAAGCCGTCGGACAATCGCGGCAGCGGACATAATATTAGCCAAAGCGGACTACCATTGACATGTTTCTAACGGGTGATCTTCTTTTGTGAATTCGCTCTCACATATTTTTTTTTACTGCGAGCAGCCGTACTTGCCGAGGTAAATCAAGGCGGTATTTCTCTGGCGGCCGTGATCGTGACTTGACGTTTGTGAATAAGGGCTTCTGTTCACAAACGTTCCATCGTTTGTGAACAGACAAACGGCTTCTGTGAACTATTGAGGATGTACTCCAGATGAACTATTGAGGATGTACTCCAGATAGCAGCAGCTCGAGACCAAGCCGTCGCGCTGGCTTGCGAGCATTTGGAGCGCAGCTCTTAGGTGCCCGTTCCTGCGGCGAGCGTCGGCGTCGACATAACCGAGCGAACGAGCACAGCGAGGATGAAAGAGCGAACTCGGAGTGCAGCGGGGGATGAAAGACTGCGATAGCGGAGAGAGCACGAGGAGAAAAGCGGAGGAGGAGGGCGCAGCGGAACCACGAAGCGGGAAGTGAACGAGGAGGGTATGGCGAAAGCGGGAGAAGAAAAGCGTCACGCCACGCAAGACGAGCTCTGCGGTGACGATGGATACGAGATGGCGCCAGAGTAGCGCGCGTCGTCTGGGGCCCTATAACGTAAAACTATTCCAATATGTTTTTATTCCATTCTACTGATGTCATACTTGAGTAACCGCCGACGCAAGCATCGGGCGTACACCCGCAGGGTTGTCTGAGCTGACCAATCAAACGCTCTCCTCGTTCATAGGAGGTCACTTTTGTTTGCTTGAAAAACGAATAACATTGCCTACGTAGAGCGACTTGTCTTATCTAATTGGCTGACAAGAGGCGAGGAGCACGCTCAAGTGGAGAGGGATTCGATGGGACCGAGCCACTGCACTGAAAATCGATAACCAGATGAAGAGAGTGGTGCCGGCGTCTGCGATTGGTCCGCCTTCCCTTACTTCGCTGGTGGTGGCTGGTCGAAAATCTCGGCGGCATGCAACGGAAGCTTAAGAATGACGCTAAAACGGATCCTCAGGAAAGAAGAGTTGGCAGAACGAGGTCGTAAACGTGCCAAAAGGGCTCCAAAACGTTACACGGACACGCAAAAAGCTTTATTATACGCAAATAAACCCATGCTCTCCGGCAGGTGCGAATAGCCAGTGCCTAAGCGATTGGCGGCAGCCATCTTTTATTCCTTTCGGAATGGGGCAACCTGTGGCTATTCAGAAGGAAATTCAGTTTTGTTCGGCATATTAATGTATCTTTAACGCGTACTCGTCACTTTGACGGGGTGAGTTTTTGCGGTTTTGTGACGTCGCGTGACAGGCAAGTGCAGTGAGTTCAGCCCGAAAACTTTTGACCAATAGCCGATGGCTAATGGCGAAAAGGCGTCGAATCAGAAATAACTATTTTTGTTTTGTTCGGTCAAATCATACATAATCAGCGTGTACGCACATATCAGATGGGGAGCTACCGCGGTTTTAGTGACGTCGCGTGACATACAGGTGAAGTGGACGTCCTCCAAAAAAGATTTGGACCAGTCGCGGATGGCTAATTGCAAAATCGGCATAAAAACGTTTAGAATAGCTTTACGTTATAGCGCCCCTGTTCACCGATGGCAACGATACCATATATGGAAACGAAGTGCTGCATGAGCGGATGTCTGTCTGCGGCGGCTACTGTAAATCGCGCGTACGCGTCACCGACGAGGTGCCTCTCGCGATCTCCCGGTTAGCGAGGCAGTCGCGCCACACTTCGCTCCGTTTGCAAAGTGCCACACGAAACAGATTGTCCGCGCCAGCCAACATACCGCGGCATGAAAACACGTATGGAGCGGCGCTCAAATTTCAAATTTGGGAGCATCGTAATCGTCGGTTAATATTTTTCTTCTTTCTCAGTTTGAATTTCCGATAACTACCTGCTTGTAGGAGGATTTCCTACGCATGAAGTAAACTTCATTCTGTGTCGCATTCGGTGCCACGCCGCGAACGTACTTGCAGGTGTGTGAGCATTAAAACGAAATTTATCATATCACATCGGCTCCCTGGTGTTCTGCGATCTCTATACTCATCACTACATCCTATGAGAATTCATGCTTAGCGACTATGTGTGCTCGCAGACGCTTGCTGCTGTAGGACCGCTAAGGCCGTCAGTTTTTATCTGTACAGTGGACGCACCTGAATCCTGAGTGGCCGATCGAAAAACCTGTACGTGGTTTTGTGCAGTCTTCATTTCTTTAGCGGAACGCATCTTACCGCAAAGAGAATCTTGGCCTTTTAATTGGCATTCTGATGCTTTACCTCGTTTCACTTTTCTAATAATTGTCATAGTTCGACGCGTTCAATACAAAATATGCTCTTTCTGCTTTCTTTTTCGACCATAGTCTGGTTATGTCGTTAACCCCCTACACTTACTGTCCTGTCCGAAACTCTATGTTACTATTATTGAAAAGCAACAGCCTCGCATGTTCAGTCATCTCTACATACGGAGCAGTTCCTCCCGCAGTAACACGCAGGCAGAACCACAGTCCTGAGTACCGAAGGAAACATAGGAGGCGCCCTGAGGAGACGAGGTCAACTCAAATGGATAAAAAAAAAACATCGTAGAAAAGAACAGCTTTCGAAAGCCACGTCAGTACATGAGTAGGCTTGCGCATCATGATGTTTTATTCTCGCCGCACGGCATGGTCAGGTTCGGCAAGCCGAGCTGCGAAAAAGAACGAAAAGAAAGAGAAAAAAAGACGGAGCGGCTGAAGAGAAATGAGGAAGGTAAAAGGGGAATGAAAGGCGCGGGGAGCGCGCCGCAACCCACAGGGCGGAGAGATCACACCTGGTATAGAAATTAAGGTGCGAGGTCGCGCCGTTGGTGTGGATGCATATTGTATGGCGCGCGGAGTGGCTCCATAAAGCACGCCGCCGCTTTGTTAGCAGTTGCGTGCGTCGCATGGGCGGTAAACGCGGCGGGCGCCTCGGCTCCACCGCTTTTCTTCTTCCGCGCATCTGTGATCATCTTGTTTGATTTACCGCCGCCCGCGCAGGATTACTGCTTGGATCGGTGAGGATATATGCGGTGCGCTCTCATCCTTGCCTTCTGTTTCCCGCATATGTAAAACTTTGTGCTTTGCTGCTTACGTTTCCTGCTCTTGCTGGCGTGTTCATGCACGTGCCGCTGTAGCGGTATCCTTAGCATTGCGAGTCTCGGGAATGCAGAATGGCCGTCTGGAGGAACATTCTGTTTTAAATCATATTGCGATGCGATGCACGTATACTAGATTGGAACAGAGAAACCCGACTGCTGCTTGCAAAAGCAAATACTGATTTGACGAACGCTATACGAAAGTGCGGCTTTGACAGAACATTATAGAATTCTCCCGGATTCGCGCAGCACGCGCTTGAGACGTTCCACTTTTATGAAGAATAAGCCTACTGTTCAGCACCTGCTTCTCACCGACTAGAGTTGTAACAATTCCTTGAATGTATGCATTTTTTAGAATTCGCAGAGATTGAACGTGAGAGATTATTCCCAGTACACAAAAGGACGTTCCTCCGTGTCTATTGTTGATTGGTATATTTCTGTTCAGAAATCGTTTTACTGTGTGTTCTTTCTTTTTTTCTGTTGTCATGTATTCAAGGTAGAAAATAACTCTCTGTGGCGTATCTCGCCTGAACCCATATTTTTTAGGAGGATTTCATGCTTCCTCTTGAAGTACTTGAAATGCGTGTGCATTGTTGTTGTTGTTGTTGTTGTTGTTGTTGTTGTTGTTGTTGTTGTTGTTGTTGTCGTCGTCGTCGTCGTCGTCGTCGTCGTCGTCGTCGTCGTCGTCGTCGTCACTTGAAGCGCCATTTAAATCGACTCTAATGTCTTTCGAAAACAAATGCTCGCCCTCGGCACAGCCTTAAACAAGGTTTTGATACTACGGGCTCGCATGTATGCATGGGTACGCGATCCGTAGAAATGCAAGGCCGCAACATGCTGGCTACCACTTACTCATATTACTATCCGTGCCTCGTCAGTGCATGTTTCGAAAAAACACAGGACCGTGGCCCGTACTGTGATTTTGATACTAGGTGTTTGAAACACGGAGCATGTTTTCAACAGACGGGTCGCAATTGATCGTTGCGTGATGTCATTTCTTCTAATGCCACTTTGAATTATTCGAAAGTATATCCTTAGCGCTGGGTTGCATTTGCGACACTCTATGATATAGTGAAATTAGTGATGTGGACTTAGCGATGAGAAAAGTGCAAACTCAGTATATTGTAGTAATGGGCGACTTCAATGCAAAAGTGAGGAAAAAAGCAGGCTGGTGAACAAGCAATTGGCAAATACGGCGTTGATTCTAGACATGCTAGAGGAGAGATGTTGGTAGAATTCGCGGAAAGGAAAAAAGCTGCGAATAATGAACACCTTCTTCAGGAAGCGTAGCAACAAAAAGTGGACCTGGAAAAGCCCTAACGGTTAAACAAGAAATAATATAGATTTCATAATTTCTGCCAATCTCAGCATAGTGCAGGATGTAGAAGTGTTAGATCGGGTAAAGTGCAGTGATCGTAGGTGAGTGAAGTCTAGCATTCACCTCAATTTGATGAGAGAAAGAGTAAAATTGGTCCATAAGAAACAGGCTGACCTAGACGCAGTAAGGGTAAAAGCAGACAAATTCAGGCTGGTAATTGCAAACAAATATGCACCCTTAGAACACAGAGATAAAGATGACATAGAGGTAATGAATGAAACCAGGCTGGCTTCAGAAGCAGCAATTGAAGTTGGAGGTAACGCACCAAGGCAAGGAATAGGTAAGCTCTCCCAAGCAATGAAGGACCTAATAAAGAAACGACAAAGAATGAAAGTGTCCAACTCCAGAGATCAAATAGAATTCGCTGAATTGTCAAAATTGATGAATAAGTAGAAAATAAGGGGTATTCGAAATTATAACGTAAGAAAGACTGAGGAAGCAGTAAAAAATGCACGCAGCATGATATCATTGAGAAGAAAACTTGGCATAGGACAAGCCAAGATGTATGCACTGAAAGATAAGTAGGGTAACATAATCAGCAATTTCGAAGAGAAGTAAAAGCAGTGGAAGAATTCTATATTGACCGGTACAATGCCCAGAGCAGCCACGATACCTCCATTCGAAGTAGTAATGAACAGGATACAGAGGCTCCTTCTACAACTAGCGATGAAGTTAGAAGGGCCTTACAAGACACGAAACAAGGAAAAGCGGCAGGAGAAGGTGGAATAACAGTCGATTTAATCAAAGATGGAGAAGACATCATGCTTGAAAAGCTTGCGGCCCTTTATACGAAATGTCTTACGACTTCGAGGGTCCCAGAGAATTGGAAGAATGCCAACATTAGACTAATCCACAAAAAGGAGACGTTAAAGAATTGAAACATTGTAGGCCCATTAGCTGACTTCCAGTATTGTATAAAATATTCACCAAGATAATTTACAATAGAATAATGGCAAAACTTGACTTCAGTCAACCAAGGGAGCAGGCAGGTTTCAGAAAGGGATGCTCTACATTGGATCATGTCCATGTCATCAATCAGGTAATCGAGAAATCTGCAGAGTACAATCAGCCTCTCCATATGGCTTTCATAGATTACGAAAAGGCATTTGATTCAGTAGAGATACCATCAGTGATAGAGCTACCTTAATACCATCAGTCACAGCCACCTTAATTCTCCACAAGAAAACTGGAAAGATACCTCTAAAGCAAGAGGTCAGACAGGAGACACAATCTCTACAATGCTATTCACTGCATGCTTGGAAGAAGTATTCGAGCTATTAAACTGGGAAGGCGTAGGAGTAAGTATCAACTGCGAATATCTCAGCAATAATCGGTTTGCAGATGACATTGTCCTGTTCAGCAACACTGGGGATGAGTTATAACAAATGATTGAGGACCTTAACAGAGAGAGTGTAAGAGTGGGGTTGAATATTAATACGCAGAAAACAAAGATAATGATGAACAACTGGGCAAGAGAACAAGAGTTCAGGATCACCAGTCAGCCTCTAGAGTCTGTGAAGGAGTACGTTTACCTAGGTCAATTACTCACATGGGGCCCTGATCATGAGTAGGAAATTTGCAGAATAATAAAAATGGGTTGGAGCGCATTCGGCAGCCATTGTCAGATTCTGACTGGAACCTTACCATTATCATTGAAAATGAAGGTGTACAATCAATCCATTCTACCGGTGCTAACATATGGGGCGGAAACTTCGAGATTGACAAAGAAGTTCGAGAACAGGTTCAGGACCGCGCAAAGAGCAATGGAACGAAGAAGGATAGGCGTAACAATAATAGACAGGAAGAGAATGGCGTGGATGAGAGAGCAAACGGGGGTAGCCGATATTCTAATTGACATTAACAGAAAGAAATGAAGCTGGGCAGGCCATGTAATGTGTAGGTTGGATAACCGGTGGACCATTAGGGTTACAGAAGGGGTGCCAAGAGAAGGGAAGCGCATTCGAGGACGGCAGAAAACTAGGTTGGGTGATGAAATTAAGAAATTCGCAGGCCCTTGTTGGAATGGGTTGGCGCAGGACAGAGGTAATTGGAAATCGCAGGGAAAGGACTTCGTCCTGCAGTGGACATAAAATAGGGCGATGATGATGAGATATTTATTAACTCGAGAAGCGTTTGTGTCGTCCTAACCAGATAATTTAACAGGGTGTACCTTTAAAAAAAAAAAAAAAAGATGCACAGGGTCCTGTTTACGAAGCAAATAAAGAAGGCGCCTTACCAGAAGTTCCATAACATAGCCGTATGAGTAGAAATTCTTCGTTGTGTTTTAATGCTACCGCACATCCAGCTACGTTACATTGTGTTGTACAAATGAGCTGTTCTCATAAACCTTAAGAGTTTTGCTGGAAGCACAAAATGTGCATATGCTACGCATACTGAAGTACCTTAACGAAAATGCCGTTTTCTTTTAAGAAATAATGTATACAAAATAAATCTGTTTTCTTTCCCCATTCCTTTTTTTTTTTTTTTTTTTTACCGGCTATCTGCTTATTGCACCCCTACGCTTCTAAGTATGCTTCTTTCCAACGGTCACACTGATGCGTTATGTAAATCGTATGTAAGGCATGAATTGCGTTCCTTTTAATGATTTAATTATTGGTTCCGAGAAGATCGTAAGTTATTTCTGACTAGCTAAGTTTCGCACAACACACCAACTTCAATTAATGGTTTAAAGCACGCTTTCCAAGCCAGGTGAAATTAAAGGCGCGCGATAATTTTTTTAGTTCACACGTGATATTTCTAGCTGCTGGTAGCTTGTCGCCGCTTACGTGTAAGGCTGTGCGTGTTACTTGACATTAGCACAATCCAGGACCAGAAAAACAGAATTTATCTGAAGAAACGAAAAATTTTGAAGCCCTAGGTAATGGTGAAACAAGAATATCTAAAAAAAAACGCCTATGAAATCCTATTGAACTGAAAACACGCAGAAAAGAGGGAGCTGAGCGAAGGTTTGAAGGGGATGCCGGTATAGTTCGTGTCTGCAATTCTATAAATTTCAACCGTGATCGACGCTTTTGTTGCTTGCCTCGCCCGTTCCGCTTGGCAGCGGGTTGGGGGTATATGGCCGTCAGCAGCTGTGTATTAGCGCAGATAGCTGACTTAACCGGCAGTTCGTTGTTGCGGTGGCCGTCGTTGTTTTCGATGTCACATGTGGCCTCAGACCGGCGCTTTCGGGTCCTTCTGCGTTGCTGTCGAAAACCGAGCGGCAGGTGCCGCTAATGTGGCTGCCAGCCGCCCAGTTATAGCCTGCAGCAATTGAAGTTTCTCCTCCCTCTCTCTCTCTCTCTCTCTCTCTCTATGAGGCTTGTGGTGGAAAAGAAAGTAACAGAGACGTTTCACATGAGTTGGGGCCCACTTCATTCCCCCTGTAGGTGCGATGGCAGAAACTCACGGTTTGTGGACTTTGATTTTCCGGCCGTGGTCGTGGATGTCCGTCGACAGGTTGCTATAACGGCTGCTGTAATTTCGGCTCGACAAAAACAATTACATTGCTCCTCCAGTATTTTTCCCCCGTCGCGTCGGCTGCTGTGGCTACAGGTTTTCCGATTGATGCACTTCAGTCCAGCTTGGCATCATTGTTCGCGACAATTCGTTGCGTTTTCTCCTTCTTCTTCTCCGTCTTCTTCTCGTTCTACAAAATCTAAATCATTTTTTTTTTATTGTTAAAAATTTTTCAGCATAATGTGTAGCATCGGACACGTTTCACTCAGTAATTCAGTTCACTTTTGTTAGCCAATAATATAGAAAGCTCGGTCCACGCGCTCTTTTTTTGTATTGTTGGCCCGTTTGGTGGAACACATTTACCCAGAGGTAAATTTACCTTGGAGTAAATTGGTGAAGAACCGTCGTCAGTCATAGCACAAGGTTGTCCCTAAGCACCCGTTCGCAGCGTCGGGTGTGTCACTCGCTCCTTCACGCTACCGCGCGGCGAAACCACTCACCAACTTATATGAAGTTGTATCCTTTTTACTGTTACTTTGTTCTTTTGACATGCATCCTTCGGCGCGTCCTATTTTTTTATCTCCTTACACAGCAGCTTGTAAGACTTCTAGCAATTTTAACGCTGTTCATAAAGCTTGCGTTACGCCATTTTCCCCCACCACTTTTAGGCGCTATCGAACTTTATATCCGTTCTTCCATCGTAAAAGTGCGACGAAGTAATGCCAAATATTGCGGCCATCTTTCTTTCATATTTTGCACATTTGCACAATGTCTACGATGGGTGCCTAGTGAAAACTATTGGTTGAGGTCGCAGTACGGACGTACACTCGAGTTGCTCGCTGTTCTTCACTATTCCATCCGATATCCACTGCGAGGCTCGTACGCAATTTACGAAACGTGAACCTACTTTGGCCTCAGTTATGCTCGAACTGCAGCAATACGGGCACTGCAAGGAAGACGAGCTTAGCGGACAGCACAGCGAGTGCATACTATGCTCGTCGCGTGCGCGTACATCCGCGGTGCCAGTGGCGGGGCCCCGCTCGAAGCCAGCGTGGGGCGCATGCGGCTCGTGATGGGCTGGCGGCGGGGCACCCCTTTGGCCGCCGCAATCCATCAGCCGGCGGGCCCTCCGACTTGGCCCAGTTTGTCGCGTTCCCCTCCCGCGGCGGGAGCTAACCCGTGCCCTCCCTCCTGGGAGCAGCGCCTCGTCTTACATATAAAAAAGAAAGATGCGGGGTCCCACGAGTGGATCTATATAACCACTTGTCAGCCATTATTATGACGAGATGGCGGAGTGAGCTCCCACCAAGAAAAGAGAACATCTCCCCCCCGTCCCTCACTTCTTTCCCGTGCCGCTTGCCCTTGTCTGTCTTTTTTTACCCGTGCCCTGCACGCGCCACGGCGAGCGAGAAACCGGCACGCGTGCGCCACCGTAACCTTGGCCACGGCTTTGGCGCGGCTCTGCGGACTACGTACCATACAGACACGCTTGCCGTGGCCTCCGCTCGATGACAGCGAGGCCCTACCTCCCCCCCATCAGACCGTCCTCGCGAAGGCTGCTTTCGCTGCATCCCTAACCCTTGGGCGCTTCTCACTCACCTGCCCTGATCGCGTCTAGGGCCGGGCTGACTTTATGCTGACGTCACTGCTGGACGGTAGTCTTATCGACACGAGGCTATGCCGCTCACAAGAGAGCGCAATCGCAGCCCCTCCTCCACTCAAGATTGTCGAGGCGTCTGAGTTTGGGCACAATTTATTTATTTTTCTTAACCGACCTCCAATTTTCTTTAGGAATTGCCGTTGCGATATATCACAACTCCGCCTTTACAGCTGAATTGCATGAAGAGGTGGACATAGTTCGACAAATCACGTGACCTCTTAGATTTCACGAGCCGTTTATGTACGTTTATGGCATATGATTCTACTGCATAGATGAAGCTTATCATTTTCCAAGGAGTCTCTATTTCGCGTGAGTCAATATAACCGTTGCTCAAATCGCGATTCAGGGGTTCAGTTCACAGAGCTTGTCGTTTGTAAGTGCTGATTGATCAGCCGTCTTCGCTATTAATAGGTTAGTTATCAAGATTGGCTGGCATGCCATCTGACGAACAGTTGTGTAGCGAAAGTGTCATTTCTGAATGCAAGCCTAGATGTCGTTTTTTTTTTTAACCTCATGGGTTGCCCCCGCATGGCTTGCATGCCTACTTCATGCAGAACTTCTGTTCCAATAAAGAAAAAAAATGCTTTGTTATTCGAGTATATGGTCCGTGATTTCTCGCCACCTGTATAGGGTATTTTTGAAGATTTTTTTTCCATCATTCAGATTTGGCACTGCTCCCGCAGTACGTAATTCTCTCCTATGTGACCTCTTTTACGAGGTTGAGCGCTCAACAGTGATACCGAAAGTTCTGAAACTATTTTTCAATTACAATAGTAGCACTTCCATGCTGTGATGCCTATTTGCTTAGTCTAACCGCGAGAAGGCTCATTAACCATCCTGTACGCGGAATGTTATGCACCGAAAGTTTCCCATTCGCTAAGGTAAGTAGTTCGCGGAGGAGCTGCTCTAATAAAAGAAGTCTGATGCACGTGCACTCGCATAGTTTTCTGCTGACTACAGTCTAGTGTAGTTGCAGGTAAACACTTCCGCCTTTATGGTTGATTTACAACATGTTTTTCCGTAATATTGAACTGCGGTCATTAAATATCGTTTACAGCGCTGTCAAAATCTGTAGCATGTCTGTGCGTGCTTGATATATGGGAACGCGACAGCCAACGCCATATTCTGGGCGCCGCGAAAACCTGTAGACGTGTTTGTAGCCGGCGACTTTTAGTGATCGTAAAGAGCGGGCCGCCTCCGTAAGTGCGGGCTTGTTTTGGCCCTCGCTTTCGTGGTCGGAGCTCCTGCCGGGTGGTCCTCTTGCTGCGAGGGCAGACGAATGAAATAGAACATTGAAGATAGGCCAGCCAACTCAGCGCACTCTTATCGTTAAATTGCATCGTAAATAAAATAGTGTTGAAGCCACCGATGACGACAAGCCTATGCTGGCGTCTTAAATTGGACGGAAAAACAGCGCTCGGCCTTGGCTTTCTGTGCTTTGTATAACTAACTACTCACTCATAAGAAAACGCGTTCAAAAATCGTTTCTTGATTCTTTTGGAATTTGGTTATATCACGCTTTCTTTAGTTTCTGTTTTTCTCCTAAGTTCAGGCGGTCTCTATATTCTCCTACTGTCGTGTAGAACGATTTTGGTGGCATGTTTGCAAGCAATTTATAAAAGCCATGTTTGCTTAAGAACCTTTCGGAAGTTCTTGTGGTACCGCCTTGTCAAAAGTTTTCCTTGCCTCCAACACACGGGTCTTGTAAAACTTTACTTTGTAATAGGTGCCCCGTTAGCAAATGCCCGTCATAATCTGTAGGTCGCAGCATCCTGACGTGCTGCTTTTGATTTGTTTTGTCTTTACTACTTGAAACATGTCTTATTATTGTGCAAACTTCGCCCGAAAGTGAACAAGGCCTTTAGTTGTAGAACTATGGCAATTTTATAGACCTAATTTGATCTCTGTGGAGTTGATCACTTGTATTTGCTTTCTTAAGGCGCGCTAATAAAAGTTATTCTGTTGAGTTTAGCTGATGCTATGACTTTCCAAACAAACAATATGCTGCACCAGTAGTTGGCTTAATTGTTTAAACTTGGAAAGGGCACTATAATGCGTCATATGGCTAGAACTTGCGTCAGCTTCGACCGCGGAAATTGCGTCAACTGGAATCGAAGACTATAGTAATTGCAAATTACACGCATCTTGTACATCGGATTCTTATATACAAGAATAGTAGGGAAGTATGAGTGACCCGCCGGTTGGTGATTCAGTGATTATCGTGTCGTGTTATGTTGTTGAGCACGAAGTCTCGGATTTGATTCCCAGACGCGGTGGCCGCGCTGCGATGCACGGGGAAGGAATTCAAAATCTTTCGTGTACTGTGCTATTGTGTGCACGTTAAATGCAAAGCTTTTCGTTCGTTTGTGCTGTTTGCTGTCGCCCAGCCGCCTTCGCTAGTGATATGTTGTAATGCAGTGTGTGCGTGTGCGTGTGTGTGTGTGTGTGTGTGTGTGTGTGTGTGTGTGTGTGTGTGTGTGTGTGTGTGTGTGTGTGTGTGTGTGTGTGTGTGTGTGTGTGTGTGTGTGTGTGTGAGAGAGATAGAGAGAGAGAGAATACGGGGCTCAAGTGGTCACCAACAGAAACTAGTTGGCGGCTAGAGAGGATATGTATAGGAATAAAAGAAGTAAATGACACAGACTTGCCGAACATTTTAATCAGTAACCTAACGAACTTTTGGCAGACAATAAGCACGCGAGAAATAACAGCGCTCAAAAAAAAATTCTGTGGCGATTTACTGCTAAATGCGAGAGAAATGCGTCAGAATTGCGTCGCCCTCTTTGGGGTCCCAGTCTCTCCCACTAGCGCTACACACACACACACACATACATACATACATACATACATACATACATACATACATACATACATACATACATACATACATACATACATACATACATACATACATACATACATACATACATACATACATACATACATACATACATACATACATACATACATACATACATATACACACACACACACACACACACACACACACACACACACACACACACTTTTCTAAGCTTTCCCATACCCTCTCTACCATGTGACCGGCTTCTCGCTTGTCACAAGCAAAGCAGATTTTTCCACTTTGACACTCCTAATGCTAACGCATTAATAGTCGATGACACTGACTGTCCCACGATCTTCAATACGACCTTTGCACATGTGTCTAACAAAGAATCTTGCATCCCCAAAGATTCTCACATCGCTACCGTCTAAAGCAACAATCCGTTTCAACCACCAGCGTACCCTCCAATATAAGACAGCATGTCTTATGTTCTGAAATTAACTTTCTGGACGTAAACATGCCTCCCCTGCCCCCCCCCCCTTTTTTTCTGAGCATGGTTTCCGCAATGACTTCATATACTAAACCCAAATTATCATTTTCCTGTATAAACTTCGTACTAATCTTGATCTCACCCTACAAACTTATCTTCTTGTTCTGTGCTTCGCGAAAGCATTCGATAAGGTGCCTCAACTTCCACTATTATTAAGCTTGCTCAGGCGAATTTATATCCAAGCTTCCTGCGTAGAATAAAGCATTCATAACAGGCCGGAACCGGTTCTTCTTTGTTAACCGTGCATCTGAACCCCTCCCAGCAGCAATCAGCGTTCCTCAGGGCTTCGTTCTTGCACAGCTACAGTTTTTGTCTATATCGACGACTTGTTCTTAAATCGGTCCTGTCACATTCGAATGTGCCCACATTATTAAGTAATCTCTCGCAAAGTCAATATCAGTACTGATGAAACAGCCCTTGAGATCTGGATTCACCAGATTCCTTCACCCTTTCACCAATGCTCTTCACCAGATTTGGACATTGCAAACAGGCAAGCGCGGTGCGTAGATCACACAATGAATATCGTGTCTCCGAGGTATTGCGCTGATGTACGTTGCGAAAACAGCCGAAAATTCAAACGAAAGTCCGCGCGCCAATCTTCTCAGGGAAACCACTCTCTTCGCCAGCGGCGACGACGTCATTGGCGTCGCCTCTACGTCACACACGCTGTCTGTAGCGCACAAACAGCCAGCAGCAGCGCGAACAACTCAGGCGCTCCTGTGAAGTGCCCAGCATTCAAAACCGCCACTGGAAATGCGCTGAGAATCAAGAAGGAAGAGAAATAAAAAGTATGCGGGTGTCTCCACGTAAACATCACGTGGGCCCTCGGCGCTGATGTGGGGAAAGCAGGAGAGAAATGTGACTTGCCAATGCTGATTGAGGCAATGGGAGAGAGAGACAAAGAGAACGAGACATTTATTTAATTCCGACCCACTGTCTGTGGCTGCTGGCAATGGAAGAGGCTATCCTCTGCGGGGAGCGTAGCTAGTCTAATCGCCGTCGCATCGCAACATTTCATTTGCTTCCATCTCGTCTACTACTAAAATTTTCGTTTTTTTTTTCTTGTGGTATACTGCTTCCTCGATACCACTTTACAACTTCCAATGTATAGCCAAATTTCCGACGGGGCCTGGTGAGGGTTACTGTAATGATAATATGCAGATATCATACGGGATTGTGGCAAGCGCAAGCTCACCAATGCTATTCACCAAATGCTATTCACCTACGCCGAAACCTTTTGCTTAACGGTTACTCTTTTTCTACAACTCCTATATTCTACTGTTTCCCGGCGATGTCCACTGGGAAACATTACGATAGTATAAGTTACGGTGTAGCTGTGTAATTACCTAACCTATCGCACTCACATGACAGAAGTCATATTATCCACTAAAATAAAACACTGGAATATTTATAACGTCACTTCAAGCACGCCCCTCAGTACATTTGTAGTCGAGCAAACGGGCGAATTATTGTTTTGTGTTAACGTTAACATAAAACTAAGACAAGCATCCGCCCTGTGGAACCCTCAGCAAATGTGCCCGATGAATGCCTATAGAATCACTACTGAACTGCCACAAGGTTTATCCATCTTTCATAATCATCTGATGTCAGTATATCAAACTTTGGGTCCGATAACGTAAAAGTATTCCAATCTGTTTTTATTCCCATCTCCTGACGTCACATTTACGTAACCGCCGACGCAAGCATCGGGCAGTGACCTGCAGCGTTGTCTTAGCAGACCCATCAAACGCTGTCCTCGTTATACGAGGTCACCTTTGTTCGCTTTCGAAGCGAATAACATTGCCTACACTGAGCGGTTTTTCTTATCTTATTGGCTGACAAGAGGCGAGGAGCAGGCTCAAGTGGAGAGGGTTTCGATGGGGCCTATCCAGCGCAGTGAAAGTGGATAACCGGATGAAGCTGCGTCTGCGATTGGTCCGCTTCCCCTTACTTAGGTTGCGGTGGCTGGTCGAAAATCGCGGTGGCGTGATACGGAAGGTTAACAATGCTGCTAAAACGCATCCTCCACAAGGAAGAGTTGGCAGCGCGATGTATTATACGTGCGGAAAGGACTCCATAACATTTTACTGCCCCGCCAAATGCTTTATTATAGGATATAAATCCATGCTCGCCGGCAGGTGCGAGTAAGAGTGCCTGAGTGATTGGCGGGCAGCCATCTTCTATTCCTTTCGGAACGGGGCATTCTCTGGCTGTTCAGAAAAAAAAATCTGTTTTGTTCGGCACATTAATGCATCTTTGACGCGTACACGTCACATAGACGCGGTGCGTTTTCGCGGTTTTGTGACGTCGCGTGACAGACAGTCGAAGTTGGCACAGTTTGAAACCTTTTGCATTTTTCCATTTTTCCAACCTCTTCTTTCGACTAGTATACGTTTATACTAGGGCAACAACCGACTGGAACGGCCTTCCATGCGGAAATGCAGCGATCGCTTGTTCATCTGCATTTACACAAACTGTAACCGAGCATTGTTCAGATAATGTTTCCGTGGCCCTTTTAAGTATATTTAACCCCACCCTTTACGTAGCACCTCTTGCTAGCGTTTTCAGAGAACGAACTGACGCGGTGTGATGATCAGGAGCTCATCACGATGGTGTTGACATGAGTGGCTGGAGAATATATGAATAGAAGTAAATGGCGCGTATTTATTTCACGTAGCTATACTAGAGTGTTGTGTCCATGGTCTTGTGCTAGCAACAGCGACAGCTCCTGACAGTCACAGCGTACATCCTGATACGCTGATCTTATTAAAAAAAAGCTGTTATCATGACGTGCAGTGCACCAGGCCACGGCAAAATAAAGATCACGATGGCGTCCTCCTGTGCGCTGTCTAATCTGTACTCAAGAATATTGGTTGTGTTAACAACGGCATCTGTTTGCATAACTCATTTCTCACTCCTTATGAACTATGCTTTGCAAGTTTGTTGCACAAATTGCTACTATACATGCAGTTAGCCACACTCTGCGTAGTTGCACTATTTATTTCCTTTGTTTGATGAGAAGCTCTTGGCGTTTGCCTTCCTGAACGCCTTTTTAATGATAGGGGCATTATTTCGTATTTCCGTCCCATGTGGGCTTCCTGGGTTCTATTTTTGCTCAGCCTCATTCAACTGTGAAGGAATTGGCGCCGGCGCAACGCCGCCGACTGCAGCCTAAGCCACAGCTACGCGCGGCCGTCCGTAATCAGACGCTGTTGACCGAGAACCGGGACCCGATCTCTCCCTTCCCCCAGCGCTGCTACTGGCTTCTCGCCGTTGACTCAATTGCCTCTTTAACAAGAGCGCGGGCGGCGCCCCCGTAGCCGCCTGCACCCAAAGACAAACCCGCGGCGCCTCTTCCTCCGCCCCGGCGAGAGACGTCTCTCCTAACGAACGGGAGCTGCTGCTGCTGCACTACGCGCAGGAACGCTCCCCTGCACATCTCTTGTTTCCTGAGCCCGATGCAAATAAGATACCTCGTTCCACCTTCGCTCCCCCCAACGGGCCGTTCTGTTCGCTCCGGGCATGCCCAATTTGGGAACGCGCGGGGCCTCGGGTGACGACACTAATCCCTGCTCTTTGCTCTGCAAATTCAACCACCTTCTCTTTTTCTGCGTTCCCGGTTCTCGCGGCGGAGCGAAATGCGGCGAAAACAATGCTTATAAAGTAGTTGCGTATGTCTGGCGTTGCTGTCTCGCCTGTACATTTTTTTTAGCTTCTCTCGGTGTTTGAGAGCAGCATGATCCTCGATGTAATTGAGCTACCTCTGCCTGTTCGGGAAGCCGTAACATAGCCTCCCGCTCTCCGTTTCAGGTCCCGACGAGGGGCGGCTGTAAAGCACATCCAAGCGCGCCGTGGCATTTGTTGCAAGCCCCGGAACGCGGTGCAATTGTTCGCTCAAGAAACGAACTCGCGAGCCTTATCCGACTGAAGGTTTTAAACAAAATAGAAGGAGAAGCGTAGAGGAGGCAAATTGGCAGGCTCCGCTGCATGCCTCGGAGGTCTCCCCCAAGGGCGAGCGTACGGCTTTCGTCCGTGGCCACTGGAGGCGTAAACAAAAGGCGTCTTTTGCTCTGGACTCGCAATTGTTTTCTTGCTCACGGTGCGACACGCTTCGTTTGCTATTTGCATTCGCGCGTCCCCTTCTCGTTTGGTGTAGCACAAAGCCGATGCGGATGCTTTTGAAGTTCGTTGGAAATTGGATTCTTCGTTCGCGGAAGTGTAGTGCACGAAAGATGATGTTCCAACTGCTCTTTTTTTTTTTCTTGTTATGACTGGTGGCGAATGCGGTGAAATTATCATCTCCGATACTATCGTGTGTTATAATCCCGCGCTCACAGAGGCATACGGAAAATAAATAGAGGGATGTGGGCGAGGCGGAGGAAAGGTTATGCGGTGTTTGTTGGTTGCTGCGCAAAAGTTTCGGAGTAGGGGGGTGCTGGTCTTATAGGCTTTCAGCTATGCAGACTTCGCTACTCTTCGGCTTCAAATTCGCATTTACATGAACCCTAAAGCTAGTAATTCAAAAGTTAGCACATCTTAGTTAATTAGAGAAATAATCGTTGATATATTTCTTGCTACTAATGCCCACCTAGCCATAGCCCATCACCAAGAACGCCAGGCGCCATATATGACAGTTCTTGGGCCCTATAACGTAAAACTATTCCAACATGTTTTTATTCCAATCACCTGCCGTCACATTTGCGTAACCGCCGACGCAAGCATCGGGCAGTCACCCGCAGGATTGTCTGAACAGACCAATCAAACGCTCTCCTTGTTCATAGGAGGTCACTTTTGTTTGCTTGGAAAACGAATAACATTGCCTACACTGAGCGGATTGTCTTATTTAATTGGCTGACAAGAGGCGAGGAGCACGCTCAAGTGGAGATGGATTCGATGGAGTTCGATGGGATTCGACAGTGCAGTGCGACACTGCACTGAATATCGATAATCGGATGAAGAGGGTGGTGCCGGCGTCCGCGATTGGTCCCCTTGCCCTTACTTAGCTGACGGTGGCTGGTCGAAAATCGCGGCGGCATGCAATGGAAGCTTAAGAATGACATTAAAACGGATCCTCAGCAAAGAAGAGTTGGGAGAACGCGGTCGTAAATGTTCCGAAAGTGCTCGAAAACGTTACACGGCCACACAGAAAGCTTTATTATACGCAAATAAACACATGCTCTCCGACAGGTGCGAATGGCCAGTGCCTGAGTGATCGGCAGCAGCCATCTTTTATTCCATTGGGAACGGGGCAGCCTGCGGCTATTCAGAAGAAAATATAGTTTTGTTCGGGATATTAATGCACCTTTAACGCGTACACGTCACTTTGACGCGGTGAGTTTTTGCGGTTTCGTGACGTCGCGTGACAGGCAGGTGAAGTGGATGCAGCCCGAAAACTTCTGACCAATAGCCGAGGGCTAATGGCGAAAAGGCGTCGAACCAGAAATAACTGTTTTTTATTTATTCTGTCAAATCATGCATAATCATTGTGTACACGTCATATCAGATGGGGAGCTATCGCGGTTTTCGTGACGTCGCATGACAGGCAGGTGAAGTGGGGCTGGCCCTAAAAAGTTTTTACCCATGGCGGAGGGCTGATTGCAGAATTAGAATGGAAAAGTTTGGAATAGATTTACGCTATAGCGCCCCTTGTGTTGTAAGAGTGTCCCGCATAAAAAGAAACATTTGATATATGCCGCTGTCTCACCAGAACTAATGGACAGTCAGCTTGTAGCAACGACTAATTGAGGTCCGTGATAGCTGCTATTAACTCCACCAATTATGTAACCATGGTTAAGGTTGTTTGTGTAACAGCCATAGTGGAGGCACGGAAAAGCGGACTGCGGCACCTCGCCCGTTATTCATTGCTTCACTCAGCTTCGATATCGACTCGTCGGCCGGCAACACAACGGTCAAATATTGAAGAGGTCGCGCTATTTGCAACTCCCCTTTGTTGTATGACACAATCCTGTGGCAATACACGTGGCATAACGCACAGGCGTAAAGTTGGAGCGGCGCTCTTTTAAGCCGAGTTCTCTGATATTGCGCGCAGAAAGACTACAATGAACTCACGAAAGCGCATCGTGCAGGCGAGCTTGCCGCAGTGATGCGTTCATGTGTTTGCGGGACCCTTTGTCGCGCACGAACTGATGGTATCTCCGCCTTCACTCATTCTCAGTGCCACGCGCAGCCGTTATGCACGTGTTGTCCCTCCTATTGCATATGGAATAATTCTATCTAATTTGCTTTTATTAATAGTTCGTTATTTTCTTTATAATGCATAATTGCGTACATCGTTCAATATCTTAATCTCTCTCTCTCTCTCTCTCTCTCTCTCTCTCTCTCTCTCTCTCTCTCTCTTAGGTCTGAACAATGCTTTTTTGTCATACTATACTGTAGGTGTACTTCTTTGCGTGTTCCGTTTCTGGTAAGAAACTCATCCGCTTAGTTAGCGGCTGGCACAATGTGGTGCGTGAGGGCAGCTTCATGTGCGACCGCATCTCACTGACGGTTAAGCGTGGAAATGACAGTGCGCATCGAGTGTGATGCGCGTTCAAGCACCTTACGTGGAGGATATTGGACGACATTTCTTTCGACGTGTATTGCATAGCTTGAGCATAGCAGTGAGACGAAGAATATGACTATCGCGACAGCATCAGCGGCCGCATGTGCCTGTTTTCTTTTTCATCTCTGTTTTCAGCGTTTTTCAAAGAACGAAAATACAGAGAGGGGAAAGCACGGAGAGTGTGAGAAGAGGCTGCTCTTGCTCACCGAAGCATTGCACCTGACATTTGTTTCCCCGCTCTCCGTGTTACGGTTCGGAGCTGCGCGCAGCTCGGCATAAAACGACCATGAAAGCAAGGCGGGAGCGCGCTGTCGTTACCATCGTCTCGGCGCATTGGAGATCACCGCGCTGTTTTCTTTTACTCTTCTTGTTGTTTTTTTTTCCCCGAGCGATATCGCTAAGAGCAGCGGAGCGTCCTCCCCTTGGCAGTACCAAGCGTTCTCGGAAATCGCGCGTACAGAGTGTCTCGTCGGAGGGAGACAGGGAGCGTCCTCAAGACGTGCACCGGGGGACCGCGCGCTGCTGGAGAGAGACGCGCCGCGAATGCGTGCCGAGGTGATTGCGACGGTCGCACATAAATGCAGCGACGTGAACGGCCATGCAAATGCGACCAAACACGCGCGAGACGCTGACACGGCGACGCGTCGGCGAGGGGAGCGAAAACTGCACGGGGTGCCGGGGCTGCCGCGACAAGCAGGCCGGCGCGCGCGCGTTTGACAACAACTCGCAAATGGGACTCTTGGGGAGCGGGAGAACTCGCGCGACTCAGCGGGTACGGACCGGGGGAGGCGTCCTAATGGTCCTCTCTTGATCCGGAATCGCCATTAGCATCGAGCTCCCGGGACGTCCTCTCTCGAGTCCCGCTGAGTCCTCAATTAAGAAAAGCGGGCGACGACGAGGCGTTGCTCTCCTCCGGCGCGTTCGTAAAGGGGGCGAAGAGAGATCAGCCGCCGGAATTACGCGTGTCGCCGAGTGAGTGAGAAATGGCGCCTCTTGGAAGCAGCCCATAAAGTCGTGCCCGGGAGGAGGTGGCCGCCGCCGCTTCTTGGCGTCATAAAGAAAAGCCGAGGTCGTGGGTTCCTCCCAGCGCAGACAGAATGTGCTGCAGGAATTTAGGAGTTTGCGGGGACGCCAGACTCAAGGATGAGGCCCAAGATGGTTTTAGCGATGCAAACTTGGGCGAAAACCATTTCGTTGTCGGGATTTCCGTTTGCTCTCTCCCCGCCGACCGCCGTGCTCCGGTTTCCTCCGCAGGGCTCTTCCTCCTGTTTTGCGTGTATTCGTTCCTGGCAGGGCCCTGTTTGTTTCGTGTGCACGGAAGAGCGCGGCCTTTTGTCCGCAGCCTCTGCATGCGTGCCGAGAGAGGGACTTCGAGAGGAGGGGGGAAAATGCGGTGAGGCCATAATGGGCCGCGCAGTCGCACTCTGCGGAGCCCTTTTCGGATTCGGTCTGGATTTATTCCCTGCTCGGCTCGGACCCTGTTCACGAGACGAGGCTATATTGCCCGCTTTCCGGGCGGCCCTGCTTGCTATTCTTTTGGTCGGCGTGAAAGGCGCTCTAACGAGAACTGTGCATGGAGATTGCAGCGTGCTACCCTGCATATGCCGCAGAATGTCGGCCCGCCATAAACGCCTGGCTTCGAAATTGCGCGGGGAACTGGGGCGGACTTTGCAACTCCTGCGCGCACCGCCTTCGTATATGTTCTGCGGGCTGAATAGAAGACTGAAGAAAAAAGAAAACACCGTAGAAAGATGCAAACTACTCTGGGATAAGCCGAGTCGCATCGCAGGAGCGGGCACGTAATTTGAAAACCTGAAATGTTCGTGGCTTGCGACCGCAAGGGCTGAAATGGGGACCCTTACTTACGAAGCATTTTGTTTTCTTAGGTTGCGTTTGCAGCATAAAACATAGAGAGCCTTCTGTGTTCTCATGAACGAATGAGCTCCCAAGGAACCACGAAGTTTATTGTGCTGGGTGTGTTACATCAGAAACGTTCTCGTAAGCAATATCCGAGCTACGGCATTCAGAAAGCAACAGCAAACTGCACGTGCTTTGTGACACATTTCGTGGAAGCTATAGTTTCTTTGTCACACACCCAGGTAGCGTAGTGGCTGCGGCGTTGCGGTGCTGGCCTCAAGGTTGCGGATTCGATCCCTGCCGCGGTGGCCGCACTTCGATGGCGGCGAAATGCAAAAGCGTTCGTGTACACAAATTTAGGTGCACGTTAAAGAACCCCAGCTCTTCAGAACACCAGCTGATCAAAAAAGGCGTGCTCCATAATCAGATCGGGGTTTTGGCACGGAAACCCCAATGATTTGTTAAAGTTTCGTTGCTTTACAGGCTTTCCGTCCCATGTCGCCATTGCGATTGCGGTGGTCTCAGTGCAGCGCGTACAACGCCCAGAACTCTCGACGCTTGCGCGTGAACGTGTTGCCTTTCTCCTTTACAGGTGATAGCCTGCATATTGCATTTCGACGCTTTATATGACCGTGCAGTTCCCCAAAAGCGTTCATAAAAGTTGGCCTTCCTCACCGTAAGAAACCCTGTCAGGAGAAACCCATATTTTTTCGTGTTATAACCATGTATAACCAAAGGGTTTACGCGTACGATTAAGTTGGAATGTTACCATGACCGTGGTAAGCGTTATAAAGGTATACATCAGCCGGGATTAAGCCTAGGTGCCCTCTATGCTGGGACTACGCTCAGGTGTTTGCGACACCTGGATATGGTGGACCTGTATGCGCTAGAAGGATCTAATGCATCGTGACGCAGCGTGCGGTGCATGCCTCGTATTCGGAACTCTGCTAATAACTGAAAGGCCAAGTAGCAAGATGGTCAAGTGACGAATGGCATGCACAGTAAGTGGGAGAAAGTGAACACAGAAAAATTCGCCGTATTTCCCCTAGCGAGAAGGAGTGCTAGCTATATCTAGCGCAGTGTCACCTGCAGTAAACATTCACTGAGGCGCACGAGCAATCAGCAGATCACTCTTGAGCTGAAGCCGGATTTTATTTGTACCGTTCTCGTCCGATACGAACGTAATGGAATCGTAACCAACGCGACCTAGACCGCACAAGGCCTGTGCACTCCGAAACAAGACGTCATGTTACCTGGTCCGACTGCCATAAAACCTAAAGTGGATGCTCCCAAGTAAGTCGCGGTGACGTTATCACCGCGACTTACTTGGGAGCATCCACTTTAGGTTTTATGGCAGTCGGACCAGGTAACATGACGTCTTGTTTCGGAGTGCACAGGCCTTGTGCGGTCTAGGTCGCGTTGTCCTTACACGCTGCCTGAACTCGAGACAAAAAAGAGTCAGATTGGAGCCCCACTCGCGTGCCTGGTCGCGTATTGGTTTCTGTGACGGCCAGAGAACTTCCATGACACCAGCTTACATACTTAACCCTGACCACAGAACTTTCATATAGGAGTCTGCTCATGATACCTTACAAGGCCACCACGTTGCTAAGGTTGCCCTGCTATTCTGGGAAAATATTTATAGACTCGCGAGGGATCTATGCAACTAATAAAGAGATTTCTGTTATGTACATCCTACTTAGCGTACATTTGCTAACAGAGACAACGGGAAATTGCATGAAATGCATTTGTGCACTAAAATAGAAAATTAAGTTGGGGAACTTCTGGAACATTATGCTTTCAGCGACGGCAACGCATCGAATGCGACTAGGAAGCACCAATCAAAGCTATCGCCTTAAAACGCACGGTTATCTGCTATGACATTGCGATTGCGTGTTACCGTAAACAGACCCGGTCTTTCTTTTCTTTCTTTTCTCCAGTGAACTTGTGAACGTGCCCTGATCTGCAGTCAAAAAGGAAACCAACCAGGGGTGGCTTTCATGCTAAGTCACATAACAGAAGGTACCCTGGCACGTTGATGCTACAAAATATTTACAAGTGTTAAGTCGTAAACGTAAGAGTGTCGAGGCACCTTTAAATGCATCTGCGCTCACATGACGGCTGCTTATTTTATAACTGCATCGTAATTTTTGTGTACGGCTTCTTGAGAATCCTGGGAGCATTATTTGCATGCCCATACGTCGCCAAAGCTGTTAATATTCAGTAGTAGCCCTCTTATTACTGCCTGGTATAACTGAAGCAAACAAAGGTACTTCTGCGCACATGCCGTATTTCTGTCACTTCTTTTGAGAAAAGTGCTGCCGTTCTTTCTTTTTTTTTGCTTGCGCGAGTTTGCACTTTATAGTAATTTTTCCTATTGAATTCCAGCAACAAAATAATTTGCTGTGCAGCAAGACATCATTGCTGATTTCTTCTCGTGTTACTGCGGAGCATCGAGTTGCCTGTTTGCAGGCTAAAGATAAGCCCTCTGTGTTACCGAAGCCAGTGCTGCCTGCGTGGTGTGCTGCAGCTGAATTGCTCTCCACTATTCCGCGGCCTCCCACCCGGTCTGAAACACCTTTATTGGCGCGCAGCTAATGACGCGCAGGAGTTGATGATTGTTTTGCCTTTTCGCTATAACATGCGCCCCCCGCGCCATTTTTGTCCCCTGGCCTGGAGCCGGATCATCGTTCTGCTGTCTTCTGTCTTCCTCCTCGCAGTGCCATTGATTTTCTCTTGATTGGGCACCACCCAATTTGAGAAAGCCTCCTAATTGGGTGTCCACGCAAACAGGCGCTTAATTCATTGGCCAATGAGTTCACCGCTTGCCTCCTCTCTTGCTGTGCCATTGTGCGCTTCTCTCGTCGTCGTCGTCCTCCCCCCCCCCCTTTTTTTTTTCGTCCGCTTTCCCCTCACCGTTCGCGGTGGAGGAGGAGGAAGGACGTCGATTGCATTTATCGATCCAAAATGGCCACTCGCTTCCCGCTTTCTTTAAAATGTATATTCTCTCCATTTTAACTATTTCCTGCCCGCCTGCTCCCGGAATGCGGCTTCTCCTCGCGGTTCCTGGCGCTCCTCCACTGCCGTCGGCGTCGCCGCCATTGCGGCGCGCATTTCTTGCGCACGGACTACCCCCCCCCCCCCCCCCTTCTTCCTTCTGCGAGAACAACTAAGGGCGGGAAGGAATGAGAAAGGGGGCATTCACCGTGGCCGCTGTCGTCGTGCGCTACCTGGCCGTCGGTGGCGGAAACTGTTGCTGCTAGGCCATGTTAGCACATTTGACGCCCCTTTGTTAGCTGTCCCACCAGTGTGATTGTAGCTTGACTCCTGAAACTTTCATAACAAGTCGGCAAGCTGGAAGTAGTGCGATCTACCTCAGGTTAGCCTGTGCGCGCCCCGCATATATATTCACTCTTTTCACTCCGTTCTTTTTCGTCTGTTTAAGCTATTTGCTGGCACCACATTTGTTCGCGTCTGCTGGCACCACACGCGAAGATTTTTCTTGTCGCGTTGAAGGTAGGCGGGAAAATTGCGAGAATAAGATGTCTGAGGAGGCGTAACGGCGCGTGGCTACGCTTACCTTAAGGTTGCGTGCGGAGTGTCGTTATGGGATTTACCCTTAGCGTGTCTTCCGTACGCAGCAAATATGTGAAAACAAACATTTTCTAAAGGTGTAGCTGGAATGGAAACGATAGGTGCAACGCGCCCAGAGTTTCAAAGCATGCCGCAAATCTGCCCTGAAACGCTCCTATGGACCCTCTCGTGACGCTAATTTCTTTGGTATCTCTCGTATCTCTTGTTTCCTCGGGAAGCTTCGTCTTATTGCGTTGCTGAATATTAAAGCGACCATTGACCGGTCTACATATACTGGACGATCGGTATTATCGAATTCAAAAGAAAATTGCCGTTTTCAAGACCGTATTCAAAGGAAAATTGACATAACGGAAAGTCTTATGCAAGGGCGGTATAACGTTAAGCTATTCCAATCTCTTTTTATTCCATTTCTGGCACTAGATCTCGACGATTGTTCCCCTGTCTGTCACGCGACGTAACGAAAACCGCCAAAACTCCTCCATCTGATATGACGTGTACACACTGATTATGCATGGTTAGGCCGAGCTAAAGAACATAATTTATTTCCTATTCTTTGCCTTTTTCGCCATTATCCTTATGCCAATGGTCAAATTTTCTCGCGTTGCGCCCACTTTGCCTGTCTGTCACGCGACGTCACAAAAACGCGAAAACTCGCCACGTCGAAGTGACGTTTGCGCACTAAAATGCATTAATACGCCGAAAAAACTGAAACTTTTTCGAAACAGCCGGCGACTGCGCTGTTCTGAAAGGAATGAGGGATGGCTGCCCGCCGATCGCTCTGGCACTGGCTATTCGGAGTTACCGTAGAGAATTAATTTCTCTGCGTATAATAAGAATTTTTTTATGAACGTATAACATTGTCGAGCCCTTCCAGCACGTATACGACATAGCTCTTCTTCACTGAGAACCTGATTTAGCGGCATTTTCGATCGTCCGTTGCACGCCACCATGATTTTCGACCAGCCACCGCCTAATAAGCAAATGTAAGCTGACCAATCGCAGACGCTGACACTGCCCTCTTCATCTGTTATCTACTTTAACTGCGCTAGCTCGGACCCATCGAAATCCTCTCCATTCCTGTGTGTTCCTGGCCTCTTCTCAGCCGATGAGATAAGAAAAACCTGTCAATGAGGCAATGCTATTTGCTTTCAGAGCACACAAAAATGACCTCCTATACCTCCTATAATTATAAACGAAGAGAGCGTTCGATTGGGATGTTCAGGCAGCGCTGCGAGTCATCGCGCGCCCGATGCTTGCGTTGGCGATTACGTAAGTTTGACATCAGGAGGCTGGAATGAAGTTAGAATGGAATAGTTTTACGTTATACGGTCCAACATGCTTACCCACCGCTATATGACCATCACGACCGTTGTGAAGTTCATATTGCTGCCGTAACCTTTTGAAGACGACACATGCATTCATGCCAATTAATCAATTGGAGCGCATTACACAACTATAGTGTGAACACATAATTACTAGGATACTCACTGGTAGAGCATGGAAAACCGGTATCAGGCAATTCGGCAGTTTTCAGAAAGGCAGGGGAATATTGGGAATTATACTTATATTCGCTCTCCGTCAGATAAATTATTTTCGTCATTATGGGACGAAACCAGTGTCCCCACTAGAAACAAATCATTTGATTCCTTCATCAATGCCAACGATCACCGGTGCGTTTAGTCAAATTTTAACCCGCCGTGGTTGCTCAGTGGCTATGGTGTTGGGCTGCTGAGCACGAGGTCGCGGGATCGAGTCCCGGCCACGGCGGCCGCATTTCGATGGAGGCGAAATGCGAAAACACTCGTGTACTTAGATTTAGGTGCACGTTAAAGAACCCCAGGTGGTCGAAATTTCCGGAGTCCCCCACTACGGCGTGCCTCATAATCAGAAAGTGGTTTTGGCACGTAAAACCCCATAATTTAATTTTTAATTAAGTCAAATTTTAAAAATTCTGAATCCGTCGGGGTTGGTTGCGGGCTTATTGACAGGGTCGTGGCACGCCGCCAAACGTCAGGGAACTGTTTATATGAAAGCCTAAAAAATTAAATTCTGAAGTTTTACGTGTCCAAAACACGATATAATTATGAGGCACGCCGTAGTGTGGGACTCCAGATTCATTTTGACTACTTGGGGTTCTTTAATAACGTGCATCCAATTCACATATGGAAGCTTGGTCGCGCACCTCATATTGCTGGCGTCTGCAGCACTGTACTGCCTTTTCGCTTGTTCTCGAATTGCACACGTAGCCACACTATTCTAGCTTCCCAATTTTAAACGCGATGGGTTGGATTTATAATAACTGATTGAATTATTCGATTTGAACTTTGAAGCATTTGAGCCTTCGAATAAAATAGGCAGCTCAAGAGGAATTCGACACAACATATAGCTAAGACCGCAGCAATGGTCGCGAAAACCACGTACAGTTCACGTGAACCTCTGATTCACGTAAACGACACCGAGTTTCATTTAAGCCGAAAATGAATGCGTAAAAATGCTGCAAATCTCACGCACTGTGGGAATCGATGCTATGCGGAGCATATTGCGGGTAGGTGGTTATCAAGCATCGTTTGGGTTTTTTCAAAGCGTTACCAGACAGATGAGCACGTTTGTGCAAGGCGAGCAAATGTGTTTGTGATGTCTGCGTGCTCGTGACGACAGAAACAAGGCGACGACTACGACGATAGTATGACGGCGATGGCATGACGACTGATTTGTTGTACTAAGGCGAAGAAACTTTATGACGTTGTGCAGCACAGGACATAACAGCGATCTATGTTCGTGCAGTACACCGTTCACAAGCAAGGCTGAAATGCAAACACCAGATAAGGGGGATTCACAGTGTGAGAACTGTACGCGGTGATATGACTACGACAAAGGTGATATATGATGACGCTTGTCGAGGGAAGAATGGTAACGAGAAGAAGAAGAAGAATTTATTAAATGACGATGTGGTCCGAGTTGTCCCCGCTTGTGAAGGTGGCGCTCCCCGGTGGTGAATTGGCGACGGATGCGATCGTCCCTTGGATGTGACGGACGCGGCGCACCAGGAGCAGGTACAGGGTCTGGCGCAGGCCTTCCCGTGGTGCGGCCCAGCTCGCCCAGTTGTGAGGCATGTGTGGTGTGAATTTGGCATCTGATGATACGAGGTGAAGAGAAGGCGCGGATACATTCCCAGTACGTGTGCATCGCGTTAGAATGCTGACCACAGACTTGACAGATCGACAGCGTCACCTGATCAAGGCTCATTTGCTTCATTGGGGAGAGTGAGGGTCTCAGATTGTTGGAAGAGAGATGCATCTGCCCGTGGAAGCAGGTGTGAGAGAATCGGAAGAAGCATACGGGATTTGCGGGCCTCTTTGAGCTAAGCCCGGCGTTGCTTGTGGTGCTCAGCTCGACGCGCTTTAGGCGAATAGACTTGTAGCTTTTCTAATGGGGCGCTTGTTATGCCAACACAGTCTAGCGGATGCGCTTGCTCGTTGCATTCTATCCCCTGATGGCCAGGAATTCATTCCAAGAGGATCGGTAAGTTTGAATGAGAGGACATATGTGTGTTTAGATGAGTACGAAGATGACACTGATGAGAGGTGTATGCCACATAGTATATCTAAATTTATTTTGGCATTCTATACGCCTTTTGTCACCGTGGCACGCCAGAATTTGGGAAGAAGTGTTTGAAGGCCCTTGTGCCTTCGTATTTGCTCTCCATGTTCCAAGTATGAGTTTGCACAGACTTTGCTGCAGTGCCTGCACAAAGCAGAGTTGCAAGCTTTTATTTGATTTTTTTTATTCCCCATATGCCTTGGGGTAAGTCCTCCGAAATTAAAAAGGAAAGGTATGAGCTGCCTTTCTTTTATTTTTCTTTTCTTTTATTTTATTTTATGGTTCATCGACTGCTTAAATTTGCTTGGAAAGTAGAGTGAACATTGCTTTCTTTTTACTTTGCCGACAGGCTGTTTTCTCCGGGTCGTAGTTTGCCAGTTTAGTGCTCTGAGGAAACGGTGCTCCACTCTTGACTGATTTTACATGCCACTTTCAGCTCGATATAAAACTGAAACTAAAAATAGCAGTGCACTTTACCACGAAAAGAAATCGTGGAGCGTTCTCCGTTCGTTCAGCGCAGCCTTGTTGGGGTAGGTGGAATTTCACTGAGCAGTCAGGAATTATATAAGAACAAGATGAGTATTTCAAGTACTTGACTCACTTCCAGGTTTGCACGTCTGTACGTATCTTTATTAATACATACATGACCCGCAGCGCGATTAAGGCATTATTACGGGGGGCGCTAAAGCACATCAACATTCTTGCGGCGCACCACATCTGCAGGTTTTCAATTTCAAGCGACAATGCTTCGTGGGAGAGAAAAAAATATTCGAAGAGATTGACTCAGGAAAAGTACGGCCTAACTTTAAGTGGATGGTCTTTACGCGAGAAAACATATTACGGGGGCGTCAGAAAGTCTGATGAACATATTCTCGTATGTATATGGAAGGTTGACTAAAACAGCTCAAGGCGTAACCTGCTTCTTTGTTCAGACAAAGGGATCCAATCAAGTTCTTCTTTTATTGACCTTACACTCAGAAAGTGGTTGTATCTCTCCAGGACAAACCTTGCCACGAGAGACTGGATTTTCTCTAATGCATTAACATGAACACCATGAAATGGGTCCCATACAGGGCAAACATACTCCAAAATTGGTGAAACATATGTTTTATATGCTGCTTATCTTACGTCAATGCTTACATATCTTAAACTTCGTTGCAATGAACCAATGACACGCCCCGCAATTCCAACTACGGTTCTGACCATGAGCCATATTCCGTCAGCACAACGCTTAGGTATATCACTAATGAATTATTTTCTTTTATTTCTTTGCCACTTAACAATTACTTATATCTGATTTCGTTGATCTTGGAAAGCTAACGTGTACACATTTGTTTAAGTTCGTGGACATGCTATTATTGGCACACCATGTTTCTATGCGCTTCAGGTCAGTCGCCAGTTGCAAACAATCTTGCATACAATACACCCTTGCATACAATAACCTTGCATACCCTTGCATACAATCCACAATTATCCGCAAATAATTGTATCTGAGATTTGATACCATCGCAAATATTATTAATGAAGACAAAAAAAAACATGAGGCCCCAACACGGAGCCCTGCGGCACACAAAACGTAACAGCAACATCATCCGAGCAACTCACATTCAAAGCAACTCTTCGCCTTCTAGACGACACATAATGTTTGAACTAATTTTAAACAGTTGTGTTAGTGTTTATGATAGGAAGTTTCGGTAACAAAAGTGAGTGAGACGCAGTGTCGTACGCTTTTCTGAAATGCAGAAATAGAATCCAATTGACATCTGTAATTCTGTGAAACAAATTCAGGTAGTTGCGGGGTGCAGGAAAGGCCTTTTCTAAATCTAGGCTGCCGATCGGGTAGATACCAAATGGAGTCTAAGTGACAAGATAAAGCCGAATGCAAAATATGGTCGAGTAGCTTGCAATGTATAGGAGTAAAGGAAATAGCTTTATATTCGAGACGTCACTCTTGGAACAACTCTTGAATATGGACACAACGTTAGCTACTTTCCTGTAACCAGGAAGTTTACCTTCCGCAGCCATTTACAAAGTTTGTCAAATGAACATTGTTTAAGTCGAAACAAAGATAGGTAAATAATTAAATAAAATGTGTAATGTCCTTTTTTTTGTGGCTTCACCGCAGATGTCGCAGAGAAGCCAGCTTTGAGTATTAACTGAGCGCCCACTTAAAGGGCTCCTCACCAGGTCTGGCCATTCTGAGATGACAAGCGCAGAGCGTACATTGCGCGATAACGATCGTGCCAGCAAAGTAGTACATCGCTACGTGCCGCGGAAAGATCTGATATTTCAAACCGAACGCCGTTTTCCCTTCTCCTCGCGGCCTCTGCGCGTCAAGCCCGAGGATGACGTACACGTGCTAGTGCACCTACATACACGTGTTTGCACTGTGACGTCTCCTCGTGGTGACATGTGACTTCGAAAATTTCGAAAATTATTCAAGGCAAAATCTATTATTTGTGTAATATGTTGCTTGGATAGACGAATTAAAGCTTAGAGAAATAATAAAACACAGAAACCGAATGTCTGCATGTTTTTGTTTTACTTCGCACCGCAGCAAAAGAGATGTACTTCCGTTACGTCTGCTTCTTCTCACGTCGGGAAGTCGCGCGCGCAGACACCGAAACTGTCATTGTCGACTGTGTTCCAGCGTGGGATCATGCTCTGTGATCCGCTTGTGTCTGCCTCAGTATTCGTCTATCACTGACTTATACCGATAGTCAGGTGTCCTCGTGCACAGCGCCCGAAATCGTGTGCTGCGCGAAACGAGACAATCACAACAGCTCGCGCGCGACGCCGTCAGCGGAAGTGCGCCGCGCCGCAAAAAAAAAAAAAAAAAAGAGCGAGGAGAAAAAAAAATGAAGGCGGGGCCCGTTACGTATGCGTCACGCGATCCTTGAGGTCCGGTATGGGAGAACGCAGGGAGGGAATTTCGCTTGCGGAGGCTAGACAGGGCAAGTGGATAGATTGTCCCGCTTGGCAGTGCAGCTCGCCTCCTGAACCCATGGGTTCGCGGCACTCAAATATTTCTATCTCGGCTATTAATGAGCCGATTTTAAGACTCTTTGCGGCAGAACGCTCCCTAGAGGACACGTAACAACTTCCAGCGTATAACCAAAATTTGTTATGGGGCCGGGTGAGGGGCCTTTCAGAGAGACGCTAAAGAGAAACACTAAATGAGTTTAGGCTGGTAAAGTATTCTTCCAGAGCTCTATTTTCGTTATTTCGCAGTAATGGGTTGGTTATCGGAAGAGGAAATGAAGTTCAATGTTACGCGTTTTAATCTACGCACTGAAACATTCGCGCTCGTACGGGAGTGGGACGTCTTCAGCGTTCTTTTTTTTTTTTTCGTACCAAGATCCTTGTGGCTAAGTAAACGTTCTGGAATCTCGCTAAGTTCAGCCTTTGTCTATTTTTGAATACAATGCGGTCGATCTTTGCAGATGAAAAGTTAACTAGGCCCGAGCAGGCGCCCTCAGAATCCATGACGTCACGGCAACCTGGTGCAAGAAGGTCAAGGCTCAGCCGTCGTTTAACTTTTTTTTTTCTGACTTATCAGGTCTCCTCTCGCGGTATAGGAGCGGCCTTTCTTTCAATATTGTAAGGTGGTAACTTAAAAAAAGCCTAAATTGAGGGGTTTTACGTGCCAAAACCACGATATGATTATGAGGCATTAATTATAATTATGAGTTTCTTTAGCGTGCACCTAACTCTAAGTACATGGGTGTTTTCACATTTTGCCCCCATCTAAATGCGGCCGCCGTGGCCGGATTCGATCCCGCGACCTTGCGCTTAGCAGGCCAACACCATAGCCACTAAGCAACCACGGCGGGTTAAGGTGGTAACTTAATGCAGCTCAAATAATTGTTCTCTTTAGTGTCCATCTTCAGGGCCATTACACGGAAATATAAGTTGAAGTGTATCAGTGAATTGCATTTCTACAAAAAAAAATAAGAAAAAGAAAGTCACTCTAACCGTGAAAGGAGGGCTGGTAAGCCAATAAATGACGCGAAGATCGAAAGACGGGTGGCGACGCCGCCTTGAGATTCCCGCACCAACTCGCTGTGACTTCGTGTATTTTGACAGCGTCTACTCAGACCTAGTGCACATTCGTACTTAAAAACTACGACTCCTCCTCTTCGTGCCAGTGGCATGTGCAAGGAAACTATTTTTCTTCTTTTTAACGTGGAGGGATATATGGCGCCGCATCACGCTCATTGGGAGGAGCCTCTCCTGCATTATTTGTCATTTTTAAAGATGGACCACATTGTATACTAAAAAAAAGTGAAGAGGAAACTTAGCACGTTTTAACAACACTTACAGAGCCGCAATGGCCCAAATATGAGAAATCGCTTTGAAATCTGGGATGTCCGACGTACAAGCGCTGAGGTTTCGGCGCGATATTGAAGATCATCATCATTCCATCTTCTATTAATCAACCTATTACGGCAAAATTAATTAAAGTAAAGTTTCAAAAGAATATTTTCCCATCCTAAATTATTAAGTGATTTTCTTTACTGCCACTTCAAGAAGGCCCTTCAGGAAGCCCCGTCGGGAATCTCGGTGATGCACTGAATGTTGTAAAGTACCCTTCAGGGAGAAGTCTACAATAGAATACTTCAAAATAGAGATAGCGGGTAAATGGGGATTGCGGAGATGTCGAGGTGATAGTGCATGGATACGAGCTACCCTACCCGCCGCAGGTCTCGAGCTCCTTTCCTTATAAGCGTTCCTTGTAGAGAGCTGCAAGTAGTAGTAGTAGTAGTAGTAGTAGTAGTAGTAGTAGTAGTAGTTGTAGTTGTTGTTGTTGTTGTCGTTGTTGTTGTCGTTGTTGTCGTTGTTGTCGTCGTTGTCGTTTTGTTGTTGTCGTTGTCGTCGTCGTCGTCGTCGTCGTCGTCGTTGTTGTTGTTGTTGTTGTTGTTGTTGTTGTTGTTGTTGTTGTTGTTGTTGTTGTTGTTGTTGTTGTTGTTGTTGTTGTTGTTGTTGTTGTTGTTGTTGTTGTTGTTGTTGTTGTTGTTGTTGTTGTTGTTGTTGTTGTTGTTGTTGTTGTTTATGGATATCAGTCTAAACACAAAAAAAAGGTCACTTCAGGACACCGTGCACTCAGAACAGATACCGCATAGCACAGGTGTCTGCATGTATTCACGTTCTTCACATTGACGAAGCGTTCCCGCATAGCAAATCGGTACACATCACAGTTGACGTCGATCTCGGCAAAATCTACGCGATTAATTTTTTGGGTTGGCTTAGTTCAAGTTAAATAAATTAAAGGCCACGCGCAACGCAGAATCCTTCTTCTTTTTCTACTCCTTGTGCTTTCCCAGTAATATCACAAATACTTCTTTTTGTTCACGCTTTTTAATGGGATGGTGGGATGCGGTTGCTTCTTTGAAATAGTAAAAAAATATTACAAGTTTCTTGCAGTGGTTACTCTTGCTTTGCTTTCATTCAAAACACGAACAATGTAGCTACAATTCGATGCATCACAGCGTATGTTGAGACTGATACTTTTTTTAATGACACAATCAAACATAAAGTACTGTAAATGCTCACATCTCCTATGGTCAGGAAAAAAAGTTAAAGCTGACAAATGCAGTGTATTACACTTGGCCTTAAGCAATGAATTTAAATTGTGAATGGCACTTTGCAAAGCTCACGTAACCGACGAAAAAGGTACATATAACCTCGAATTATGATGGATTGATTGATTTTAGCGTGCCAAAGCAACATAAGAGCCGTGACAGAGGCCGTAGTAGATGGCAAGGGACTCATTTTGATTGCCTTGAGATCCGTATTCTAAAGAGTGTGCTCGATACAAGAAAGTGTTTCTCTCTCTCTCTTCTTCTTTCTTTCTTTCTTTATTTTATTTTTTTTTTTTTGAATGGCGGTCGGCTCGGCGCGGCCGGGAATCGAATCCGCAACCTCATGCTGAGTAGGAGAGCGCTGTAGCCACTGAGTCACCGTGGCGGGCATAATTGCAACGTTAGATATGCAACCTGTTTAAAGTGCCTGTTAGGCGCAGCTGACAGAATTGCGGTGGGGTTTTTTTTTTCTGCTTTGCATTTCAAATGTTTCGAAAGTTTACGGTTTTCACCGCATTTCGTGAAGTATTTCGGGACTTAAGTCGGAATTCCCTTACAACCGGTCGCTAAGACGTGGCTTCCTTCTTCTTTTTATGCTACAAAATTCATTCAATTTGAGTGATCGCTAGTGAGATGCATAATGCCTCCGTTTCGCATGCATTTGAGCGTTGAGGGGCCGAGTTTCCCGTTACAACTCGCTTAGTTAAGGACATAAATGTATCTTTCTTCGTACTTTTATATTTTTTTCTAATAAATAATGAGAGTTTCATGCTCACAAGTGTCTTTTGGCCCGCGTGAAGAACTCTACTTGAGAAGCGAACAAAAATTTATCTCGGTACTAAGGCATATGCACGGGACGTGTCTGGAAAGCAAGTTCCGTATGCCAACATTTACAATTTTAGCACTGCTGCGCTTCGCTACCATTCGGTACACCAATTATGCACCTACATTGGGCTTGCCTTTATTTTGTGGGACGAAAAGATTTACCATACGACCAGATGCTTTTTCGTCCAGTAAGACGGCTTGGAAGGAGCGGGTGTAGAAATTGTGGACTTCTTTGCTAGTTTATCTATCTATGGATGGGTCGCATAAGATTGTATTAACCTGGTGCAAAACAATACAACAGGCCGCCTCCACGCTTTTCGGTTTGTGACCCCTTTCGATCTGTGATCTTGCTTTTGAATGAATATGAGTACACTGACAGTTAGCTCAGAGGGAATTTACATAGGGCATAGATAAAGCGCCCTGCTTTTTCGACTATGGCGGGGGTTGTCGACTATGGCGGGGGTGACCCCTTTCGATTTGTGATCTTGTTCTTGAATGAATGTGTGTATACTGACAGCTCAGAGGGAATTAGCCTAGTGCATAGATAAAGCGCCTTGCTTTGTCGACTATGGTGGGGGTTCTCGTTTACGCTTGCACACAACACAATGCATTTTTATTTTCTTTCATTACCCACGATGCCTTATTTCTACAGTAATATCTATAAATGTTAGTGCGCGTACCTCGGATAACTGTTACAAATGGGCCTCTGGTTTATAGTTTTCTTGAAAGTAATGTGCTGTTACGCATGTAATGTATATTTCAGGTAGGTTCGTTATGAAGAAAACAAAGTTTGGTGCTCTAATGTAGCGGTGACATGTGTGCTCGAACGTCAAGGCCTATATATCTATGGTTTTCTTGTACAAGTCAGAGGTAGCCTAGCTCGTGCCCGTTGTCTTTCCATTCCGCGCGCGGCCATGGCGCCAAGCCGTGCCATGCGTTCAGTCGTTTGGCGCACAGCAATCCATCACAGGGATTGAACTTTGCCAGTACAAAGTAAGGCGCTCGGCTGAACACAGCCCCGCGCAATTCGTAGCACGCCGAATTCGTCGGCGGCTCTGCCAAACGCACGCGAAGGCACCGACGCATACGGTTCACACGGGCCGCAGTCACACGAATGTTCGTTGCATGCGGCTTGGCAACGTCCTCCGTCAGCGTGCCGTCTTTCTGGGCAGCGTACTTACGAGCTGTCTATCCGTAATCGCATTCGCGCTCGTCACTTGTCTCATAACGCGCGCACTAGACGCCTTGCCGCGCAGCCAAATGTCACCGTCAGCGACGTTTATATGCGAGTTCAAGGAATCTCGCCAGCGACCGATCATGGATATTGGACACCTCAACAGAATTCTCACGCAACTAAGGAGACGGGTTGGCACTTTCCTTGGCCAGCCTTTCTTTCTTTCTTTCTTTCTTTCTCTCTCTCTCTCTCTCTCTCTCTCTCTCTTTTTTTTTTCTTTCTTCCTTTTTCTTCCTCTCTTTGGTTTCGTTATTTGGTGCGGCGACCACGTGTAGGCGTTGCACTATAAAAGGCCGGCTGCGAATTCGATTCCTGTCACCAATTTTTCGTTGCAAAGCCGCAGTGAATCTTGATTTCCGTCTTTGCTACGTTTCATTCTTGCAAGACGAACCTTATTTCTTTTTTTCTGAGCAGATATCTACTCAAGCCTTCATTCGCACCCTTGATCGCCGCCATTATATTTATTAGTTTGGTTATTTATCTGCAAGTTATTTTTTTTTCGTACCTTAAGCGTAATTAAGGTTATACGACTCTTCACAATGGAGACTGGAGATTTAAGGCCAGCGGATTCGGCTTTGTCTTATCTGATAGAAGCTTCTCAAACGGCCACTGGCTCGTATACAAAGCCTAAACTGCCTCAAACAATTTACGCAATCTCGAATTATAAACACTGATGAAGAGAGCGAATCAGCACGTGTCCTCTCGTATTTGCAGCTCTTTATCTGTGTCAGTCAGTGTGCAGTGCCAGCAGCTGCGCTGGCGCTCAGGCGTTTTCGAGCAAATGTAGCGAGCAAAGAACGAAAGACACGGACTGGGAAAACGCTGGCGTTGTCTATAGGCGCGTGGAGCGAGGTGATGACCGCAATGAATGAAGTCCTGCCTGGAGACGTGCAACTGTTGGGTTTTGGGGCGTCGCCGCAGCGGTCAGAATCGACAGAGTGGCGGGCTCGTGGATGTTGGCGAGCTTGGCCAGGCGGTCCAGCGGCTTGTCATCACAGGTGCCGAGAAAGAGGCGAACAGGCTGGAGACCACGCCGTTGTGCTCCCCCGGGAACTTACACATCCAGTAGAGCATCCGTGAAGGGCGAGTTACGATATTGCTACGGTATTGTGAACGCTTCCTCACAGACGGTTGTGTTATATAGGCAGGATATGCGTCAAAATATTTCCTCGAGGCGCTGGTGCTGCTTGCCCAAAAGTTCGGCGAGGATGTCGGTGAGCTCGTTGGACCTCCGGTGATAGGGACGAGATCGCCTTGTACTGGATCACCTGCCGAGGTGATCCGGAGAATCTATATGCGGGGATTCTGGACCTGGGAGAGTGGTAGCTTAAGGCGAACCTCTGCTAGCTACTGGAGGCAAATACCTTAGTTCGGGGAGTTACTAGTTCAATTATGGAAAACCGACAAGCCCAACAATCAACTCTTCGGGGAATTGCTGCTTGGGTCAACCGCATTGTAGTTCCAGGTCATCACTGGGGGCGTGAACGAAAACAATTCGACCGGAACGAGGGCCACTCTGTCGATAACTGGTCCCCCAAGCCCGTGCTAGTCTTATCTTTCGTAAGCCCGTCGAGCTGAGCGCCACCTGAATGAAGGCAAAGCTGAAGTGGGCGTTGTGAAACATTACCCACAGGAACGAGTCCCTTTAGTATTCAAATTAGGTAATTCGCGGGCGCTAGTTGGTATCGGTTGGCGCAGGACAGGGGTAATTGGAGATCGCAGGGAGAGGCCTTCGTCCTGCAGTGGACATAAAACAGGCTGCTGCTGCTGCTGCTGCTGCTGCTGCTGCTGCTGCTGCTGCTGCTGCTGCTGCTGCTGCTGCTGCTGCTGCTGCTGCTGCTGCTGCTGCTGCTGCTGCTGCTGCTGCTGCTGCTGCTGCTGCTGCTGCTGCTGCTGCTGCTGCTGCTGCTGCTGCTGCTGCTGCTGCTGCTGCTGCTGCTGCTGCTGCTGCTGCTGCTGCTGCTGCTGCTGCTGCTGCTGCTGCTGCTGCTGCTGCTGCTGCTGCTGCTGCTGCTGCTGCTGCTGCTGCTGCTGCTGCTGCTGCTGCTGCTGCTGCTGCTGCTGCTGCTGCTGCTGCTGCTGCTGCTGCTGCTGCTGCTGCTGCTGCTGCTGCTGCTGCTGCTGCTGCTGCTGCTGCTGCTGCTGCTGCTGCTGCTGCTGCTGCTGCTGCTGCTGCTGCTGCTGCTGCTGCTGCTGCTGCTGCTGCTGCTGCTGCTGCTGCTGCTGCTGCTGCTGCTGCTGCTGCTGCTGCTGCTGCTGCTGCTGCTGCTGCTGCTGCTGCTGCTGCTGCTGCTGCTGCTGCTGCTGCTGCTGCTGCTGCTGCTGCTGCTGCTGCTGCTGCTGCTGCTGCTGCTGCTGCTGCTGCTGCTGCTGCTGCTGCTGCTGCTGCTGCTGCTGCTGCTGCTGCTGCTGCTGCTGCTGCTGCTGCTGCTGCTGCTGCTGCTGCTGCTGCTGCTGCTGCTGCTGCTGCTGCTGCTGCTGCTGCTGCTGCTGCTGCTGCTGCTGCTGCTGCTGCTGCTGCTGCTGCTGCTGCTGCTGCTGCTGCTGCTGCTGCTGCTGCTGCTGCTGCTGCTGCTGCTGCTGCTGCTGCTGCTGCTGCTGCTGCTGCTGCTGCTGCTGCTGCTGCTGCTGCTGCTGCTGCTGCTGCTGCTGCTGCTGCTGCTGCTGCTGCTGCTGCTGCTGCTGCTGCTGCTGCTGCTGCTGCTGCTGCTGCTGCTGCTGCTGCTGCTGCTGCTGCTGCTGCTGCTGCTGCTGCTGCTGCTGCTGCTGCTGCTGCTGCTGCTGCTGCTGCTGCTGCTGCTGCTGCTGCTGCTGCTGCTGCTGCTGCTGCTGCTGCTGCTGCTGCTGCTGCTGCTGCTGCTGCTGCTGCTGCTGCTGCTGCTGCTGCTGCTGCTGCTGCTGCTGCTGCTGCTGCTGCTGCTGCTGCTGCTGCTGCTGCTGCTGCTGCTGCTGCTGCTGCTGCTGCTGCTGCTGCTGCTGCTGCTGCTGCTGCTGCTGCTGCTGCTGCTGCTGCTGCTGCTGCTGCTGCTGCTGCTGCTGCTGCTGCTGCTGCTGCTGCTGCTGCTGCTGCTGCTGCTGCTGCTGCTGCTGCTGCTGCTGCTGCTGCTGCTGCTGCTGCTGCTGCTGCTGCTGCTGCTGCTGCTGCTGCTGCTGCTGCTGCTGCTGCTGCTGCTGCTGCTGCTGCTGCTGCTGCTGCTGCTGCTGCTGCTGCTGCTGCTGCTGCTGCTGCTGCTGCTGCTGCTGCTGCTGCTGCTGCTGCTGCTGCTGCTGCTGCTGCTGCTGCTGCTGCTGCTGCTGCTGCTGCTGCTGCTGCTGCTGCTGCTGCTGCTGCTGCTGCTGCTGCTGCTGCTGCTGCTGCTGCTGCTGCTGCTGCTGCTGCTGCTGCTGCTGCTGCTGCTGCTGCTGCTGCTGCTGCTGCTGCTGCTGCTGCTGCTGCTGCTGCTGCTGCTGCTGCTGCTGCTGCTGCTGCTGCTGCTGCTGCTGCTGCTGCTGCTGCTGCTGCTGCTGCTGCTGCTGCTGCTGCTGCTGCTGCTGCTGCTGCTGCTGCTGCTGCTGCTGCTGCTGCTGCTGCTGCTGCTGCTGCTGCTGCTGCTGCTGCTGCTGCTGCTGCTGCTGCTGCTGCTGCTGCTGCTGCTGCTGCTGCTGCTGCTGCTGCTGCTGCTGCTGCTGCTGCTGCTGCTGCTGCTGCTGCTGCTGCTGCTGCTGCTGCTGCTGCTGCTGCTGCTGCTGCTGCTGCTGCTGCTGCTGCTGCTGCTGCTGCTGCTGCTGCTGCTGCTGCTGCTGCTGCTGCTGCTGCTGCTGCTGCTGCTGCTGCTGCTGCTGCTGCTGCTGCTGCTGCTGCTGCTGCTGCTGCTGCTGCTGCTGCTGCTGCTGCTGCTGCTGCTGCTGCTGCTGCTGCTGCTGCTGCTGCTGCTGCTGCTGCTGCTGCTGCTGCTGCTGCTGCTGCTGCTGCTGCTGCTGCTGCTGCTGCTGCTGCTGCTGCTGCTGCTGCTGCTGCTGCTGCTGCTGCTGCTGCTGCTGCTGCTGCTGCTGCTGCTGCTGCTGCTGCTGCTGCTGCTGCTGCTGCTGCTGCTGCTGCTGCTGCTGCTGCTGCTGCTGCTGCTGCTGCTGCTGCTGCTGCTGCTGCTGCTGCTGCTGCTGCTGCTGCTGCTGCTGCTGCTGCTGCTGCTGCTGCTGCTGCTGCTGCTGCTGCTGCTGCTGCTGCTGCTGCTGCTGCTGCTGCTGCTGCTGCTGCTGCTGCTGCTGCTGCTGCTGCTGCTGCTGCTGCTGCTGCTGCTGCTGCTGCTGCTGCTGCTGCTGCTGCTGCTGCTGCTGCTGCTGCTGCTGCTGCTGCTGCTGCTGCTGCTGCTGCTGCTGCTGCTGCTGCTGCTGCTGCTGCTGCTGCTGCTGCTGCTGCTGCTGCTGCTGCTGCTGCTGCTGCTGCTGCTGCTGCTGCTGCTGCTGCTGCTGCTGCTGCTGCTGCTGCTGCTGCTGCTGCTGCTGCTGCTGCTGCTGCTGCTGCTGCTGCTGCTGCTGCTGCTGCTGCTGCTGCTGCTGCTGCTGCTGCTGCTGCTGCTGCTGCTGCTGCTGCTGCTGCTGCTGCTGCTGCTGCTGCTGCTGCTGCTGCTGCTGCTGCTGCTGCTGCTGCTGCTGCTGCTGCTGCTGCTGCTGCTGCTGCTGCTGCTGCTGCTGCTGCTGCTGCTGCTGCTGCTGCTGCTGCTGCTGCTGCTGCTGCTGCTGCTGCTGCTGCTGCTGCTGCTGCTGCTGCTGCTGCTGCTGCTGCTGCTGCTGCTGCTGCTGCTGCTGCTGCTGCTGCTGCTGCTGCTGCTGCTGCTGCTGCTGCTGCTGCTGCTGCTGCTGCTGCTGCTGCTGCTGCTGCTGCTGCTGCTGCTGCTGCTGCTGCTGCTGCTGCTGCTGCTGCTGCTGCTGCTGCTGCTGCTGCTGCTGCTGCTGCTGCTGCTGCTGCTGCTGCTGCTGCTGCTGCTGCTGCTGCTGCTGCTGCTGCTGCTGCTGCTGCTGCTGCTGCTGCTGCTGCTGCTGCTGCTGCTGCTGCTGCTGCTGCTGCTGCTGCTGCTGCTGCTGCTGCTGCTGCTGCTGCTGCTGCTGCTGCTGCTGCTGCTGCTGCTGCTGCTGCTGCTGCTGCTGCTGCTGCTGCTGCTGCTGCTGCTGCTGCTGCTGCTGCTGCTGCTGCTGCTGCTGCTGCTGCTGCTGCTGCTGCTGCTGCTGCTGCTGCTGCTGCTGCTGCTGCTGCTGCTGCTGCTGCTGCTGCTGCTGCTGCTGCTGCTGCTGCTGCTGCTGCTGCTGCTGCTGCTGCTGCTGCTGCTGCTGCTGCTGCTGCTGCTGCTGCTGCTGCTGCTGCTGCTGCTGCTGCTGCTGCTGCTGCTGCTGCTGCTGCTGCTGCTGCTGCTGCTGCTGCTGCTGCTGCTGCTGCTGCTGCTGCTGCTGCTGCTGCTGCTGCTGCTGCTGCTGCTGCTGCTGCTGCTGCTGCTGCTGCTGCTGCTGCTGCTGCTGCTGCTGCTGCTGCTGCTGCTGCTGCTGCTGCTGCTGCTGCTGCTGCTGCTGCTGCTGCTGCTGCTGCTGCTGCTGCTGCTGCTGCTGCTGCTGCTGCTGCTGCTGCTGCTGCTGCTGCTGCTGCTGCTGCTGCTGCTGCTGCTGCTGCTGCTGCTGCTGCTGCTGCTGCTGCTGCTGCTGCTGCTGCTGCTGCTGCTGCTGCTGCTGCTGCTGCTGCTGCTGCTGCTGCTGCTGCTGCTGCTGCTGCTGCTGCTGCTGCTGCTGCTGCTGCTGCTGCTGCTGCTGCTGCTGCTGCTGCTGCTGCTGCTGCTGCTGCTGCTGCTGCTGCTGCTGCTGCTGCTGCTGCTGCTGCTGCTGCTGCTGCTGCTGCTGCTGCTGCTGCTGCTGCTGCTGCTGCTGCTGCTGCTGCTGCTGCTGCTGCTGCTGCTGCTGCTGCTGCTGCTGCTGCTGCTGCTGCTGCTGCTGCTGCTGCTGCTGCTGCTGCTGCTGCTGCTGCTGCTGCTGCTGCTGCTGCTGCTGCTGCTGCTGCTGCTGCTGCTGCTGCTGCTGCTGCTGCTGCTGCTGCTGCTGCTGCTGCTGCTGCTGCTGCTGCTGCTGCTGCTGCTGCTGCTGCTGCTGCTGCTGCTGCTGCTGCTGCTGCTGCTGCTGCTGCTGCTGCTGCTGCTGCTGCTGCTGCTGCTGCTGCTGCTGCTGCTGCTGCTGCTGCTGCTGCTGCTGCTGCTGCTGCTGCTGCTGCTGCTGCTGCTGCTGCTGCTGCTGCTGCTGCTGCTGCTGCTGCTGCTGCTGCTGCTGCTGCTGCTGCTGCTGCTGCTGCTGCTGCTGCTGCTGCTGCTGCTGCTGCTGCTGCTGCTGCTGCTGCTGCTGCTGCTGCTGCTGCTGCTGCTGCTGCTGCTGCTGCTGCTGCTGCTGCTGCTGCTGCTGCTGCTGCTGCTGCTGCTGCTGCTGCTGCTGCTGCTGCTGCTGCTGCTGCTGCTGCTGCTGCTGCTGCTGCTGCTGCTGCTGCTGCTGCTGCTGCTGCTGCTGCTGCTGCTGCTGCTGCTGCTGCTGCTGCTGCTGCTGCTGCTGCTGCTGCTGCTGCTGCTGCTGCTGCTGCTGCTGCTGCTGCTGCTGCTGCTGCTGCTGCTGCTGCTGCTGCTGCTGCTGCTGCTGCTGCTGCTGCTGCTGCTGCTGCTGCTGCTGCTGCTGCTGCTGCTGCTGCTGCTGCTGCTGCTGCTGCTGCTGCTGCTGCTGCTGCTGCTGCTGCTGCTGCTGCTGCTGCTGCTGCTGCTGCTGCTGCTGCTGCTGCTGCTGCTGCTGCTGCTGCTGCTGCTGCTGCTGCTGCTGCTGCTGCTGCTGCTGCTGCTGCTGCTGCTGCTGCTGCTGCTGCTGCTGCTGCTGCTGCTGCTGCTGCTGCTGCTGCTGCTGCTGCTGCTGCTGCTGCTGCTGCTGCTGCTGCTGCTGCTGCTGCTGCTGCTGCTGCTGCTGCTGCTGCTGCTGCTGCTGCTGCTGCTGCTGCTGCTGCTGCTGCTGCTGCTGCTGCTGCTGCTGCTGCTGCTGCTGCTGCTGCTGCTGCTGCTGCTGCTGCTGCTGCTGCTGCTGCTGCTGCTGCTGCTGCTGCTGCTGCTGCTGCTGCTGCTGCTGCTGCTGCTGCTGCTGCTGCTGCTGCTGCTGCTGCTGCTGCTGCTGCTGCTGCTGCTGCTGCTGCTGCTGCTGCTGCTGCTGCTGCTGCTGCTGCTGCTGCTGCTGCTGCTGCTGCTGCTGCTGCTGCTGCTGCTGCTGCTGCTGCTGCTGCTGCTGCTGCTGCTGCTGCTGCTGCTGCTGCTGCTGCTGCTGCTGCTGCTGCTGCTGCTGCTGCTGCTGCTGCTGCTGCTGCTGCTGCTGCTGCTGCTGCTGCTGCTGCTGCTGCTGCTGCTGCTGCTGCTGCTGCTGCTGCTGCTGCTGCTGCTGCTGCTGCTGCTGCTGCTGCTGCTGCTGCTGCTGCTGCTGCTGCTGCTGCTGCTGCTGCTGCTGCTGCTGCTGCTGCTGCTGCTGCTGCTGCTGCTGCTGCTGCTGCTGCTGCTGCTGCTGCTGCTGCTGCTGCTGCTGCTGCTGCTGCTGCTGCTGCTGCTGCTGCTGCTGCTGCTGCTGCTGCTGCTGCTGCTGCTGCTGCTGCTGCTGCTGCTGCTGCTGCTGCTGCTGCTGCTGCTGCTGCTGCTGCTGCTGCTGCTGCTGCTGCTGCTGCTGCTGCTGCTGCTGCTGCTGCTGCTGCTGCTGCTGCTGCTGCTGCTGCTGCTGCTGCTGCTGCTGCTGCTGCTGCTGCTGCTGCTGCTGCTGCTGCTGCTGCTGCTGCTGCTGCTGCTGCTGCTGCTGCTGCTGCTGCTGCTGCTGCTGCTGCTGCTGCTGCTGCTGCTGCTGCTGCTGCTGCTGCTGCTGCTGCTGCTGCTGCTGCTGCTGCTGCTGCTGCTGCTGCTGCTGCTGCTGCTGCTGCTGCTGCTGCTGCTGCTGCTGCTGCTGCTGCTGCTGCTGCTGCTGCTGCTGCTGCTGCTGCTGCTGCTGCTGCTGCTGCTGCTGCTGCTGCTGCTGCTGCTGCTGCTGCTGCTGCTGCTGCTGCTGCTGCTGCTGCTGCTGCTGCTGCTGCTGCTGCTGCTGCTGCTGCTGCTGCTGCTGCTGCTGCTGCTGCTGCTGCTGCTGCTGCTGCTGCTGCTGCTGCTGCTGCTGCTGCTGCTGCTGCTGCTGCTGCTGCTGCTGCTGCTGCTGCTGCTGCTGCTGCTGCTGCTGCTGCTGCTGCTGCTGCTGCTGCTGCTGCTGCTGCTGCTGCTGCTGCTGCTGCTGCTGCTGCTGCTGCTGCTGCTGCTGCTGCTGCTGCTGCTGCTGCTGCTGATGATGATGATGATGATGATGAATTGTTCGCTGTCAAATCACAAAACTCCTCTCTTCATTTGATCTTTGATTTGTCAAAGTGCAGTTCAACCGCACAAATAGTTGTACCGTTTCTTTTTAAGAAAGAATTATCTTTATTCCAAGCTCGAGAGAAGAAAAAAGAACGGGTGGGGAACAAACATATTTATTTAGCACTTATATAGTACCGGTGTCTTTATTTGCAATATCACACGAATAGCAGTCATTCACATAAATTATAGCGAACTGTAGGACATAAGCAAGGAAACCGACTGAGAAGTATTCGTGTTCAAACTATCGGGTTGAAAAAAGCGTCTAATTTTATGGCAATCTTATCTTCGTTAACTTGTTGCTCCTATCTTGGTTCATCCTTCAAAACTGAATCTTCTTCTTCTTCTTCTTCTTCTTCTTCTTCTACTTCTTCTTCGTCTTCTTCTTCTTCATCTTGAGCTGTGCTCCTAACAAAACTGCATCCTCGATGGCTGCCTTGTTTTGTTCTTCCAGTCTTACCGAAAGGGTTCTTGATACCCGTGAAGGGCATCAAGAACGCCAGCTTAGACATATACTGGATCGCTCTTTTTCTTTCGTGGCTTGACTGTCATTCTGCATATATGCTGCGTGACTTTCACCGTGGCCGGTGCTTCTGCTGCTGCAAATGGCGTTTTCAACTGGCCTCTCGTCACGGAGTGCTAGACAAACAGTCCTGCCGTGCAGCTACGCTATTTCGTGCTCCACAGCACGAAATGTGGTGGCATACGGAATGCAAGCGCCATCTATCAAACTCGAGATTCGGCACAAACGCGCAAAACAGGCTGGGTTTTTTCACTGCTTCCCATAAACGGTTCGGTGTTCTTTCTCTCCTCTAGCCCTTTCTGCCGCATACAATCACTCCGCTGCCTGGGCTGTGGTCGTGAGAACCCAAGTGCTTGAAAACAAGATGAAGGATGCAAATTAAGTGACCCGGAAGTTTAATACCACCATCACGCGATAGACCGATTGGGCATGATAACGCCCTGGGTAAATGACGGCGCCGCCTCTCACGAATCAGTCAGGCGAATGGAGTGCGAAGGCAGCGCTTGCGTGCGTCACTGTTATGAGTTGGGCCCATTGTTTTCGCGTGGCTCAATTTCTTGGCATAAAGTGCTGTTGTTTTTGCCGATTTGTTTCTTACTTCTGTTTTTTTTTCTTTTTTACATTAAGACCGTTAACTTCGCTGATTGTCTGGGTCCTTCTTTTGGCATATTGTCTTGTATGAAAAAGGAAACCATAGATACCCCGAAAGCTTTCTGAGAAAGTACTTACGTATAGACGATCTACTGCCCAGCTAAAGTGTCTCCGCAGACATTCCCCCGACTGACCCTCTGATATTAGTTGTTATCTGTGCCTCTTTTATGGCCATATATAGCAGAGTGATTGCCGCCAACACTGAAGGCCAATTTCATCACTATGTTTTTCTCTTCCGTCAGTCGTGTATAAATGTCTGCCGAAGGCATACCTACGTGCTTAGGCGTCTGTGGGTCCTTCGGAGGTCCTTCGGTTGAGACGTCTTATGCGCACTTCCACGTTTCAAATTACGAACGCTGCAATATTGCATATGTGATGTCCACCTGTTGTTTGATTTCACGTCGTCATCATCATCATCATCATCTTGTTTTTATGTCCACTGGATGACGAATGCCTTTCACAGCCATCTCCAATCCGCCTTTTGCGACGCATTGTGGCGCCATCGTGCGGTGGCCACGAGAAACAATTTGGCAGGCGCCACTGTGCGCCGCGACAGCCGCCCCACGCGAGACTCGCGACCAAACAAGCAGCGTGTGAGACAAAACCGAAACTACGTGTACGCGTCGTCATATTTTGTCATCGTCAGCTAGCCATCGAGCCCGCTGGTGAATGCTTTCTACCCGGAGGTTTCTACAGCGTGATGATTGGCTGGAAGAAGAGCTTCGGCAACGCTTTACAAGCTCCTCCTTGGCCTGAAACCGCTGCACCTGTGGCGTAAAGTGAATAAGTAATAAAACAGTATGAGTGCGCACAAAAACGCATGACTCGAATAGGGCATGAGGTGTAGTTCTTAGGGCGAATGTCACGTTTCACCATTGCATGTCTTGTTTTATGGTGTGCCATTGTGCTAGGCGTACATACATACAGATACAGTGGGGAGGCAGTGGGGAGCGGATAGAACGATCGATAACATTGGAGAAACTTCCGATACATGCAGGCGCGTCCCGCGCTGAACGATAACATTTCTTTGACGGTTAAAAGCGGTCACCCGAAAAGGATAAACAAGTACACGTGTCAGTATGAAGTCCAGGTGTCTGGGCGACAGCGAAGGCGCCCCTGAAATGTGTCAGTTACACAATAAGACGCGCCATTCGAGTGCAGAAGATGCCGTACAGGAAAATGAGCCTTAGTACAAACCGTACTACATCCCAATTCGCTAAACGAACATAAAAGCCTTCTGCAAGTAAATATTACTTTACTTGGCGCCGACAAGAATGACGAAACGACAACTAGCAACGATTGCTAACTAGCACTATCAGCTACTTCCACAGTGCACGCTGTTTCCCACGTCAACCCGGCAGTGCAGGTGAGCTTGACTCCAACAGATAACTACGCCGACATCACGAGCATTCGCTGAGCGTTTATCAAGCTGCAAGTGTGCACAGTGTGAAGTTGCGAAATGACGTGTTCTAGCGACGGACGCACAGAGACAATAGAAAAAAAAAACTTCGCGTTTCACTCAACCAGGTCGCGCGAGATCAGAGATCGTTTGTTTCGCTAGCTCAAACACACATTTGCGTCCTCGTCAAGATTTTTCACGTGAGTCAGTAATGACAAAAACAGAGAGGTAAGCTGCATATGCCAATACATACCTGTCACAAAGTGCAGCCCTAATCCAGGCTTCACGACGCTGTCGATCGCGTTTTACCGACGGAAATCGGAAAATCCGCATTGCCCTGCTGGGATGGTCACGGGTGGTGCAGCCGTAAACGAGACACGACATTGGCATTGCGCCAAATTTTGATGGCAATAATGTTCGAAAGGCGTTCCGTGCGCGCAGTAGCGAGAATGGCAAGGCTGACAAGTGAGTGAAAGAACTTTATTGGAGTTCCGGCGAGGACGCGGAAGTCGTCGCGCACCCAGCCAGTCCCATGTCGGCACTGGCAGGTCCAGCCCACCGGCCCGGTCACGGGCACGTCGGACAGCCAGGATTTGCTTGTCTAGAGCGGGGCCACGCAAATGCGAGTCCCACTCCTCCTTGCTGAACTTGGGGTATCTCGACCCGCACTCCCGGAGAATGTGTGCTAGAGTGGAGGTCTGCCCGCTGCACGAGCAAGCGTCGTCACGATATACGTCGAGGTAAACCGTATAGAACGGCAAGACGGGTATGTGCCGGTCTGTAAGGGTCTAAGAGAAACGGCTGGCGCCCTATTCCACTGACAAGTGCAGCGCCTGCCACGGCCGTACTCCACTCACTTGGAGGAGAGAATCGTGTCCGGCCGTGCGTCTGCCAAATTGCTTCGGTCCTCAGCCGCTAGGGCGCTGCGCATGCGCAGTTTGGCGTCGCAAAAAGCGGATTACCCCTGCCTTGCACTAGCTGATTCCAACTTGCGCCTGCAAATTTCCTAATTTGATCACCCCACGTAATTTTCTGCTGTCCTCGACTGCGCTTTCCTTCCCTTGGCAGCCATTATGTAACTCTAGTTGCGCGCCGGTTATCTGCCCTACGCATGGCCTGCCTAGTTCTGTTTTTTATCTTAATGTGAACTAGAGTGCCAAAGAATAAAACCTAAGAAAGAAAGAAAGAAAAAAACACGGTCTGCCCGGCTCTGTTGTTGTTGTTGTTGTTGTTGTTGTTGTTGGTGGTGGTGGTGGTGGTGGTGGTGGTGGTGGTGGTGGTGGTGGTGGTGGTGGTGGTGGTGGTGGTGGTGGTGGTGGTGGTGGTGGTGGATGTCGTCGTCGTCGTCGTCGTCGTCGTCGTCTTAATGTCGACTAGAACGTCGGCTATCTCCGTGTCATATTTGATCCACACCGCTCTCTCTTCCTGTCCTTTAACGTTACGCCAACATCTTTCGTTCCATCACTCTTTGCGCAGCTCTTGTTCTGGAGCTTCTTTGTCAACCTCCGAGTTTCTGCCAGAATATTAGCACCGGTAGAATGCAATGATTATACACTTTTCCTTTCAACGACAGTGGTAAGCTCCCATTCAAGATTTGGTAGCACCTGCCGTATGCACTACAACCCACTTTCATTCTTCTGTAAATTTCCTTCTCTTGATCAGGGTCCCCTGTGAGTAATCGACTTATATAAACGTACTCCTGCACAAATTCTGCAGACTGAATGGCGATCATGCATTCTTGTTCCTTTGTCAGGCTATTGAGCATTACCTTTGTCTTATGCACGTTAATTTTCAACCCTGCTCTTACAGTTTCTCGGTTAAGGTCCTCAATCACTTGTTGCAATTCATACCCAGTGTTACTGAACAGTACAACGTCTTGTGCGAAGCGGAGTGTGTTGAAATATTCACCGTTGATCCGCACTTCTAACCCTTCTTTCTCAGTATAATAGCTTTAATAAGTTTTTCTAAGCATGCAGTGACTAGCATTGGAGAGATTGCGTCTCCTTGCCTGACGCCTATCTTTATAGGTAATTTTCAACTTTTCTTGCAGAGAAACAAGGTAGCTTTGGAATCTTTGTAGATACTTCTCAAAATATTCATGTACGCCTTCTCTACTCCTTCATTAAGCAACTCCTGCATGACTGCTGGTATCTCTCCTGAATCAAATGCAAATTCATAATCTATGAAAGTCGTATAGAGAGGTTGATTGTACTCCGCAAATTTCTCAATTACCTGATTGATAATGATGATATGGACGTCATTTATTGTAGAATATTTATTCCTGAAGCCAGTCTGTTCTCTTGGTTGATTGAAATCAAGTCTTGCCCTGATTCTAGGTTAATATCTTATACAATACTGAAAGCAAGCTAATGGGCCCATAATTCTTCAATTATTTAACGTCTCCCTATTTATGGATTAGTATAACGTTAGTTTGCGAATTCTGTGTAAGGAAGGCAGGGACAAAAAAACACGGAACACTACACGAGCGCTGACTTACGACTGAATTTTTATCGCAGCAACCACGCCTTTTTATAGAGTACACAACTCCATATCACATTTTCAAACGACAAATATAACTTGCTTCGGCCTAAAAACCTACGTTAACACGCAGACGTTTGCACGTTAACGTTGATAACACTGTGCGCACGCAACCATTACACTCAACATCATGGAAACGGTTACAAAAGGAGCTTAACGCAAGAATTATTAAAAATCAACAAGACGATTGACTAACATGCCAATTTTTTCATGAAGGCAGACACGTACGAGGACAACATCTTACGTGTGAAACAGAAATGATACATGACCAACAAGAAACAGGGAAGAGGAGATGCCCTAAATGTGTCCTTTGAGATAGCCGATCTACGTATAACGTTGGCATTCTTCCAGCTTTCTGGTACACTTGAAGTCGTGAAGCATTACGTATAAAGGGCCGCAAGCCTTTCAAGCACAATATCTCCTGTCTTTCAATTAGTCGACTGTTATTCCATCTTTTCCTGACGCTTTTCCCCGGGACATGTCTTGCAAGGCCCTTCTAACTTCATCACTAGTGATAGAAGGAGCTGATGTACCCTGTTCCTCACTACTTCCCATGAAGGTTGCGTGGCTTCTCTGAGTACTGTACAGGTCAGTATACAATCCTTCGGCTCTTTTTACTATATCATCAAAATTGCTGAGGACATGATCCTGCCTATATTTCACGGCCTACATCTTCCCGGTCCCATGCCAAATTTTCCTCTTACTTATTTTATACTGCCGCCATTTTTACTGCTTCCGTAATCTAGCTTTCCTTATAACTTCGAATATCGCTTACTTTTTTCTTGTGTATCATCTTTGACAGTTCAACGAACTCTATCTGATCACTTGAATGAGACACTGTCATGCTTTGACGTTTCTTTATTAGGTCGTTTGTTACTTGAGCGAGTTTACCAACTGGTAAGTGCTGCATGAGCGGAGGTCTGTCTGCGGCGGCTACTGTGAATTGCGCCCACGCGTCGTCCACGCGCTGCCTCTCGCGATATCCGATGTTCGCAGTCGCGCCACGCTTCGCTCCGTTTGCAATGTGCCGCGCGAAACAGATTGTCCGCGATAGCCAATATATCGCGAAATGAAAACGCGTATGGAGCTGCGCTCAAATTTCGCATTGAGGAGTATCTTAATCGTCGGTGAATTTTTTTTTGACAGATTTTCCTTTTTTTTAATTATGTGGAGCAGCACATAGCAAAATTCGGCCCGTTCATGTGGATTAGCTGAAAAGGCGGAGGTTACTTGCATGACATATCGCAACATTCAGGCGGCTAATTAGTAAGGTTCACTACTTAACTTTTAGGTTATAAATTTGGGCGCATGTTGCAATAGCGAAATTGAAGCCGAGTAGTAATAAAATCATGCGTGCTTAGGAAAAAGCCTATGAATAGCATTAGTTTCCAGATATCCGTCCTGAAACGTGCTACAGGCGAGCGTGAACCGAAACGAGAGATCTCACCTTGATAAGGACTCTCGCTTCGTGCTCGCCCAACGGTGAGGCGTAAACTGTTACGTCACTCACGGACGTCTGTTAAGGGCATGACATTTGCGCTTTTCGACCTTTCAGTTGTGATTTCTTGGTGAAATTGGCCAGTATTTATTGCGCTGCAGAAATGAGCAGCATCAGCTTTTGCTTCTCTCGAACCTGTTTATAACTCCTCAGATGACAGGCTTCAAGTCTTTCATTTGGATCGCTCGTCTGAATCTCTACGTTAAAAAATTGTATAACTTACATAATTACGAGACTAATTACTACCAAGAGTCTCTTTAAAATTTGTATCTTAGTGGTAAAAGCAATGCTGAGGAACTCGGTTAATTATAGGTAAAATGCAAGAACTCCCGGCTGTGTATGGTGCATGGGTGCACGTTAAAGAACCCCAGGTGGTCAAAATTAATTCGGAGTCCCCCACTACGGCGTGCCTCATAATCGTATCGTGGTTCGGGCTCATACAACCCCAGAATTTAGTTGTTATCTTTTTCGTCCGAATCTCTCGGTTAAGAAGTTAGTCCAACCTTTACAATTGCTTGTCTAAACACTGCCTCGAGTCATGTTAAAAAGTATGTCTCCGTCTTAAACATAATCCAGTGGAAATCGTTAACTTATTAGATGTTCCCTATATAATTTCGAACTCGTTTTCTGAAACACCGTGTGGATGATCTCGTTAGACCAAAGGTAAAACTCTGGGCTATCGATGCGCTTACTCTATGACATGACGATGGTGGTGACGCTGCTAGTAACGGTTGCAGCGTTCCTCTCAACCACGGAGGGAGACACAGGAGGAGCGACTCGCCCATCTATTCGACGCGTGCAACTGATGTTACTCGGGGCGACACGCGCCCGAATTTCTGCAGTTCTCTCTTCCACCGCTCACCTGCTCTTCTTCGCGCCTGCGTAATGTGCGCTGTCCCCTTCATTTCTCCGTTAGATGTATGCACTAAATGCGTGCGCCACCGTACGGACAGGGCAGGAAGACGACGAGCGTGCTACAGCGAACGTAACCGTTGACCAGTAATATTGACACGCTTACTTGTTCATCTTTATGGGGTGACCGCGTTTCACCGTCTAACAAATGTTATCGCTCAGCGCAGGACGCTCCTGCATGTATCAGAAGCTTCTCGAATGTTATCGATGGGTCTATCCTTTGTCTGCTGTCACCGAACTCTGTGTAATCTGATTGTATGTATGCGCGACGCGAATTGTACTTTCTGGAAGACACGCGGGCACCAGCGATTTCTCTGGAACCTTCAAAGGCTCATGTATGAAAGCCTACGCGCTCGACTCGCTGATCAGGTTTCGACGATCGCCGACCGTGTTCGCCGCTATTGCTGCGCTTTTGTGTGTAGCTTGCGTTTGTGGGCACAAGTTCGCCCAATAAAAAGTTAGTTCGTCATTCACAGTTTTACTGCTGTATTATTCACCGTCACTACTACGTGACAATATCATGCCGACATCGTGAAACGCGCTGGTCATGCATACACTCGTTCGTTATCTGCAGCTGGAAAAATGCGCGATAGGTCCATTGACCGCATACGCCGAGCAACAGCCCCGCTGTGTGGCTGTTGCTACGTGCGACTGCTAGTCATAGTGACTAGCATGTGCTCAATTGCAGTGCCATGCACTTCGGCACCGGTGCACGAAAGTAACATTGGCAGGATATTAATTGGCGTGCCTTAAGCTTATCAGCCGAGTCGACCGGCACCTGTGCTGTCCGCTTTACTTTATGCCACGGAGTTTGACCGACAGGTGTGCCGACTCCGCTGATAAGCGTCGGTTCATAACGCAGAACTGCAATTCTCCGAGATGACAGCTCTCTCACTTGTCCACAACACATACGCGCGCCGTTTGTGTCCTTCACCGCGCTCCCCGCCCGCCGTATACTGTACAGCTCTCGTCGTCTGTTAGCCAGACACTCGCGACGTACAGATTCGTTCGCCTTGGTTTATTCGCGCGGGCTAAGTAGCATTCGCAGTCTGAGAATTCTGGCCTAGCGACCACATACGCAGTTGCCTGCGTTTTTATTCTCACAATATTGATGATGTTGCACTCACCGCCGCTTTGTTCCCAGTGAGATTTACAGCAAGAATCGTTCTATGATTCTTGTTCATGAGAGCTTGCGCTAACGAAGTAGGTTACTGTGGGAACGTTCGCGTTTACTTCGTGCTCGACCCGCCGCGGTGGCATAGTGGCTTCGGCGATGCGCTGCTAAGCACAAGGCCGCAGGATCAAATCCCGGCCGCGGCGGCCGCGTTCCGATCGGGTACAAATGCAATAACGTCCGTGCACCGTGCATTGGGCGCACGTTAAAGAACCCCAGGTTTGTGCTCATACAACCCCAGAATTTATACGACTTCGTGCTCAGAGCGGTCAAGGAGGTCTGATCACCTTGGACAGTTGAGATGGCAAGGGTTGATACCAATGCTAACGTTCACTATCCAACCGTTACCTAATGTTTTGCACAAAAAAAAAAGTTTTCGGACTCGCGATGGCCATTGTGGAACTGTCCCCAAAACGTACTATCTGTGAATGTTTTATTTGCATCTGCATGTTGCACACCGGGTCTGAGGGGGAAAAAAAGGAAAAAGATTGAAATTTGTTGTAAAAAAAAAAAGAGAGAACCGCCGTTTGTCCTGTGTTTAGACATTAAGAACACACTGAGCTGGCTCATAAGTAAATGCTGCGAAAAGTGGGTGTGATAAGGAAGGGTAATAACTCTCAGTGCAGGAAGTTTAATAAAGTTTTGTTTTGACAAAGAGAAGAATATTTCAAGTTGGTCTCCATCATTCCAATATTTTGATTCACAGTTGGGTTTCACATCATAGCACCTTGGCGGAAAATACAAACCAGGGTGACGCACACTGTGTCGAAATGCGGAAGTTGGATTTGCTGCGCGAAGCCGAAAGTGGCAGAGTTGTGCAACACAGGATTTATGGTTTTCGTTTCCAACTAAATTCTTAGTATATACTTCATAAATGCTATAATTAACGCAATTTTGAAGTATAGTGTGAGAGGTTATTCTATATGTGTTACTTCATTGGACCTCTGATGAGACATCGTAATTGCATTGATACACTTATGAAAACGAACGTAATTATTATGCCTTGTTAGAGATGTTATTTCTTCAAACCTTTAATGAGACATCCAAATTTACATGTCGCATTTATGATAACGAACGCAATTTCGATGTCTTGTTAGAGATGTTACTTTAATAATGTCACCTATTTAAACGTCTGATAAGGTTCTTGTTTCCAACTAAACTGTCGGTATAAGCTCGATAAATGCTATAATAAAAGCAATCTTGATGTATCGTTAGATATGCTATATTATTAATGTCACTTCATTAAATCTGTAATGAGACGTCGAAATGGCGTTATCGCGTATATAATAATAACAAACGCAATTTTGATGCCTTGTTAGAAATGTTACTTTATTAATGTTACTTTTTTTAAATCTCTAATGAGACTTCAAAATTGCTTTATCGCATTCATGATAACAAAGGCTATTTCGGTGTCTTGTTGGAAATGTTATTTATAATGGTATTGCTTTAAACGTCTAGTGAGACATCAAAACTGCGTTATCATAGTTATGATAACAAATGCAATTTCGGTCTCTTGTTAGAGATGTCATTTTATTAATCTTGCTTCATTAAACCTCTAATAATACATTTCAATTGCGTTATCGCATTTGCAGTTGAAAACAAGAACTGTTAACCGCGTGTTGCACAAGTGTTCCTTTTGGTTTCGCGTGACGAATCGAGCTCCTGCATCTGGCCATGTTATAATTTGACCGTTTCTAACTTCAGGTTAATATCGTCCGAAATTGTCTATTTAGTTCAAGCATAATGCCCAATTTAATTCAGTTCAAGTCAATTCGCTTTACTTCCCAGAAAGTGAGGAGGAAAAAAAACAAAAAGAAAAGCTTTGTGGAAAGTTTTGCCTGCTAAAGCTGCTATCAGCGCCTTGACAAGGCCGGGAAACCCTTGCAAGGCAGATGGCAAGAACTACAGACATTATTATAGATAAGTTCAAAAGCACAAACAATAATACTTACCGCTAGTTACATTGATTCGCGGTGTGTTTACACATTAGAAAAACGCTTCTACTACGACATGAAATTTCCATATAATGCACAAATGAAGTAAAGTAACAAAAGAAAAATAAGTAAGTACCAGACCAAGAGCACTTCAAGCATGTTAGAACATGAACACCGCAATACTAATACCCTATGTTTACAAAGTACATGTGTAGTTCTTGCAACGAGAAATTTATGGCGTGTTTGTACTGGTTAAGTTTGCTTGGTAAGTTGTTGTGCAATATTTGGTATTTATAATTATTTCAAAACATTGGAACATACTAGATATCAATGTTTCTAGTACATGCGGTAGGAACCCTAGGCGTTAAGCATGGAGTATTAGTTAAAAACTGCTACAAAACATCAGAAGCAAAATAAAAGAACGCGAAATACGGAACGCATACATGTGTTCAACAGCGGAAACACCGCACTTATTTAATGCAAGTCTTGTTGATGACATATAATCTAGATTATGGCTACGTATCGAATATCGTGGCGCAGACTACACTTCCCACCTACGCTATATTTTTGAGAGGGGGGGTGGGGGGGAACCGCAAGGGACTGGAACGGTCTGTCTGCCAACGCCACGCATCACTACGACGCACATCACTTCAAGGCTGTTCTCAAATCACTGTTTTGTTAAACTCAGCCCATCTCTCGTGTAACACCGCATCTCTGGGCCCTTTGAGGTGTAATAAATGAAATGAAATGATCTTGTTTCATAAAACCTCAAGTTTTTCAATGTTCGCTTTAGTCGTAGTCGCCCACAGTAGATTTCAATAATTTAGGTTTGGTGTGAAAAGGCCATGATATACCGCTATATTGACCTGCGTCGGGAGGAGACGTCGACAGCGAGCAAGTAGGCCAACTATAGAAGCAGCTTTTATAATGCACATTGGTGACGTGCTGATCCCAACTCGGGCGAGAAGAAAAGGTGGCGCCAATACTTCTGTGTTCACTGGCAATATCGATTTCCTGCCCGGCATACGCAAGTGACTTTGTTAGAAGACTTTCTTTATTTATGGCTCGAAAATTTGTAGCTCTTGAGTTCTCCGTGTTAATTGTTATTAAATTTTCATTGGACCAAAGAAATAATTGCTGTAGTAAATTATTGCACCTAGTAATTAATTCGTCTGCGTGTGGGCTTGATAGAAGCATGCTGGCGTCGTCCGCGTGTATCACAAATTTTATGGTATTATCAATATTAACAATGTCGTTAATATAGATGTTAAACAATAACGGGCCTAAATATACGCTCCCTTGTGGAACACCACTTAAAACAGTAAAATGAATGACGTCTAATTATCTAAACGAACGCGCTGTTATCGCTTGCTTGAGTAAGATTTCACCAAAGCCAGTGGTGTACCCAGCATACCGCGCATGTACAGTTTGTGCATTAAGATTTCACGACTTAAGGAGTCAACGGCCTTGCTGAAGTCTACAAGAAAAAAATTTAAATTATGGGGTTCCAAAAACCACTTTCTGATTATGAGGCACGCCGTACTGGAGGACTCCGGAAATTTCGACCACCTGGGGTTCTTTAACGTGCGCCTAAATCTAAGTACACGGGTGTTTTCGCATTTCGCCCCCATCGAAATGCGGCCGCCGAGGCCGGGATTCGATCCCGCGACCTCGTGCTCAGCAGCCTAACACCATAGCCAAGTCTACAAGAAGGCCTGCTGTATAAGTATAATTTCTTTGTCAGTAGCGCTGTCAGTTGACTTGCCTTTTCTGAAACCGAATTGAGAATGGGTTATTACGTCTCGTGAATCGAAAAAAAAAAATGTGAGGTACGAGAGAAAATTATTTTTTTCTAAACCTTTCTGAAAATATTGGATTAATGATATCGATCTATAGTTTGATAAATTCTCTGTATCACCTCCCTTAAATATTACTGTTACCCTACTTTTCTCCGTATCATCAGGAAATACTGAATATTAGCAATGCCTGGTGCTTTGCTGTATTTTAGGTTCTTAAAGTCGTGCCGATTTCTTGTTCATTTGTTGGCGCAATGAAGGTACTATGTGGGGAATGGTTCGTTGATATAACTGCTACTGGAGTGTCGACTGAGGGTTGTCGCACTTGTATACTTACGTTTACAAAGTGACCGTTGAAGTGATCCGTGAGCGCTTTGTCGGTTAGTTCAATATCTTTAACAGCAATGTATTCTGGCGCGACATTTTGCTTTGTCCTGCTGAGTACGTCATTGATGAGCTTCCATGTTAAGTCAGTGGATTTATTTGTACTGTCAGCAAATATCGTCTCATACACTCTTAAGCAAAATTACACCTTTTGGGTCGTATCTTGCCACACATCAATAATCGTCATCTGTCTTGCCCGCATTTCCTTTCTTTAACGCTGCGAACCCGGTACTTCCAAGTCACGAACGGCACGCGCTTTATCACCATGACAGCTCATTCTTAAAGGAAAGTAGCTAGCGCAGCGTTTCCAAGAAAGGAAACCAAGCAAGACAGATGACGATTATTGTTGTGTGGCAAATATTGTTATTCATTCATTAATTAATTCATTCATTCATTCATTCATTCATTCATTCATTCATTCATTCATTCATTCATTTATTTATTTATTTATTTATTTATTTATTTATTTATTTATTTATTTATTTACAAATACTGCTATCTCAGATCTGAGGCATAGCAGGAGTAGGTAAGTACATTAATACAACATACAATCAGCATGTCACTTGTAAAGTAACTTATTTTACAAAACACTCATGTGACGATTCTCGGAGAGAAGTATCTAGGTTATTCCACAATTCAATGGTAAATGGCAAGAAAGAAAATTTGAAGCTAAGTAAGATCGAAAGGGAACAATATTCAAAGGATTGGCTCTTCGTGTTCTACGCGCAGAAGAGCTAGCAAATGTCACCGGTACGTCGATGAAAACAGAACCATGTACTTTCATGAGCAATATGAACGGAAACACGCGAACGCGTGGCAAATAGCCTCGAAACCGATTTGGAGTGATACGCGCATGGCGCTGTCAAAACAGGGGAAAGGGGACGCTTTTCCGCTAACTGTTGGCACTCCCACCACGCCTGCGTTTGTCGAAAACGGCAGCTTACGGCATTTCAGTGGCCGCGATAGCCGATAAGACGGGTACGTGCACAGTAATTTACAGCGAGTCATTTTTTTTTTTTCAGTCATGGCTTTCTTTTCTTCTTCTTCTCTTTTTTTTTTTTTTTGAAAGAGAGAGAGTGCAGCTTTTAGGTGCCCGTTCCTGCGTTTAGCGTAAGGTATTTTCAGATATACCCCATGGAACCTGATCTATATTTTATGGAGCGCATTGTATGACGTGTTCTAGACAGATGGACAGATTTCCCAGGGAAGTAGCTGTCGAATGTTTACGCTTCAAAACAGTGCTGCTATTGGCCAAGCTTCGGTGCACAAAGTTATCAGTAACGGAAATATCAAGCAGCTTTGTCAATGTGCGCTGGCGATTCGAAGTTCCGCACTTTGTTTAAAGAGACGCATGGTGGGAGTGCCCACGGTTAGCAGAACAGCGTCCTCCTTTCCACTTTGTTTCCGACGTCCGACGTTAGCCGCCACGTATCGCCCATATCAGGGTTCGAGGCTATCTGACACGCGCTCCTGTGTACTCGCTCTTATTGTTCACGATGGTACAATTTTCTGCCGTGCCCCCCCCCCCCCCCCTGTGCCGGGGGAGGGGGGGGAGAGGCAGCCGCACCCACAAAATATTCGCCTGCCCCCCTTGGCTGGCCACCACGTCGCTGGCCTAGCTTGTGTACGTAGGGAACAGTGTATAGTCGGAGAGCTGTTATTTGCGTTTGTTATACCTGCTGTATTCTACGGCCAAATGTGACACTGACGATGCCTATTGCGTACCCTGTTTTTGCAGTTCTCTTTTCTATTTGTTTTTGTTATCCTTTTCCCATATATATATATATTTTTTTATTCTTTTCTCGTTTCCACCGTTTAGAATCACCAGCCGGCGCCACAAGGTTGTTGTTGTTGTTGTCGTCGTCGTTGTCGTTGTCGTCGTCGTCGTCGTCGTCGTCGTCGTCGTCGTCGTTGTTGTTGTTGTTGTTGTTGTTGTTGTTGTTGTTGTTGTTGTTGTTGTTGTTGTTGTTGTAATCTAGCGCGCCTTTACCAAAGTTTGCATTGATATGCACATTGCTTAGCGATGTTAGTTCACTCTCCTGCTGTGAAATTACTCTTTTGAAGCTATATTGTGATCTAGTTAACTGATGTTATTTTGTTGTTGCTGGGTACCTGTTTCTTTCCTTATTTATTTATTACTGTATTTATGTATGTGCTGTACCATGTACTATATAAATTTTCATTTTCTTGGCAGGAGCACTGCTGTGTAAGCATGGGCCCTATAACGTAAAACTATTCCAATATGCTTTTATTCCAATCTCCTCACGTCGAATTTGCGTAACCACTGACGCAAGCACCGGGCGGTCACCCGCAGGGTTGTCTGAACAGACCAATCAAACGCTCTCCTCGTTCATAGGAGGTCACTTTTGTTTGCTTGAAAAACGAATAACATTGCCTGCACTGAGCGGCTTGTCGTATCTAATTGGCTGACAAGAGGCGAGGAGAAAGCTCAAGTGGAGAGGGATTCGATGGGGCAGAGCCAGTGCACTGAAAAGCGATGACCAGATGAAGAAGGTGGTGCCCAGGCACGTACCCAGGATGTTTTTTCGGGGGGGGCCCACCACCTCCATCATCATCATCATCATCATCATCAGCCTGTTTTATGTCCACTGCAGAACGAAGGCCTCTCCCTGCAATGCGATCTCCAATTACCCCTGTCCTGCGCCAACCGATTCCAACTAGCGCCCTCGAATTTCCTAATTTCATCGCTCCGCCTAGTCTTTTGTCGTCCTCGATTGCCTTTTCCTTCTCTTGGTAACCATTCTAATGGTCCAACGGTTATCTAACCGGCGCATTACATGACCTGCCCAGCTACATTTTTTCCTCTTGATGTCAATTAGAATATCGTCTATACCCGTTCGCTCTCTGATCCAAACCCCTCTTTCTCTCTCTTAACGTTATGCCTAGCAATCTTCGTTCGATCGCTCTTTGCGCGGTCCTTAACTTGCTCTCAAGTCTCTGCCCCATATGTCAGCACTGGCAAAATGCACTGATTGCACACCTTACTTTTCAATAATAATGGTAAGCTTCCAGTCAGGAGCTGGCAATGTCTGCCGTATGCGATCCAACCTATTTTTATTCTTCTGTCAATTTCCTTCTCATGATCAGGGTTGCCTGTGATTAATTGACCTAGGTAAACGTGCTCCTTCACAGTCTCTAGTGGCCGACTGGCGATCCTGATCTCTTGTTCCTTTGTTGTTGTTGTTGTTGTTGTTGTTGTAGCCTGTGGCACGTGTGGCTCCTACCCACGATGGGGGATTGGCCAAGAAATGGGTGGATTATTCCAAAATAATATAGAGCATAAATTTCCTAATATCTATGCGAATAGCATTGAATAGAGTTGAATTACCGGCTAAAATAAAATCAGAAATGTGCTGTTGAATGAGGAATAATTAATTTAAAAGTAATAAAAAAATAGAATTTAGCAGGGCATTCGTTTAGATTCTGTAAGGAATGTTTGGACAGCGAAGCATGCATCTCTGTGGCTGAATCCCAAAGTGGACGCCCCGAACGAAAGAATTGCAGGTTCTGTCAAGTCCAGGCCAATTCTTCGAAAAGGTATCTCCAACAATGTTTTTCTTAACGCAGCAAAGCGGCGGCAAGATAGAAGAAAGTGCTGTATCGTCTCCTCCTCCTCACAAAAAGAACAAAGGGGAGAGGGAACCAAACCCAACCTGTATAAATAGAAATTTAGGGAGGGAATGCGGCAGCGTAATTTGGTGAGGCAGACCTCAAGCATCTTTGTGTAACAAGATTCGCTATGCCAGGGAAATGCCAGGTGTTTATACTCTGGAGAAGCTGTCAAATGTGGGTTTCTGGGTTTCTGTGGATTTCAAATGTGGTTTCTGTCAAATAGGAGTTTCTGTATCCTGTTCATTACTGTTTCTAAGTGAGGTATCGTGACTCCTCTTGGTACTGTATACAGGTCAGCTTAGAATTTTTCCGCTGCTTTTACTATATCTTCGAGATTGCTGATGATATTCCCCTTTTTATCTTTTAGTGCATACATCATGGTTTGTCCTATGCCAGGTTTCTTTTTTACTGATTTTAGGCTGCGTTCATTTTTTACGGCTTCTTCAGTGTTTCTCATGTTATAGTTTCGAATATCAGTTATTTTCGCCTTGTTGATCAGTTTTGACAGTTCCGCGAATTGCGTAACGCTGTGCGGCCGCCAGTCCCATACAACCGCGTAGAGCGCAGGACTCTGCGATTCTAGACGTACTGCGCTCACCGCGAAAGGTTAGAAAAACACCCACATAAGCACAGCAGAGAAGTGGCTACGTGAGGCGGTTCGACCGATAACTGTAGAAGCGTCATTCAAAACAAGTAATTGTTCTCCACTTCCGGCGGCGTTTTCTCTACTTCCTTTTTCAATAAAAAGATGTTGATCCATAAATAGTCTCATAAACAACGCTTAACTTTTTTATTATTCGCTTTTGCTTGCAGTTTGGTTCTTGCCTTGGCTCTCTCCCTTAGTAAATCGCTTAATTTTTCAACTCCTTGCGATTTTTGTTTCCAGTTGCCAATTTTGCACGAAAAGTGCTATACAGTTAGGGAAAAACAGACGAGGTAACGGGCGACAGTCATCTTGCTTATGGGTTTAAGGGTTATTGCAGGGTTTCATGATGGACGCTCTTTCACATTATTTTATTTCCTACCTTATCTAACCCATATCACGTGTATATGGTTCCGGGCATCTGCCAGCGTCGCGGCGAGCCGTAACTCAAGAAAATAATGAAGCAAAGAGAAAAGTTAAACGCAATTGGTGTTTTCTCCGGCCGCAACTCGTTCCATGAGAGTACAGACCCCAGCTGAGTAACAGCCGCATCCCTCTCCTGGTCCCAGGATCAGCCTAAACAAAGAAGGTTGAACTAACAAAAGCAACAGCTATGCGCGTGAGGGTTGAATAGATGGTGACAACTGAACGCATCTCGAGTTAATCGCGCGGGTGCGGAATCTATGAGAAACCTGTCCTTCACATTACAAGAGGTGCCGATAACTACCACCGTCTAAAAGGAGTGAAAAAGGCAGCATAATGCTGACCGATGAACAGCTGTCAAGTCTCAACATTGATCTGGTGGCGCTTTAGGAATGTGTGAGGAGTGGTGGCGTGGGTGGGGAGGGGGGGGGGGGGGTATGCCACTTGATTTCGGGGGGGTCCCGGACCCCCCCGGCCCCCCCCCCCCCCCCCCCCCCTGGGTACGTGCCTGGTGGTGCCGCCGTCTGCGATTGGTGCGCTTTCCTTACTTAGCTTGCGGTGGCTGGTCGAAAATCGCGGCGGCATGCCACGGCAGCTTAAGAATGACCCTAAAACGGATCCTCAGCAGAGAAGAGTTGGCCGAATGAGATCATAAACGTGCCGAAAGTGCTCGAAAACGTTACGCGGCCACGCAAGAAGATTTATTATACGCAAATAAACACATGCTCTCTGGCAGGTGCGAGTAGCCAGCGCCAAAGCTATCGGCGGCAACCATCTTTTATTCCTTTCGGAACGGGGCAGCCTGCGGCTATTCAGAAGAAAAGTCAGTTTTGTTCGGCATATTAATGCATCTTTAATGCGTTCACGTCACTTTGACGCGGTGAGTTTTCGTGGTTTTGTGACGTCGCGTAACAGGCAGGTGAAGTGGGTGCAGCCAGAAAACTTTTGACCAATAGCCGGGGGCTAATGGCGAAAAGGCGTCGAATCAGAAATAACTGCTTTTCTTTTTTCGGTCAAATCATGCATAATCAGTGTGTACACATCATATCGGATGGGGAGGTATCGCGGTTTCCGTGACGTCGCGTGACAGACTGGTGAAGTGGGGTGGTCCAAAATAGTTTTTGACCAATTACGGAGGGCTGATAGCAGAAATAAAATAGAAATGAAATAGAAAAGAAATAGAAAAGTTTGGAATAGTTTTACGTTATAGCGCCCCATGCTAAATTTTAATTTATATCTTACATGCGCTGCTGGAATAGCTTATTCGCATTGATGTGTTTGAAGGCCTTCAGCCCAGTCAAGCTGTTGTTAAAAGATTTTAGCCATCGAGCAATTGGTATCCGCTTCGCAACCCTGTTGGGCTCTCGGATGAGCGTGTTGAACGTACATAAATGAATGTTGTTTTTTTCACATCCTTTCACTCTTAAATGACGCAAAGAAAAGCACGCCGAATAACTACAAAGTACAGTTAGTTCAATTAAAGACAATAAAACTAAGAAACACGTTCAGGAATAGTGGGAGAAATTCTAATGCACGGAAGCGTTGGGTTGAACAATAACTGACATCTACTGAACATGCGTAGCCTCCATATCTGTTACGTGGCAGTTACCTAAGCAGAACACTGTACGTGTTTATTGGAGTCTTGAGCGACTGAAGAAAGCGTAGGTGCCATGAAACAAGATTTATCTCGGACTTTCCGTCGATTAATTTGAACGTTTATAAAATAAGAGAAGAAATTGGAAGGTAGTTAAACATAGCCAAAACACAACGCATAAATTCGCCGCCTTCCTGGCCCTCCGAAGGAACTCGCTTGTCGTGGCTGCCCCCCCCCCCCCCCCCCCCCATTAAAATAATCCTGGCGCCACCCCTGTTTGTGCAACATTATAATCCTTTCACACGTGCGTCTATGTGCCAACGGCTCAAGCGATAGCAGGCCAGCATGCAGAGAAGGGGAGAAATTGCGATCAAATTGGTTGCAAATAAATCTAATAACTTTCTTCTGCACAGCCTCAAGCTTAGATACGTTAGATGCGCAGTGAGGTGACCAGACAACAGATGCGTATTCTAGAGTGGGCCTCACAAGGGACTTATAAGCGGCTAGTTTGCGTTCCTCGGTTGCTGTTTTTAGTGTTATTTTTAAATACCTAAGTCGCTTTATTGCCCTGGAACAAATTAAATCGACGTGCCTGTGTTATTTTAAGTTGGAAGAAAAGCTTACACCAAGGTAGTTGAACTCGCTGACCTAAGTCAAAATCTTCTCATCGTTTGTGTAGGCGGAATTCAGGGGTTGTTTTTTGTTCGAAAAGGTCATGGATACTGTTTTATTGAAGTAAATTTCCATTTGCCAGGTCTTACTCCAGTTGCAGAAAGTATTGAAGGTATTATTCAAGATCTCCTGGTCATTGACGCTGGTAATGTTAAAGTACAAGACACAGTCGTCTGCATTCAAACGAAGCTTAACAGCAGTGTTAGTAAGAACATTCACGGCATCATTAATGTAAATAATGAATAAAAGAGGTCCTAACACGGAGCCCTGTGGGACACCTGAGGAAATACCGACTGAAGATGAGTGCTCTTGATTAAATGGAACAAACTGAGACCGCAGATGCAAGTAGTTTCTTATCCAGCCGAGCAATTGATTTCCGTGCATACCTCTGAAAATAGTCTCAGGTTTCATTAAGTAGCTTAATATGACATACCGTGTCGAACGCTTTGGAGTAGTCAACAAAAATGGCGTCAATCTGTCCACGAAGATTAAGAGGAAGCTTTAGCTCGGGTTCTCCTATCTAAATACATGTAAAAGGAAAATTCGTTTTCTCGGCAACCAGTGCAGCAAATCTGACGAGGTTTGTTGCATTTAAAAGAAAAACTTAAAATCTAGTGACTGTTGGGTTCGCATTTTAGATTTAAGTCCTCTTTTTTTTATTAAAAATTGGCAGGAATCGCAAACTTTCAGAGAACGAAACTATCACGTTTACAACTGTGTAACTCAGCAAATAAAAATGGTATCACAATTTTGTGAATTGCACCTAATAGTACATCTAAAGCGGGCACAATTGATATGTTACACATGAAGCTAAAGAACATTAGTAATATGAAAATAAAGCTTTTGCAGAACCCTTGCACTCAACGTAACGAATTCATGTAAAATATAAATTGGCATATCAAATTTGTCCGCTTTGTTTGGTTTAATGGATGCCGTTTACAGAACCGCGATGTCTGTTCTTGATGCAGAGCTATTAATTTGTAAACTTCGTGTTTCTATATTTCTCGAACTTTCGAATTTTTGAAAATTCTTTTAACAAAATTCAGGTCCTACATCGAAATTCCGCTTCCAACAGTCACTAGAATTTATCTTTTTCTCTCAAATGCCGCAAATTTCATTAAAATCAGCCCAGGGGTTATCTCATAAAAATGTTTATGCGTTTTACATGTATTTGAATAGGCCGCGTCGGAGTTAGGCTCGAGCTAAAGCTTACTCTTAAGTGTAGTGGCAACGTCGTGAGTAAATTCAACCGTAGAAAACCTGATCTGAAACCATGGTGGTGATGTGAAAGTATGTTGTTATCATTGATGTACTGTATAACATGCTTATGAATTATGTGTTCTAGTAGTTTACAGCAGGTCGATAATAACGAAATTGGTTTATATATATAATTGGAAATTGTTTGCCTCTTGCCAGGTTTGTGTATTGGTACAACTTGAGCAACCTTCCAGACACGAGTATCAGTTTGCGAACCGATAGATTTCTGCAAGACGATAGTTAGATACCGCGCACAGTTTTCCGAGTATCCTTTAGGAACATGTTTGGAATGTTATCTGGTCCTGTACTGTTGCTGGTATCAATATTTAACAAGAGGCTGTGAACTCCGCTGAACGTTATCTGAAGTTTTGGAAAACATGCTGAAGCACTATCACAACGAAAAGTAGGGATAATGCCGTTATCTTCAACAAAAACAGATTTAAAATAAGTATTCAACGCTTCAAAGATTATGACAGCATTAGAGCACGCCTGTCGGTTCACGACCATAGAAGTTGAGTTGGACACAGGAGGAACAAATGTTTTCCAGTATTTGGATGGGTTTTCTTTAGAAATGCCGTCAGAGTGTTGTTATAGTAGCTGCCTCTAGCATTCTGCATTTTAATCCTGAGAATGTTTCTAAGTGATGTTAGCGTTGAGTTTTGTCGAACTTTCTGTGTGCGAGAGCCACGACGAAAGCGCTTTATCCGGCGAATCAACTGTATAGGCTCTCGAGTATACCATGGGTGCTTCGGGTTTCATTTTATACACCTTTTGGGTACAAACCATCATCTTTCGTCGTCTTCACTTTCAGTTTATATCGGCGTATTATTATTATTATTATTATTATTATTATTATTATTATTATTATTATTATTATTATTATTATTATTATTATTACTATTACTATTATTATTATTGCCGTTGTCGTCGTCGTCGTTGTTGTTGTTGTTGTTGTAAGGGCTCACTGCGGCAGCTCAGTCAATATTGCACATTCTGCTGCTGAGCACGATGTCGGGGGTTCCATTAGCCGACCACTGCAACCGCATTCCGACGGGGTCGCAATCCAAAAATTCGTGTGCAATGCTTTGGGTACGCGCTAAAGAACCCCAGGCGATCGAAATTATTCCGGCACCCATCACTACGGCGTCTCTCATAGCCCGCGTGTTGCTTTGGGACGTTAAACTACATTTGAGCCGGCTATAAGCGACCTGTCGTTTTCTGTGCGTGCGAAGCAATATGCAGGAGATGTTGTGCTCAGAGACTAAAGTGGCGAAAGAAAGCAGTAATACTAAAGATTATAATATGAGAAGGCGACAGGGGGCATGAATTCCGCGCGATTGGCGCTGTGTCCTGTCCCTTATGAAGCAGCTCTTTCGTCCGCTTTAGGTAGTTTTAGAATTTATGTTTCCTTCTTTATCTTTCTTCTTTAGAAGTTTGCGTGCAAACTACTTTATTGGTGCTCTGCTTCTTCTGGACACAGTCGTCGTTGTTTCACGTAACGCAACAGTTTTAATGTAGCAAGCATTCCGATGTTCACGAGTCAGCAATTTCGTTGGCCGGCGCGCGTTCTCATTCGCATCACGTCGGTTGCACCGCATCGACAAGAGCATAGTTCTATCGGCACTTCCACATCGCGGTATGGCAGCGACATCTCTCTTTAACAAGAAACACCACGATGCGCGCTTCATTCAAAGCTTGCTACGTGCATGACAACATCGTATTTCGCTTTGTTTCTTTCTTTGGTTGTTTGTGAGCGTGTGAAGGGGGGGGGGGGGGGTGCTGGACTTATTCTAGGGCTGATATATATATATATATATATATATATATATATATATATATATATAATCGTACGACACCGACAAACAATGATAACAAGCACAACACAGGGAAAATTACTTGTACTTGCTAATTGAATTAAATAAATGATAAATGAATGGACATGAAAGTGAATGACAAAACAACTTGCCGCAGGTGGGGAAACAGTAGAGCATCGCACGCGTAATGCGAAGACGCGGGATCGTTTCCGAACTGCGGCAAGTTGTTTTTTGATCCACTCCGTCAATTGATCCACTCCGTCAATTCAATAACTAAGCGCAAGTAATTTCCCCTGTGTTGTCCTTGGTATCATTGTTTGTTGGCGTCTTATGATATGATTAACCAAAGTCAGACCCCTCGTTTAACCCCCTTTCTGCCATAGGGCCTGTAAGGTTCTTTTGAATAAAGATATATATATATATATATATATATATATATATATATATATATATATATATATATATGTGTGTGTGTGTGTGTGTGTGTGTGTGTGTGTGTGTGTGTGTGTGTGTGTGTGTATTGTTACGGGGAGATGTCAACAAGGGTTTATGTACAATATTTACACAGTCGCAACGAATGGCAACACAACAACAAAGATGGCGGCACAGCTCGTCCTCTTTCTCGTGTCCCATGCAACGTCTTCTTCGTCCTCAGGACAGGGGGCTCATAACATTACCCTCCGGCGGCGAAATCACCCACTCGGTGCAGTCGAAATACAACGACACGGAAAAGGTTCACCGCACTCGCAGGGTTAATCAGTGTCTGACATGATATGGCTTCAGGCGAGCGACGTTGCACCATGTCAGTGCGAGGTTGAGCCGATGGAGACGAAGACAACGAAGCGATTTCGTACGTTACGTCGGTCACTTGGCGGCACGCTCGATATGTGCCGGTGTACGGGAACAGCAGCTTTTCAGAAACCCCGACACTTCGCGCTGGGGACCAGAGGAGGACAAGGGGCCCAGGGTCAAAGTGGTATAGTCCTGTGATGGCTATTGTATCGCGATTACTTTTGGACCTGCGACTCGCTGAAACGAGCGCAGGTAAATGTGCGTGCATGAATAGCGCGGGCAATAGCCTCTCGAGCATACTCCGTAATGGGGCACGGGGAAGAATGCACCAGCGTGTCCATGGGCAACGTAGGATCTCGGCCGAATAAGAGAAAGAAAGGTGAATTACCAGCAGTCTCATGTCTTGACGCGTTATACGCGAATGTTACAAAAGGTAATGCAGTGTCCCAATCCTGGTGGTCGGCGCACACATACATTGCCAGCATGTCGGTAGTTGTTCGGTACAGTCGCTCCGCAAAGTCGTCTGTGGATGGTAGGCCATGGTCAGTTTGCGTTGCGTCGAGCAGAACCGTAGAATGTCGTCGATCACCTTCGAAAGAAACTGTCTGCCGCGGTTGGTTAGGGGTTGCCGAGGTGCCCCATGCTGGAGAACGTCGTTCGCGCAGCTGGTCGGAAGAGCACGGGTTATCGCGAATCGCGTCGCATAGTCTGTAACGACGGCGACCCATCTGTTTCCTGAAACAGACAGCGAAAACGGACTAAGTCGAGGCTGACGCGATGGAACGGCTCATATGGGACGTCAATAGGCTGAAAATTGCCAACAGGCGGGAGTTATGCGGCTCTTTTCGCCGTTGACAAAGGTCACAAGAGGCCACGTAACAACGCACTGAGAGGGAGATGCCTGACCAGTAGAACCTACGGCGTGCGCAAACGTATGTGCGCGAAAGGCCAAGGTGCCCCGCTGTTGGCGCATCATAAAGCTGGGCCAGAACAGTCGACCGGAGGTGTGCCGGAATCACAAGTAAGAGGTCAGGACCATCAGAAAGCACCTTATCGTCGCCCTTATCGGTATGGCCTGCCATACCGATAAGGGCGACATTTTGCGACGGCCCAAACAAGAACGAGGCACTCTCTCTCCGTAATCAAATAATTCCGCTCAGCGGCGGAAAGGAGGCGGCTGGCATTTGCAATGACACAGTCCTGACCACGTTGAGATTGAACCAGAACAGCACCGATACCATGGCCACTGACGTCTGTACAGACTTCAGTAGGAGCAGAATCGTCCAAGTGAGCCAGCACAGGTGGCGTAGGGAGCAGTGCGATGCGATGAGCTGCGGAAAGGCAGACGCTTGGGCAGTACCCCAGGTAAAAGGAACGCTTTTCTTGAGCAAGCATGTAAGAAGCCGGTCTATCTCTGCAGTCTTTCACAAAGCGACGAAAGTAAGAGCAGAGGCCAAGGAAACGAGTGGACGTCTTGCGAACAACGGGACGTTGGAAAGTTGGTAACAGCGCATACTTTGGCAGGGTCTGGTCGGATAGATACCGGCCGCATCAACAAGATGGCCAAGTACGGTGATCTCTCGGCGTCCAAAACGGCATTTGGAGGAGTTTAGTTAAAGCTGGGCGTTGCGAAATAGCTGCAAAATAGCCCATAGTCGTTGTAGATGACTGGGGAATGTAGGCGAAAAAACGACGACCTCGTCAAGGTAACAGATAATCAAGTAAACCACCTTAACCATCCAAGCAGAGAGTGCATCATTCGTTAAAATGTCGCTGGGGCATCACACAACCCAAAGGCCATGACTTTAAACTGGCAGAGCCCATCGGGCGTAACGAAGGCGTTCTTTTCGCGGTCCTGCTCGTCAACGGCAATTTGCCAATGACCGGACCGAAGATCTATAGAAGGAAAGTACCTTGCGCCGTGCAGACAGTCCAGTGCATCGTCTATTCGCGGCAAGGGGTAGATGTCTTTTTTTGCATTTCAATTTTTTATGCAAGTAATGACCGCCTCACCGATATATATATATATATAGTAAGAGAAAGAGAGAAAGTGAGGGAGGAAGGGTTGCATAGTTTGTGGCTTGCGCCTCCCCCCTCCTCCTAGTCGAGAAATAGTTGGCACGCCACTGGCCCGATGATCTCTTCTGTGAAGGGCCTATCATCTAATCATCATGAACCAACCAGCCCAAATGCGCACTCTTCTGCAGTTTATTTCTACTGCTCGTAATCATCCAAGTTCCTTAAAGTTGTCCGAAGGGCAATTCTCTCATCTTCGTATGTTGGGCAGTTTCACAGGAGACGGTTGATGGTTTGTTCAACACCACATGTGCTGCCATTGCACTGTCCTCTATTCCAATTAGGTATGAGTAGGAGTTCGTGAAATGAACTGCTAGTCGCATACGGCACAATAACGTTTCTGCGCGTAGAGTACGTGAAAATGTTCGTGAAAGTGTACATCCCTCGTCAAAGTGTTCAGCCGTTCAGGCTGCTGAGCTTTTCTTTTTGAATCAGGGATGGGAGCTGCCCCAGATGATGCGGAGCGCAGTGGTGGCGCCAGTTTCTATGAGCGGTCGTGGTAAAACAACAGACCAGCCGTCGGGCATGCCTAAAGTCATTCGTTCTATACAGGGAAATTCGTTGTCTTCGTTGTAGAGGCGTTCACAATACATATAATAAAAGATGAATTCGGCCGGGACCTACGAACTCATTAGTTAAATAGGTAATTTCGTTGTAGTGGCGATCGCTGTAGAGGCGTTTGATTGTATATAGATTCCGGTCTGTTAATGTTGCGCCTATTTCCCTTCCATCGCTCCATTTCGTTTCCATTTTCGTTCCATTGCGCGGTTATTAGCTTCTTCTGAAGTCTATCCAGGTTTGGACCTCGTAGGTTAGTACTGGTAGAATGTCATTACTACATGAACATTTGCGTGAAGACCACCGCAGGGTGTTCTCTCTCTCTCTCTCTCTCTCTCTCTCTGTTTTTTTTTTTTTTTTTTTTTTAGGGCTCAACTCTTAAGGCGACTACCCGCCGTGGTTGCTCAGTGGCTATGGTGTTGGGCTACTGAGCACGAGGTCGCGGGATCGAATGCCGGCCACGGCGGCCGCATTTCGGTGGGGGCGAAATGCGAAAACACCCGTGTACTTAGATTTAGGTGCACGTTAAAGATCCCCAGGTGGTCGAAATTTCCGGAGTCCTCCACTACGGCGTGCTTCATAATCAGAAAGTGGTTTTGGCACGTTAAACCCCATAATTTTTTAAGGCTGATTCACACCGGCGATTGAACGCAGTCGCTCGACCAAGTTGGTTGCAAACGGTCGAAAATGGTCGCTTTTCTCGAAAAGCGACTATTTTGGGCCATGGTCGCTTGCTGCGCGATTTTTCATTCGCGCGACCGTGGTCTCAAAACTGCTAAACAAATCAGCGGCGCATCGAAAATTATGTTAGCATGTGTTTTCATCCGCGTCCTCCTGCGTCGCACCAAATACCAAGTCCAAACCGCCATGGCATACTACAGGAACGCAATTACAAAGTCCACGCCACCATAGCAGATTAGAGGAATGTAGTATGGGGTCTTGCCTCGTGATGCGCCTGGGGTGCAGCGGTCCCAACAACGCGTCGAATATAAGCGGTAGCATTCGCAGGAAGCTAAACAGCAGCAAAAGAAAGCACAAAAAATTATGCACCAATTCCCACGCAGCGCGAACTACAAATTACAACTTGCTCTCGCTAATACTTCTCGTGATGCGCGCGGAGTTTGGGCAGGAGGCGGCTATAGCGTGGCCGGCCACTTAATAGAGACCTTTAGCTTGTACGCTATTCCGGTAAACGGGAGCGGTTTGGGCGGATTACCGGATGGTCGGGGCGTAAGCGTGAGCGGTGAAGCCGCCTGGTGTTGTAGAGCTCAACCAGACAAACGCATAGCTAAAACTGCAGTAACTCACCATATCCTGCTTCGCCACTCGTGCAAATTTTTGGCAGCGGCGTAATTGTGAACACGATTACGCCACTGTCGAAAATTTACGCCAGCAGCTAAGCAGAATATAGTAATTAGCTCTGTGTTTGTGTGGTTGAGCTTTGCGCCACCAGCTGGCGCCACCAATCTGGCCGCTCACGTTGACGCCCCCGCTAAACCGGAAAACCGCCAGCTATCACGGCAGAGCACATCAGCAGAATGACGGCGTCTTCCTCTTCGCTCGAATGAAAATCCATGGCTGTTGCCGGAACGCCAAAGCAGCGAAGTGCGCGCGAAGTGCGCAGATCCCTATAGAGTTCTTGCTGAGAACAATAATCTCCGGGAATGCGATTTGCAGGTCGCGCTCAGCCAGGCTTGCCAGTGTGAGCATAGGTCGCCTTCAGTCGCTTTTTGGCGGCCAGTCGCAAATGGTCGCGCGACCTCCTCAAGTCGCCGGTGTGATTGAGCCTTTAGGCGCCCGTTCCTGCGTTGAGCGTCGGCGTCGGCGTAACCGAGCGAACGAGCAGAGCAAAGGATGAAATATCGAACGCGGAGCGCAGCGGGGGATCAAATACAGCGATACGAAGAGAGCGCGAGGAGGAAAGCGGAGGAGAGTGGCGAAAGGGGGAGGAGAAAAGCAGAGTGCCGCATGACACTACGAGATGGCGCCATAGTAGCGTGCGCCGTAGTGCGCTGATGACGTCATTACTAAGGCATGCAGCGAGCGCGTCTACCGATACCATGTATGGGCACAAAGCGCTGGCGTGTGCTTCTGACCCACATAGCATGCACGACTTTCTCCGCGCCGCCGGCGCGATGCAATGCGCATGAAAAATGCGCTCCGCGCGAGGCATGCGTTCCCATGTTCGTGCTTTCTTTCTGATAAATGACCGACGCAACCGGTGGAATTCAAAACACCTGAAGAGCTGCCCTCAAATTTTGCATTAGGGAGCATCGTAATCGTCAGTGAATATTCTTTATTTCTTTTTTTATAGCGCAGCTCTTAGGCGCCTGTTCCTGCGTCGGCGTCCCTCAGCGTCACCGAGCGAACGAGCACAGCAAAGGATGAAAGAACGAACGCGGAGCGCAGCAGGGGATGGAAGACGGCGACAGCGAAGAGAGCGCGAGGAGGAAAGCGGAGGAGGAGAGTATGGCGTTCGGGTGAGGAGGAAAGCGCAGTGCCGCACGAGACGCGTGCTCTACGATGTCAACCAGGCATACGGCGAGCGCGTCCACCAATACTATGTAAGGAAATAAAGTGCTGCCGTGGGCTTCGAACCCACTGCGCATGCGCTGCTTCGCCTGCACCGCCGCCGCTAGAGAATGCGCTCCGTGCGAGCGACGCGTTCCCGTGCTCACGCTTTCTTTCTGAACAATGAGCGTAGCAACTGGTGGAAATGGTTCGTCTGCCGCTGCTGCTAAACGATCTGCTCGAGCTGAGGCTGAGCGCCGCCGCCGAGTGGACCTTGTCGTTCAGAATCAAATTCTTTGCCACAATATATCGCGCATTCAAAACACCTAAACGGCTGCGCTCAAATTTCACGTTATAGGGAGTATCGTGATCATCGGTGATTTTTTTTTTTTTTTTGACGAATTGGAAATGGAATTAGTGGTCGCATATTCGTTTTCAGCGTGTCATACTGCTACTTCACTGTTCTCACGCCTCAAAATACTAGTTGTTAGGCCGCAAATTGAGTAATCACACTGCGAAGGCGGCCCGTACATCTTTTGTTGATGCAACCGCAGTTCTTTGCTTCTGCCGTTTTCCTCTCTGGTGTTCTCATTGCAATCGCATATCGAAAACTACTTGGGCGAGCCTATAGTGCTGCACGCCAACGCCCGCGACGCGGCGCCAGTTATGCGTAACGCTGTCGCGTATATGTATTATTTTTTTTATTATTATTACCTTCGTTTTATTTTTTTATTCTTTTTTTGCTTCCTTTTTGCTTGCCGGTGTGCCCGTGAACCTGCGCTGTTCTGTAGTTCAAGAAAACTTGCTAGCTAAGGCGTTGAGCATATAATGAGGCACTTCTGTGCACATTGACGCAGATGTGTTGAGGAAATATTCCAGAATGAAACGAAGAAAAGGGGCGATGGGGTCGAAATGCAAGAGCACCCATGTACCGGGTATTGGGTGCATGTTAAAGAACCCCAGGTGGTAAAATTAATCCGTAGTACCTCACTACGGCGTGCCTCATAATCAAATCGTGGCCTTGGCACGTAAAATCCGAGAATTCGAAGTACCTTTAATGCAAACGACCGATAATGCTCTGCGTAAACACATAATTATTGTGGAAGTGAGCATAACTCACGCTGCAGCGTTGTTTCCTTGAAGGAAATATTCCAACAGGGACTGTTAAGCAAACCCTGTTAAAGAGACACGGGTTTTGGCTGCATTCGTAGCCTGGATACCAACTAGGGGCACAATTAGGCGGCGAAACACGAGTGTAGTAGGGTATAAAGCGCTAGAGATTCCGCATGAAGCTCACGACCCGTTTCTCGAAGGAAACGGGCCTCAAGCTCTCGCGGTGGAAGTCCGACCCACGAGAAGGGGTCCGAAACCAAAAAAAAACTGGAAACCACTGGCCGACATCGAGATTACGCTGCGCACGGCTGCGGGGTGGCGGATACCGGTGGACTTAACACGTGTTCTGGGCATGATCATCGAAGCCAACGGACAGAACGGCCGCACGATCGACCGTCTGACTACCAAGGCGGGAGGGGTCATCCGATTAATCGCTAGGATCTCGAACAGTCGGGCTGGGCTTCGGGAGGGCAACGTCTGTTCCATGCCTTTTTGATTAGCTACATAAACTATGTCGCATCCATTACAAGTGGCAACGCCACAATAGGGCTAAATTAAACACCTAGGTCTTCCGATGCGCACGAGCACAGAGAACCTGCTGGGCCTTGGCGTCCACAGTACGCTTGAAGAAGTCATCGAGGCTCAGCAAACGGCACAGGTCGCCAGGCTTTCAATTACATCAGCAGGGAGAAAGATCCTGATTGACACGGGACACAACCCTCTCACGCTCGAAGTGCAAAACACACATCTCTCTGTCTGCATGAGATCTTGCATCAAGGTCTTCTCCCTTCCACGAAATATGCACCCACAATACAACGTGGGCCGGCGGGCTGCTCGCGCCTCCTCTCTTTTAGCTCGCGCTCACGCCCACTCTTCGCTTGCATGCTTTGTCGATGCCGCCCAGTACGGCGCTTCCGATCATTTTGCAATAGTAGCCACAGATACTAAGGGTCGGATTCTGACCTCAGCGTCGGTTCGAACCTCTTCTTCTCACAAAGCAGAGCAGATGGTCATCGCACTCGCTCTCCTTGATCCGCAAAGACTTGATATTTACACTGGCTCTAGATCCGCTGCTAGGGCCTTCGCATCTGGGTCCGTCTGCAAGGAAGTTTTTAGAACTCTCGCTTACACGGAACTCACACACACCTCACCATCACTTGGCTCCCTGCTCATCTTGGCTCGAAGGTCGGGGGCCTTTCGAATTTCAATGAGCTAGTACACTCCCAGGCGTGAGGTCTTATACTTTCCGCGCTGGGGCTTCCGAGGCTCGGACCGTCAGTGCGGCCTGCGCCGGGACTTGCGCGGCTCAAACGGAGGAATCAGCCCCCAGCCTTCATTTTAGGGACATTTTGACTACCTTCAACGAGGTCACGAAACACTATCAAATGGGCCGTAGGCCCTTCCCACTCCCACGCGAAAAGTTGTCTCGCCCACACGCAATCTCTCTTCGCATGCTTCAGACGGGGACATACCCCAGCCTCTCCATTTAGATTCATTACTCAGACATTTCGGCACTTTGTCCAGACTGTAACGAACGCAGTGATTTTAGATACATGTTCTGGAGGGGCCCCTCTTTACAGGAAAAACATCAAGAGTTCTCTGAAGATGAATTTTATTCCATGCTCAAGAGCCCGGTCCTACTACATCAACTACAGGCTGTCCAAAAGGCCCATGACGCGGCGGTGAGGCTATAGGCCTCACCGCCCGTGGGAGCGACGTGGGAGCGGCCCGCGTTCCTCCCCCTATAAATCAGGGGCGGATTTCTTCAGGACCTCAGTAAAGTTATCTATCTATCTATCTATCTATCTATCTATCTATCTATCTATCTATCTATCTATCTATCTATCTATCTATCTATCTATCTATCTATCTGTCTGTCTGTCTATCTATCTATCTATCTATCTATCTATCTATCTATCTATCTATCTATCTATCTATCTATCTATCTATCTATCTATCTTTGTAACGAAAGCGCTGATCACTACCTATGACCCACTTATTACATTTTTTTGCGTCTTCTGGAAGAATGCCCTAATTACGGATCATGCAAATGATCCGCAATATATGCATGAGTCAACACTGGTTTGCAGTTTTACTCTCAGGGTAGAGTTGGGCAGTATTGGCTGTCTTGACGAAAAGGGTATGCTGCTCTACTTGCAAACGTTATTGGAAGAGACCTCATTTCTTTTTTGCTCAATCAGAAAGATTGGTGTTATTTATTTATTTATTTATTTATTTGTTTGTTTGTTTGTTTGTTTATTTTGTTTGTTTGTTTGTCCTTGGAACAGTTCAATGCTACCTAGAACGAAGTCTCGCGTAGAACGCGCGTCCATTATTAAGAGCCGACTGATTATAGATTCGCTGCGGTTATAGCTGTTTCCATGTTTCGCTGGTCGCCGTAAACCCGTTAGGAGTTGATTGGCAGCGGGTGTTCTATGCGAGCGGGGAACGCTTCTTGTCCGGCAGACAATACGCAGCAGCGATTGGGACATTCACCACAGCAGCACGCTTGCTGAAGATTCTCATCAAACTGAGTGCGCTTTGCATTTCTCGTTGCCCACTGTCCGTGCAAGGAGCGTTCGTGAGTCAGAGAGCGTGCGCCACCTGCGCTGTGCGAGTGTCTCCGGCGTGTTTGTGATCGGCGAACTGGGATGAAAATGCGCCTACTCCCTCCACCACGACCGCCGGGCCGAAAACAAATGTGGACGGCGGGCCGGCAAACATTCAGAGCAGCCAGCAGAGACCCAAATTGAAGTGTGGGGACGCGCCGCAAGGCAGCCCGCGTGCGTGATGCTTGCAGGACGATTGCGTTGCCATGGTGACCGTAAGGTGGTTGCCGTGACAACCAATTCTCCGCATCTCCCTTGCGTTCTGCTACCGCCCGCAGGAAGCGTTCCAGAGAGGACGAGATGAAAGACTCCTTTTCTGCTGCCTTTATGTGTGTGTGTGTGTGTGTGTGTGTGTGTGTGTGTGTGTGTGTGTGTGTGTGTGTGTGTGTGTGTGTGTGTGTGTGTGTGTGTGTGTGTGTGTGTGTGTGTGTGTGTGTGTGTGTGTGTGTGTGTGTGTGTGTGTGTGTGTGTGTGTGTGTGTGTGTGTGTGTGTGTGTGTGTGTGTGTGTGTGTGTGTGTGTGTGTGTGTGTGTGTGTGTGTGTGTGTGTGCGTGCGTGTGTGTGTGCGTGTGCGCGCGCGTGCGTGCGTGCGTGCGTGCGCGTGTGCGTGTGCGTGTGCGTGTGTGTGTGTGTGTGTGTGTGTGTGTGTGTGTGTGTGTGTGTGTGTGTGCGCGCGCGCGCGCGTGTGTGTGTCAGCGAGGCGGAAAGTGCTTTGGTGACCTTTTATTTCAGGCGTATGCATGCACGCGTGCACTGCTTGTTTCCGTGTCCTTTTACTTATTTGCATTTCGAAGCTGCGCGCAGTGGTTGATGATCATTTGTTCTTGGAATTTAACCTGGTAGTCGTTGCTTAGCAGTCAGAGTGACTCTTTTTGACGAACGTTTGCTGGTATGCACAGGTACCAAGCCAGCTGTGTATTTTAGACCACATTGCCTCTGGTCATGCATGCCAGGAAGACGATAGGTTATTTCAGGTTTCATCAACGCCGATCACGTAATGCATCATACGAATTGAATAGCTTAAAATAACGATAGAGAAAGCAAGCATTTATGATGGTTCATGGCGGTATCCTTGCGATAAGCAGTTCTTGCTGCACCAAGGGGTGTGGAAGCGGTGTGGGACAAAGGGCGAGGTAAGGCAGACTGCAATTAATAGCAATGCATGACCGTGACTGGTTATGTTTGTGATTTCATGCGCGATTGGCTGTGGTGTCTTTTGCGTTGTGTCAGCCTCACCTATAGGGCCATCAAACTGCATATTTGGTTATTCGAGCAGTAAGCGCTGCGATGGAATGTTCCGAAAGTGCAGTGAATCTAAGCAGGCAATAAGTGAAAGTGTCGCTATTTTGCTATTTGATTAACGGAAAATTCCTCACTTAGCCTATCCGCTATTACTGCTGGCTGATTACTTGGCTATACTTCCGCGCCTCTTCGCTACGGCGTCTTACACACGTGCTCGATACGATGTCCGCTGTTCAATACGATAGCTACACCACGTGATTGTCTTCTATCTTTAGTACGCTTTGTTGAAAGCTACCCTTGGGGGAGGTGTGTGCGTATTTTTGTTTTTCTTGCTAGTGTTGTTGAAGAATCGTAAGAGCACTTTTCCCAGCTCGCCTGTGTGTCAACTGACAATAAAGTAGAATACCTACACGCGACTGAGTAGCCGGGTTCGTATTAAACTGCTGATGTGATGATAAAGCAGTTCTTGAGAAGACGCAGCGTGACAGCGAATGGTTTATTAATGAAGGCGGCGCAGTTCTCGCGAATTAAAAGCTTTGTAAGTTCGACTCAATTATTATTATTATTATTACCAGGCAGAATTTAAACGTTTCGAAAGCCGTCCAGCATGGTCCTGCATTCTCGCTGTCTTCAAAACAGGGTTATTTCTCTCATAAGGACTGTTAGTAATTGGCCACGGCCTTTGCTAATAAGTGCCTTGTCACGATTAACCGGCGCCTGCTCTCAGAAGAAGGTCTAGCGTACAAACTGTTTTGTGAACATAGGTTGAAATTTTTCATAAAACAGGGGTACGACTGCATGTTAAGAGTAAGGGTAAGAGTAAGAGTAAGAGTAAGGGTATTATTAAGGGTATTATTAAGGGTATCCTACGACACTGAACGAAAGCCTCGAGAGCATACTTACGGCTATTGGGTATACAATGAATGAACCAGTTCCAGAAAGGAACATTGAGATATGCCACCACGTACCAACTCGGGACGCCTCGCGACAGAATATTGTTGTCCATTTACGACGTTAGGATGGATAGTTGGGCGTGTTGGTTAAGCATGATCTGAAGCGAAGGCGCTAAAACGACGGAGGACAAAGAAGAAACACACACACACACAGGGCGCCTTCGCTTCAGATCATGCTTAACCAACACGCCCAACTATCCATCCTAACGTCGTATATTTCTAGTGCATCGGGCTCTTCACGGCGCCCTGTGTGTGTGTTTCTTCTTTGTCCTCCGTCGTTTTAGCGCCTTCGCTTCAGATCACTGTTGTCCAGTTTCATAGCCGCTCTAAACCCAATGCTATGCTTGAAATGGCAAGAAAAAAAAGCACATTACCAGCGAGCAAGCCCGTGAGGCGGCGAGGAGACAGGATCTCCGGACCTCCTCGGGGGCGGCCTAGGCCCAGGCCACGAATTTGCCGGATCTTCAATAAGGTTGTTACCACCACCACCATTGCCAGCGCTGACATCGGACAGCAAAATTGCCACCCTATATACATAAACCAGCACCTTGCAGACAACATTGTCCACTGGGTATGTTTGCCCTGCATTGAGAATGCTGCGCAGAAAGATAGTAGCCCCCCCCCCCCCCCAAAAAAAAAAAGAAGAAAAAATTAGAAGAGCCGGCACTTCTGCTGGACAGAAGAGGGCGAAATATTCGCGAGAAAAATTTAGTCATCGCGTGTTCTTCATGTCGAAAAGCTCAGTGACGGTGATAAAATAGAGTAAGCCAAGCAAGTGTTAAACTTTCAGTTCGACAAGACATGGAAAACCGCCTTTTATCGGTTTCAGAAGTAATAACGTTGTCGAGAAACAAAATATATTCTTCTCTACTTCACAGTATTACCCAGTCCGCTAGAAATAAAGAGCAAGAAATACAGTGTTTATTATTACGTATTGCTTTTCAGCTGGGTTTGTGATGCTCACTGGGACATGATATCATGGTGCTACATGTGTTGTAAATTCCATTATATACTTCTTACTTTTCAAACCGCGGCCTAAAAAGTGGGGGCGGAGTTATGATGCTAGTGAAAAGTAACATCAGCTGTGTTATTGTGGAGGGACTTTCGAAGATTACTACTGACTTTGAAATCCTCACCGTCAAAAGTGGCGTTCCAGTGTACAGCGTAATGTATCGTCCACCTAACGCGAATGTTTCCAATTTCCTTACATTTTTGAAAACCTTCCTAAGCTATATTAACTATATGGCCGGCACTGTGATCCTTGGAGGATGACATTAACATCGATTGCTTGCAACAATCATCAAATCATAACGAATTTTGTAGAATCTTGCATGCGAACAACTATATCAACGCAATTAGCCTACCGACACGAGTGCAACCAACTCCATCCTTGACGTCTTTATTACCAATATACTGCTGGCACTATCAGCTCTCATATAAGCGATCACTTACACATTTATCTTCTAACGCAGTACGCTAAGCCATCTAACAAATCAAAACCCCTACTTGCCAAGACTTACATACAGATAAATTCTTGTACACTGGAACGATTGTGCTGTAATTTGCGTCTCGCTGACTGGAGCCAAGTCATAAATTCTACTGAACCCGAGGAAGCTTATACAGAATTCATAAGGGTTTTTAACGCGCCGTACGACCAAAGCTTTCCATGTAAGTTAAGCAAACGAGCTCAGAAAGACCATAAGCCATGGGTCACATGGGGACACGTGAAGAGTACGAAATAAAAGGATAACCTCTACCAGCGTTTCATGAAAACAAGAGACCTAACTGGCTTACATTTCTTTAGGTATTTCCGAAACAACCTAAACAAACAGCTTGGAGAAGCAAAACGGATTTACATCCGTTTGTGTAAAGTGTGTAAAAGACCCCACCTAATGTGGACATGACTAGATACCGTACTGCAAGGCGACCCACAAGAGGAATCAATTTTATCAATCACCGATAGAGGCGAGACACTAACAGATACACGATTAACGGATTCCTTTAAAGAACGCTTTCACATCATTATTCAAGAGTAAGCACGATCCCACTTGCCTTAAGTAGTTCACGACACCAATAATAGATAGTGCATTGTTGTTTCTCACTACGGTGCTGGTAATTGTAACTTCGGTCATGTCACTGCGGAATAGTATGTGTACAGATACTGATGACCTCCAAATCCAACCTGTACATATGCTATCAATATAATCCCACCCATCTTAGATCATGTGATTAACCATATGTTTTCCATTGGCACATTCCCCAAACGACTTCAGATATCAAGAGTAACCGTGATATTCAAGGACGATGATGTCAACGACTTCTCTAATCACAGGCCAATTTCAATTATTTCCGTGGTTTCAAAATGCATTGAAAAGTTTATGTATCAACACATGGCCAGCATTTCAATGAATCAGAGTATTATCGCGCCACGCCACTACGGTTTCACGATAGGTTTCTCAACCGAAATGGTCTTTCTGTGCCAAAAAGAACACATCATGCAGTCTTTTGAAAATCGGCTGTGTACACTAGGCATATTCATTGATTACTCTAAGGCATTTGACTCAATTAATCACCGCTCCTTACTTGAGAAACTGGGACCTTATTGCTTTAGATGTACTTTCCCCAACACTTCTCACGTCATATTTTCATCATCGTCGACAGAAAATTACAGAAACTGTAGGGGTCTTGTGCAAACGTCGCTACATCCTGCCTTGGTATACAAAACTGTTCACTTACAAATGCCTGTTTTTCTCTTAATTATCGTACTGCGCTACTTAGTCTGCGGCATGAGAACAAAAACTCACTCACAGAAACTACAGAAACTTCACAAGAAAGCCCTTCGCAACATCGTTAATGCTGCATACGACGACTCACGAAACCAATCTTTAAGGGTCTAAATATATTGCTACGGCACAATATGCGCGATCACGAAAGGCCAGCAGTGTGCAGACGACGACGACGATTAGAAGCTAGCGCGGGCTGTTGCCTCTTGGCCAAGCGCAGCGTATTTTCCTTGTAAATATATTTGTACATAGCTTTTCGTCTGCGTCTTCCTACGTAACATATCTGGTGGAGGTGGACGTTCCCTGTACCTCGTCACGGAGCTTCGCAGTGGACGGTACGTCGAGCCTTCCTTCATGGCTCCCGGCGACGACAACCCGACTCCGCCGGCTCCGACACCTGCTGCCACTTCGACGACCTACATCACTCTCCCCGCTCCCCGTGATCCTGGCGTATTCTCGGGCCAAGATGGGGAAGACGTCGATGACTGGATCAGCCTGTATGAACACGTCAGCCGCAATAACCGGTGGGACCCTACTATTATGCTCGCCAACGTAGTCTTTTACCTCGGTGGCACACCTCGAGTTTGGTATCGCACGCACGAAGATGAGCTCACCAGTTGGGATTCACTTAAGACACAGCTTCGAGACTTGTTCGGCAACCCCTACGGTCAACAACTTGCCGCGCAGAAGGCGCTTTCCGGCCGTGTGCAGACGTCAACAGAGCCCTATGTCACGTACATTCAGGACGTCTTGGCTCTGTGCCGCAAAGTTGACACCCACATGACTGAGTCAGACAAGGTTTCCCACATCCTCAAAGGCATTGCCGATGACGCCTTCAACTTGCTCGTTTGCAACAACGTAGCCACGGTGGATGCTGTTATAAGAGAGTGCCGCCGCCTGGAACTCGCCAAAAGCCGACGTATTGACCAGCAGTTTGCCCGTCTGCCCAACACCCCAGCGACATCTTCCTGTGCCGACGCTCCTCGTCCCAACAACACTGCCGATGTTACCAGGATCGTCCGGCGTGAGATCGAGGCCGCCTATCCGGCTGCCTTCGACTCCAGTCCCACCAACACATCTGCAGTCACGGTCTCACTGATCCAGGCAGTTGTCCGCCAGGAGTTTGAAAACATGGGTCTTCACACCATCTGCTCGGCCCATCGCCCTAATACCCGCCCGGCTTCTTCGATTTCGCCCCGTCCCGCATCTTCTTACCCACCACGTTTCCGCAACCCATCTGAATGGCGCACTGCTGACGACAAGCCTATTTGTTTCCACTGCCATCGAATCGGGCACATTTCTCGGCACTGTCGTAGTCGCTGGAGTTCCCCGAGCCGGCCTACTTATACTGCCTACTCTCGCCCCTCAGGTGGCCCTTCTCGTCCCTATGCCGCACGCTCCGATAATGCCGCCACTGATTCTCCTGCAACGAACCGCCCCTATTCTCGTTCGCCTTCGCCCCAACGACGACAATCTCGCTCTCCCCAGCCCCGTCGCTCCTATTCGCCGACTCCCTTCGGACGCCGCTCCCAGCCGGAAAACTAGACGATGCAGCGCCTCGAGGTGACGCTGCATTGCTCCCTACGCCGCCAAATCCTCTACTGACTTTGCCCACTCATCTGAACCTTCTTGACGTGCAAGTCGACGGTGTTTCTGTGTCTGCTCTCATAGACACTGGGGCGCATCTGTCCGTAATGAGCGCTGACCTTCGTAACCGGCTCAAGAAAATTATCACGCCCGCCACGACGCCTGTTGAACGTGTCGCCGATGGCGGAACAGCCCCCGTAATTGGTATGTGTACCGCCCGCGTCTCCTTCGCCGATCGCTCAACAATCGTGCTATTCACAGTCATCGCCCACTGTCCCCACGACATCATCCTCGGCTTAGACTTCCTTTCCGCACATTCTGCTCTCATCGATTGTTCCGCCAGTACTCTCCGCCTTGACCTGCCTGTTCTGGATCCTGCTGAACCACACCCCAGTCGCCTCAGTTCCGCCGACTTCGTTCGCTTGCCACCTTCGGCACTGACCTACGTTGACCTAGTGTCATCCCCACCAGTCCCCGACGGTCACTACATCGCGGCTCCTATGCAAGACGTCCTCCTTACACATGGGATCACAGTACCCCATACAGTTTTATCTATTACGGCGAATTGCGTCTGCCTGCCAGTGGTCAACTTTGGCTTGACGACACAAGTGCTGCCACGTGGGATGTCTTTGGCCCAGCTTTGTTCATTCGAGGATCACTCAGTAGCATCCATTGCAGTAGACGACACTTCATCCGATACTCCTCTACCATCGCAGTCGGCAAATTGTACCATCGCTGACTTACGGAAAATGATTGCCCCCGACTTGCCCTCCGAGCACGCTCGTGAACTCTACCGCGTTCTGTTTTCCTACCACGATATTTTTGACTTTAACGATCGTCCTTTAGCCCAAACTACAGCTGTCAAACATCGCATTAATACCGGCGATGCCCCTCCTATTCATCGCCGCCCGTATCGAGTGTCACCAGCTGAGCGTCAAGTTATTCACGCAGAAGTTCGCAAAATGCTTGCCAAGAACATTATTGAACCATCATATAGTCCATGGGCGTCACCTGTAGTACTGGTCAAAAAGAAGGATGGCTCATGGCGCTTTTGCGTGGATTATCGGCACCTTAACAGGGTTACCAAAAAGGACGTGTATCCCCTACCTCGGATTGATGACGCCCTTGACTGCCTCCACGGTGCTCGCTATTTCTCTTCTATTGACCTTCGCTCCGGCTACTGGCAGATTGCCGTGGACGATCTCGACCGCGAGAAGACTGCTTTTGTCACACCCGACGGTCTTTATCAATTCAAAGTGATGCCGTTCGGTCTATGTAACGCCCCTGCCACTTTTGAACGCATGATGGACTCCCTTCTTCACGGTTTCAAATGGTCCACGTGCCTGTGCTACTTGGACGACGTTATCGTATTCTCCCCAACGTTCGCTACGCACCTCGAGCGCCTCTCAGCAGTCCTGGACGTTTTTCGGCGAGCCGGTCTGCAACTCAACGCATCGAAGTGCCAATTCGGCCGTCGCCAGATTACCGTCCTTGGACATCTCGTTGACGCGAACGGAGTGCAACCGGACCCAGGCAAGATCCATGCTGTTACGCACTTCCCTGTTCCGAAGTGTGTCAAGGATGTGCGCAGCTTCATCGGCCTTTGTTCGTACTTCCGCCGTTTCGTGAGAAATTTCGCCGCCATAGCACGACCACTAACCGACCTTTTGAAAAAAGACGCTCCTTTCCAGTGGGGCGATAACGAGGCCTCTGCATTCTCTCATCTAATCGACATTCTCACAACGCCTCCCGTTTTGGCCCATTTCGATCCTTCTGCGCCTACCGAAGTCCGTACTGATGCCAGCGGTCACGGAATTGGAGCAGTACTGGCACAACGCCAGCGTGGCCACGACCGTGTTATCGCTTACGCCAGCAGGCTCCTCTCACCCGCGGAGCGCAACTATTCCATCACTGAGCGTGAGTGTCTGGCACTAGTTTGGGCGGTTGCGAAATTCCGCCCATACTTATATGGCCGATCCTTTTCCGTTGTCACAGACCATCACGCGCTTTGCTGGTTATGCTCACTGAAAGATCCTACAGGAAGACTTGGTCGCTGGGCCTTACGCCTCCAAGAATATTCGTATACTGTCACCTATAAATCTGGCCGACTACACAAGGACGCTGACTGCCTGTCTCGCTACCCGGTCGACGAGCCTGACGACGCCGACAGTAGTAGCGCCAACGGCATTTTCTCTGTCTCTGCCTTCGGTAACATCGCCGATGAGCAGTACCGAGACCTATCGCTGCGAGCACTTATCGAGCGTCTGCGCTCTACACCTACCGACGCATCCGTTCGCCGATATGTCCTCCAGGGTGGCATTCTGTATCGAAGGAACTTCCTCCCTGACGGCTCTGACCTTCTTCTTGTCGTGCCAAAACAGCTACGACAGACTGTGCTCTTTGAGATGCATGACGCACCCACTTCAGGACATCTTGGGGTAACCCGCACGTACGACCGCGTCCGCCGCCGCTTCTATTGGCCTGGTCTCGCTCGCTCCGTTCGACGCTATGTTGCTGCCTGTGATCCCTGCCAGCGTCGGAAGACACCTCAGGTGCTACCTGCCGGTCATCTCCAGCCGATCACCGTCCCTGCGGAACCGTTCTTTCGTGTTGGATTAGACCTGCTCGGTCCCTTTCCCACGTCATCTTCTGGGAACAAATGGGTAGCCGTCGCGACTGATTACGCCACCCGATACGCTATCACTCGGGCTCTCCCTACCAGCTGCGCCACTGACGTCGCGGACTTTCTCTTGCGTGACATTATCTTGCTTCATGGCGCCCCGCGACAGCTGCTTACTGACCGTGGTCGAAACTTCCTCTCGAAAGTTATCGCTGACATTGTGCGTTCCTGCTCCATTCAACACAAACTGACTACTTCATACCATCCTCAAACCAATGGCCTGACAGAGCGGTTAAACCGTACTCTTACCGATATGCTGGCCAAGTACGTTTCCAAGGACCACCACGACTGGGACATTGCCCTTCCTTACGTAACATTTGCGTACAATTCTTCCCGGCACGACACCGCCGGATTTTCTCCCTTTTATCTACTGTACGGTCGCGAACCTACCTTGCCCCTAGACACGGCACTTCCTCCTGCTGCGGTCTCAACAAGCGAGTATGCGCGCGACGCCATCGCCCTCGCTGACCATGCACGCCAGCTTGCCCGTGCTCGACTGACGGCCTCACAGACCACTCAGCAGTGTCAGTACAACGCCCGCCATCGTGACGTACAGTTTTCACCTGGTGCGCTCGTGCTCCTGTGGTCGCCCTCTCGTCACGTCGGACTTTCAGAGAAGCTCCTTTCGCGATACACAGGGCCCTACCGCGTGCTGCGCCAGGTGACGCCTGTGACTTACGAAATTGCTCCTGTGGCCTCAACCTCGTCCTCTCCTGTGGCATCTAGTGATGTCGTACACGTCAGTAGGCTCAAGGCCTACTACACTGCTTCCGAGTCCGATCTTTAGTCGCTCCGGGACGGCGCTTTTGCAGCCGGGGGTAGTGCTACGGCACAATATGCGCGATCACGAAAGGCCAGCAGTGTGCAGACGACGACGACGATTAGAAGCTAGCGCGGGCTGTTGCCTCTTGGCCAAGCGCAGCGTATTTTCCTTGTAAATATATTTGTACATAGCTTTTCGTCTGCGTCTTCCTACGTAACAATATTACCAGTAAATGAACTCTGCCATACAGCGTTAGATAAACGCTATAATTTGGAATTGAAAAATAACAATTCATTTCTTGCTGAACTTTCCGAACGAAGCCAGACTGAGCATGTCGGTACTGTAGGATGCGTGAACTCTGGAAGGTGTCTAGAACGCGTACAAACTACGACACTCAGATGTTAAAATGTCAGATACATGTGCTGCTTAATAATTCAGAGCTCCAAATATAACACAATAACACACCTATTTGTTTTATTTTGCTTTTCTGTGATGCTCCTATTTTCTCAGTGTTTTCCCTTCACAACACGATGTGCAGTTTCATGTGGTATTCATGTACTCATGTGAACCTGTTTCTGTCAGCAAGCGTTTTTTGCATAATGACTTGTTATTATGCTTTCTTTTTTTACTAATATTTATGGCATTAGTAACAGATTTAGGACCTTTCAATTAATGTACCTGACTTCTGTACACTCTTCGGTTTATTTCTGTTCAAGTGCTGTATTTACAACGCGTCTTGTCTGCCATTACTCGAGGGGGCAGACCCTGTCAAGCCTGATAGATGGCTTTTTGTCTGTATCCACGAAGTGTCTTTCAGACTGAAATAAAAATTGATTGATTGATTGATTGATTGATTGATTGATTGATTGATTGATTGATTGATTGATTGATTGATTGATTGATTGATTGATTGATTGATTGATTGATTGATTGATTGATTGATTGATTGATTCTAGCATTTGGTTTAGAGCTTTTTCCTACGCCACGTTCCGGAAAGAACATCGCGGATGTTCAAGTTCCAGTTCTGGGTGTGTCTTATAGACCGGAACTTTAGGCAAAATGCCTGTTTTTTTTTTTCCTTACGTCGTTATCGTGCCTATTTAACACATAAGCACGAACTATGGGTCGAGAAACATTTTAGTGACACTTGTGCCTATAAATGCCTATCTCGATGTGTGTGGATATATTAAATTTTCAGAGCCTAAAAATGCCTTTCTTCCTTGTTTTGTCCTAGCCTCATTTTGTTTTAACGTTATAACCCACTGGGAAATTGGGCTAGAGGCAGCCGACTGTTGCCATAAACAAAGGCTGTTATTAACATATTTGCAGCAGACGACAGCGTTGCCGGGAGAAAGGCTCTAACTGCGCTATACGCGACGATACATTTGAAGGTTATTTGGGGTGTTTGTGCGCTCACTTAACGTCATTTAGGCGACATTATTGAGAAACTTGGATGCTCGGTCACAACTCTGACGCGGAATGTAGGCCTCATTTTGTATGAATGGACGGACGGACGGATGGTATATTAAAATTAAAAATGAAAAATAGTATTCTTAGTGTCTAGACACCCGGTCATTAGTCATGAATGATCTTGATACTTCGCACTATGACGGTGAAATGGCAACTTTGCAATCATTGCACAAGTATATAATATAATGGGGGAGAAGGGAGGGTCAAAAAAATAAACAGAAGTGTGCATTGACACTTTATTCATGCAAGAACTTGTGCTATCGTTCACAAACGAAGCACGCAAAGTCTTACTATAGGAAGATATTATTTAAGATAAGTAGCAAAAACTGTATTGAACTACGGCACTCTATGGCCGTCCTTAGTAAAGGTGGCGCTTCTTCGCTTCTCCGCGAAGATGCATTATGACATGAGCCAGTATAATTTAAACAAAATATATGTGCATTTAATGGAGAGGTACTTTTTTCATGTCGAGGGGTAGAGATGGTATCTCCTGGCGTTTTTCATATGTGACTACAACGGCCCGACATTTTTCATGGAAGTTATCGATAATAGTCGCACTGATGTTTCTGCCTGATGCACTAAAAACTTATCGCCGATCGAAACATTTCCTCTCTGCCTGGCACGTGGTTCTGAACACCGCCTTGCTCTGCTCGCAGGTTCCTCGGGCGTGGCTCAATGTTTGTCTTCTCAATGAGCCAGTTCCTGCGGCTTCTGCGCCTAGACGCTGACTCGCTGAATCTGCCGTTCTTCAGCTCTCTACTGGACGTAGGAGCGGGCGACGGCAACGTGACGGCAGCCATAGCGCCCCTGTTTGGCCAGGTAGACGTGACCGAGAAGTCGCCTTCCATGCGACGCGTGCTGGGTCGGCGTGGCTTCCGAGTGTTGGACGCCGCGTCGCTCAGGCCTGCCGATGGAGACGACGACGGGGACCAGCAACTGTACGACGTGGTCTGCTGCCTGAACGTGCTGGACCGCTGCGAGGCGCCGCTGGCACTGCTGCGCACGCTCGAGGCTCGGCTCACAAAACCCTCGGGCAGGCTGGTGCTGGCGCTCGTGCTGCCGCTGTCGCAGTACGTCGAGTCGGGCAAGCGTGGCGCCGAGCCGCTCGAGACCCTGAACGTGCGCGGCTCGACGCTGGAGCAACAGGTCCAGTCGCTTTACAAGGACGTCATGGTGCCCGCTGGTTTCACCTTGGAGTCCTGGACCCGGCTTCCCTACCTCTGCGAAGGCGACCTCGAACAGGCCTACTACTGGCTGGACGACGTGGTCATGGTGCTCAGAGCTGCCGACGCATATGGAGCTGGGCCATCCTGACGCCCGCTCGGCTGTCTAGAACCAACAGCTTCGTCAGAAAAGGACATCTTCGTGCAATACATGGCGCACTACAGCCTTACTCTCGCAGCAGCTGTTCTTTAGAAGCGAATGGCTCATGTAGCACCGGGAGTGCACCGCAGTGGTTTCTTTCTTCTTTTTCTTGTACTGATAGTTCCACAGCGGAAGCCTTCAGTGTAGCGCAATTTGAAAGTTATCGGGTCAGCATCAACCGATGACTGCATTCTTGCGGCATGATGGGAATCAAAGTGATGATTTCCCTGTTACTTTTCTCTCTTCACTGCTATTTACTACCAACCATCTCTCCTCTCTGAAACAGAGCCCATCTTCATTGACTGTGCTTGTTTTTTTCTTTTTCCTTTTTTTTTCTGATGATTTATGGTTTTGATTCACATTCCTTGCCTATTGTGATAGTGCCAGTTACTCACAACACTGCGTCAGCTATTTCTGAAGTACAGCTTACGCATCTCGACATTAGATTTTCTTGCGCGTTTCGGACCCAGCTAGTTTGGGTTAATGTCCCGCGAATCCGCTTATTCCTGACAGCTCTTGGCGCCCTTGAAACTGCAGACGTCTTATTAAAAAATCCCGCTTTGGCATACATTGCAGGTGAGTTTTCATGGGCTCCTGGTGCGTGTGTGTGTGTGTGTGTGTGTGTGTGTGTGTGTGTGTGTGTGTGTGTGTGTGTGTTTGTGTGTTTGTGTGTGTGTGTGTGTGTGTGTGTGTGTGTGTGTGTGCGCGTGTGTGTGTGTGTGCGTGCGTGCGTGTGTGTGTGCGTGTGTGCGTGTGTGTGTGTGTGTGTGTGTGTGTGTGTGTGTGTGTGTGTGTGTGCGTGCGTGCGTGCGTGCGTGCGTGCGCGCGCGTGCCTCTCGCGCAAAAGCAGGCTGACTTTTTCCAAAATTTATTGGCGCTTAACTGTTACAACACGAATAAAAAGTGTTGCAAACATTGTTATGTTATCCCAAGTGTTCATTGAACACATCCGGGGCGTAAAAGTAGAAATAAAGAAACGTACGTTGTCGCGGTTCATTCGTAGCACTTCGCTTTGTTGAGTGACACTGAAATGGCCAAGTATATACTGTTTGCAAACGGCGGTTTTGTCGCAACTAATGAGAGCTCTGAATGAAACTCGCGGATTGTGGCAACTAGCATATATAGTACTAAGCGCGAGCGCGCGGCTGTCCATCGGCTGGCAGAGCTGCTGCAGAGTGTATAAGCTGGGACGAACGCAGTCATATTTGACTACCCATTAGCTCTTTGTTTTGTAGTGAGATCTCGCGATCGGCACGGCAATGCATAACTGCAGCATTTATATGGTGTCAAAAGTAGACGTGTAGCGGCAACCGCGAAGAAATTCGTGCGCAAGTACGGTTTGTAACAGGCACCGGGGCCGATCGTGATAACAGAGGCGCCGGCCACTGACACACAGGATAAGCTTCGTGAATTTGCCCCATTTGAATATTCGTGACGCTGTGGGCCAGATGGCTCCCCCCCCCCCCCTCTGGACCGGCCAGTGCTGAGAGGCCCACGTGAACCTGACTGACTACATTTGTTTACCCCTGCCCTTCCAGCCATGCCCACACCTAAATTTCTTAAGCCCATATACCATAGGCCAGAGCGCCACTCTTATAAATAAATAATTCATTAATAAAGGTTCATTCACTCCTTTGTTTGCATTACCTTCGCAGTTGACCAAAGGAACCATTTGTGACCGGTCGCGCTACCTCTGCGAGTCGCTGGTGTGAATGAGCCCTTATATTGCTCCAAACCAGAGTCCCAGCGCGCCGTTTGGGGCGGAAGTTTACGGTCTCAGCTCCGAAAACACATATCAGAGGGCGCACTTCTCATGAAAAAGATGCTGGGAATTGCTTTTTCTATTTGAAGAAAGAGAGATTAATAAGACATTAAGTAAAATAAGAAAAAGAGCTTGATGGCGCAACCCGCAGCCCTGTTTCGATGGGGACGCTCATAGCATCCAACCATCACGTGCTATCACGTCGTGTGCAGCACTTGGCTTCACTGGGCTGTGTAGCCAATCAGAGTAGAAGCTCTATTTTCGGCACTCATGGCGGCTGCACGGCCGCCAATTCCGCCATGTTGACTTTCTGATTGGCTGTCGAGAGCTCACGTGCCTTGAAATTTGTGCCGGTAAACGGAAGTTTTGTAAAATGCAGTTTTGCGTACAGCTGCAAATTTTATCGACTAATAAATTTTTTGGGTCCTTGGCGACCCCCCCCCCCCAACGACCCCACCCTCTCTCCCCCTCCCCCTGTGTACATAAAGCCCTGTTTTGCGTGAATAAAATTTAGTTCGGCGTTGAGAAGAAGAGCACGGAGCAGACACGTCTCTCACATCGGCTCCATCTTTTTCGATGTTCCGCTGGCCAATTTTTCGAGGTACGACGATTTCAAGCACATCATCAGATTCGTGAAGTTGCCCAGACTCGACTGATACCAAATTTCGAGGTGGGAACCAATTTTTGACAATTTTATTGGACTTTCTCTTTTCATCCCACTACGTTCGGAGCTAACCCTTGCGAGGATCAGGTCCCATTAGGCCTTGCCGGCCTACGTGCCAGGCGGACATGGCGGACTCCCGTATGGATGAGCAAGAGTGCAACAACGAGGAAGATTTCGGTTGGCAATTGGCTACCGGACGACGATCCGATCCCGTGCTGGAAAGAAGAGCAACAACGCGGCCAACGCGACGCGAAATACCTCGCAAGCGTCCGGCGGAGATGCCGCTACCGGCGGTAGCAAGGGACCCGCCACCAACACCGGCTCGATCAAGAATCGTATAGTCAAGGCCTCAAGGATGCCCCAACTGCCCGAGGAGCATCGGAAGATTATAATCAGGCCACGAGGAGGACTAAATTTGAGCAAAGTAAGTACCACCGCAATTGGAACTGCAGTGATCGAGGCTTCATGCCTAACGGCAGAGCAAGCAAGTGAAGACATGGTGCGCCCCAACTTCACACAAAATATCGTGGTGGTCAGCACGCCTGAACCAGAGCATGCGGCAAGGTACGTGAGAATCAAGTCCTTCAATATCGTGGAAATGGAGTACGAAGTCAATGCGTACGAGACGGCCCCGTACGCCACGTGCAAAGGGGTGATTAGACGAGTCGACATCAGGGGCTCCCAGTCCACTATCACAAGGAATATCGTGCATGAGCTCAACCCGCTCGCTTTGGTCGCCAAGTGCATCAAGACGTCGGGCTCAGTCCTCGTCCTCTTCGATGGACTGAGTGCCAAACTTTGTGCGCTACGGGCTGACCTTGTTGAGATGTTATCTCTACAGGAAACAATTTGATGTGTGCTTCACTTGTGGTAGGGTAGGACACCGCTCGGACGTGTGCCCCACGCCGGACTCTGTTCAGTGTAGAGGGTGTGGGGCCCTCAACCCACGAGTGGACCACGTTTGCACGCCCAAGTGCAAGTTCTGTGGAGGAGACCATCCCACCGGAGACAAGGCGTGCAAGCAGAGATTTCAAACACCCTATGTGGTACGGGCTCGCCGAAGGGAACACGCCCGGTCGCGATCTGCCACGAGGGAGAGAAGCCGCTCCAAGTCGGGAGGAGCGCAGGTGCGCTTAGAAGACGGAACACCTGGTGCAAAGCCGACAGTTGGGACCGCCAGGGCGGATAAAGTCAAAGGTACGGTGAGAATCGTCGGTGGCGCCACCACGCCGGCGATGACTGAAAGCAATGATGCCAGAATAAAACAGTTGATTAGGGAGGTAAACTCTTTACGTAAAGCTAACGAAGAGCTGACCAAACAGGTAGTAGAACTCAAAAAGAAGGCAAAACCGAGCCCTGCCAGCGTAGCAGTAGCCAGACCAGTAGGTCAAAGCAACGAACCAAGCGAGGGAGATAACTCCGCCGCCCCGAAACTGACTGTTTTCTCAGTCCTCAGCGAGCTGAAAGAGGTAATCAAAGAAATCAGAGAGACGACAGAAAGGACTAACTTTAAAGTGGATAAACTATGTAAATGGAGGTTAACGGCCGAACAGCGATTCAAGAAACTCGAAACGACATGCGACGACGACGAATTCTTGCCGTCAGAATCAGAAAGCGTAAAATCGCTCTTCGGAACGTCAGGGGGCGCTCCGAAGAGATCGATCGCGGGTAGTGGCAAAATTAACCCATCCAATAATTATGGATACCGCCCACAGTTTTAGTGTGTGGCAGTGGAATTGTCGCGGATTCCTCAACAAAAAGGCATCGCTGCGCCAATTAATTCGATCGATGGGGGTCAAACCACAATTAATTATGCTGCAGGAAACTTTAGCGGACGAAGTCAAGCTAACCGGGTACAAATCGGTATGTAGAGAAAAAGACCGCGGGAGGGGATTGGCAACCCTCGTTGACAAAAAGCTACCCTTTATCGAACACGATATTCATCTCGGATTGAGTAAAATCGAGTATACCCTAGTAGCAGTCATACTCAAAAGGCACAAGGGCAGGGCGCACAGTATCTTCTGCCTAAACATTTATAGCAGCCCCACCGACAAGAAACAAAGCTTTAGCGCACTTTTCAACAAGGCAGTCGCAAAGCTTTGCGACTGCCTTGTTGAAAAGTGCCTTGTTGAAAAGCTCTAGAGCTCCCCGCTCATCATCGGAGGGTACTTTAGTGCCCTCTACCACGCGTGGGGATACGCTTAGAATACAAGGAAAGGTGAGGGGTTATGGGACCTTGCCACGGACTTGGGACTGTGCCTGATCACCGATCCGAACCTGCACAAGGCGTAGAGAAGCAAGAGCGGAGTACGTGCAGAGAACCTTGGCGAACAAGGACAACACAAGGTATACGGACGCGGCAACGTTCGTCAAAGACGGAAGACAAAACAGCAGAGCAGTGGCGTCGGTGGTTAATTCGGACCTCAAGGAGATCACCAGCGCATCACTACAGGACTGCACGGTAGTCGAGGCCGAAGAGGCAGCTGTGGCTCTGGCAGCACTGGAGGGCTATCGATCTGGTAGGTCCCTAACAATAATAACAGACTCTCAAGCAGCATGCCGTAATTATACAAACGGCAGAACTGGGCGCAGAGCACGCCACATACTCTGCTCATGCGACCCGGGAAACAGAGTTCAGCATACCATAATCTGGGTACCAGGGCGCACTGGCATAACAGGAAACCAAGAGGCGGATAGGATAGCTCGAGGGCATACCAACCGGGCGTCCGACACATCCAGCCTTGAGGAACCCGAGTCAGCACCCATGGGCTACTCAGATATCCTAAATTATTATAAAGGGGTCAGACTGAAGTACCCACCCCCAGATAAGGATCTAAGCAGAGAGGATGCTGTTGCATGGCGACAACTGCAGACGGGTACTTTCCCGAATCTAAACCTTCTCAATAAAATTTTCCCTACACAGTATGAGGCTAAGTGCCCATGGTGCAGAGAGAAACCAGATCTATACCACATATCATGGGCCTGTCAAAATATTGAGTCCTCAACTATCTATAAAATTAAAAACCCGAGTGCGGAACAATGGGAGAGTATGCTTTCCAGCGTAAGCTTGAACGGCCAAAAGCGCCTAGTAGAGCGAGCTCGCGGGTTGCCCATACTCAGTGGAGCCTTGGACTAGGGCACCAACCCTGTGATTGCAGACAGAAGAATCCATCAAAAGATGGAAGAGGCCGTCTGAAGCCGCGAAGATCTCTTTTCTAGAGCCCAATAAATGTTTTCCGATCCGATCCGATCCGGCTTCCCCCCCCCCCCCCCCCCCCCCCCCGCTGTGGCACGTCCACGTACAGGGACTCTACACCAGACCTCACTTTTGTCAACAACTTGAAACAAGCTAGTTGGGAAAACTCGTGCACCGATCTAGGCAGCGACCACTATATCATACACATAGGTATAGGTATGCCGAAACAAGAGAATAGAACCTTTCGCTGCACAGACTGGGACCTTTTTAGGAAAGTTAGAGCGAAGAGACTAGAATCGGAACTGATAGAAGCGGGCAGACAGTCCTTCCAGACCTGGGTCAACCAGCTCGAAGAGGACCTCAGGGAGGCCACTAAAGAAATTAAGACAGAAGAAAACATAGAGAGCATAGACAATAGGCTCGCGCATCTGATCGAGGCCAAACAATCCATCCTGCAAAGAGGGAAAACGCAAAGACTGAACCGAAAGCTCAGGGAAAAGGTAGCGTTGCTAAACAGACAGATCGAGGAGCACTCTAGAACGCTCGTGAAACAGCAGTGGGACGAAGTTTTCCACTTGGCAGACGGCAGAATCAAACATGGAGGCAGTTGGAACATCCTCAAACATCTATTGAACGAGAGCGACACTAAGTAAAACAAGAGAACGGCAATTACAAAACTAGTACATCAAGTCAGCAAGTACAGGACTCGGCAGGTAGTCATGAGACAGCTCGCGGACAAAAATCTCTCGCTGAAACAGCCGGGCGATAGCGACGAACGCGTAAAGTACATGGGAGGACCGTGCTAGGAAATGGACCGCGATTTCACCGAGGGTGAGGTGCGGGCCGCCCTCCATGGTCTCTCTAGTAGATCGGCAGCCGGACCCGACGGTATTACTAATAAACTCCTAATGAATCTAGACGATGAGTCGATCACTTTCTTGACGGATCATTTCACCGAGTTGTGGAGAAAGGGAGACTATCCGGAAGAATGGAAGATGGCCAACACCATCCTCATACCCAAACCGGGTAAACCGCTCCATCTGGATAACCTACGTCCAATCTCGCTTACATCGTGCATAGGTAAAGCTATGGAACACGTTATTCTCAACAGACTCACTAGATACGTCGAGCAAAGCGACATGCTTCCGTATAACGTGATCGGTTTCCGCCCCGGGCTATCGACTCAGGACGCCATGCTCCTGATCAAACACCAGCTCATACAAGTTAGCCCGGTGCACGCGAGAGCGATTCTGGGACTAGACGTCGAAAAAGCTTTTGATCGCATAGAGCACAAGGCCATCCTTGAGGTCCTGTCCGAGCTGGAGTTGGGCGAGAGGCTATTCAGCATAGTCAAGGCATTTCTGGGCGGTAGGCAAGCGAGCCTCACGCTAGGAGAACTAAAATCGAAGGTGATGAACCTAGGTAACAGGGGCACCCCGCAAGGGGCCGTGCTTTCGCCCATGTTATTTAATCTAGCAATGACCAGAGTCGCGAGGAAACTGGAGAGTATAGAAGATATACACTTTGCAATATACGCCGATGACATTACCATATGGAGCGCCAACGGTAACGTAGCCCAACGGAGGACAGACTGCAGGAGAGCATACGCACCGTGGAAAGCACGCTAGGCGAGATGGTACTAAACTGTTCGGCGGCAAAATCGGAGCTTTTGGTCCTAAAATATCGGGGCAGGGGTCGAAGACCCAGGGGCTACGTCCCCGGGGAGGAACCCAAGATTATCTTACGCTGTAACGACGGATCCGCGATCAAGCAGGTCGACAAGATGAGAGTTTTAGGCTTCCACATAGCAGCGGGACGTACCAACCTCAATGCCATTCAATACATTTCAAACAAGACGGACCAAGTCATCAGGTTACTAAGGAAAATCAGCAACAGACACAGAGGCCTGGGTGAGGACAGCGCTCTAAGGCTAGTGCACGCCTTCGCTCTCTGTCACTTCACCTAGGTGGCAGGTTTATTTAAATGGTCGCAGGCCGAGCTGAACAAGCTCAACACTATGATCAGAAAGTTAGTCAAGGCTACCCTAGGTATATACCCATCAGCACCTCGAACGTGAAGCTCATGAACCTAGACGTACACAATACGATAGAAGAGATGGCGGAAGCGCAACAGATGGCGCAGCAGGAAAGACTGAAGAAAACGCGAGCGGGCAGGCTTATACTCAAAGCGATAGGGACAGACCCCAATAGATCGATGGACCCGAAGGAGGCCGAGGTAGAGTTGAGCGCGGACCTTAGAGACGCGATCAGAACCGCCCCCCTCCCGAGAAACATGCACCCGGAACACAATGTTAGCAGGAGAAAAACGAGAGCGAAAGCCTTGTTGAAAGAAATTGAACAGCTAGGACAACAGGCGGCCCTCGTAGGCGCTGCCTGGGTCAAAGGCAAAGAGGCCTACACGGCCGTGGTGGTCGACAGCCAGGGCGAGGTAGGGACGCCGTCACCATCTTCACTAAAGATTTCAAGGTGGCAGAGCAAGCCGCGATTGCTCTAGCCATCAGGAACCGTAAATGGTATTTCATTTCATTTAGGCTATGTCGCTGGGACTGCGGCTAAAATTATCGACAAGGTCGAAACTATCAAAACTGAAATCCGATGGTTTCCTGTACATATGGGACAAGTGGACGAGACACGGCTTAACCTCAAGGAGTTGACGAACGACCTGGCACGAGGACTTACTTGCCGTGCCGGTCAGAACCGAACCGACGCCCATTACCATTTCGGGGAGCGTAAAGATCAAAAGGATAGAAAGTTGGGCGAGTTGGTACGGTAACATGATCTTGGATTGTAGCGCGAAGTGAACACGGACACAGAAAGGAGCAGAGAGGACGAGCGCTCGTCCTGTCTGCTCCTTTCTGTGTCCGTGTTCACTTCGCGCTACAATCCAAGATCAAGCATAAAGATCATTTACTAACTTACAACGACATCACTAAATATTACTACTTGGGGCGTAGGCAATTCCCACTGCCACACGTAAAGTTGAACAGGGCTCAGGCAGTCACGCTACGTTTACTGCAAACCGGGACGTACCCCACTCCGTACTTTATAAATAAAATTCACCCCTAAATAGAAATTAGGAAAGAATGTAACGTGTGCGATGGCATCATTAACATCAGACACATGCTGGCGGGCTGTCCCGCGACTCTCGCCGACCCCGAAGAAAGATGGCTGTACTGGCACAAGATGATATCAAGCTCTTCATATCAAGATCAACTACGGGCTGTCCAGAGGGTCCACGATGACGCCATAAGGCTCGGCCTGACGGTGCCGACGTGGACGCGGCCCGCCTCGGTCTGAAAAGAACGGGCTTCAGGACTCTAATAAAGTTTTGTGAATGAATGAAGTCCGGCGTTTGTGTTGTCCTTCTCTTCTCGTCCGTGTTCAATTGTGTTCTGGAACGATGTTTCATAATGCCAATCACAACCAACTAGCCCAGCTGTCCATACTTAGTATGGTTCATCGCTGGAAATGCTACTTCCTTCGACTAAAGAGCACAGCAACCACTGTTCGGCGCATATGCCAGGCCATCATCACATGTGCCCCCATCCACGTCACCGGACCGTGAAATAAATAACCAGCAACCATCCGGCGTTCTTCGGTGGGCATGTCAGCTGGCCATCGGTTGACACGATATTAAGTCCGTTTGTCTTCTTCATGCACATAAGTAACAATATATCTACATTTAAATCTAGTAACCGCTGTATTATCCGGTTGACATGCCCACACAGAGTTTCCATGGTCTTTTCTTCTGTAAAAATTCGGGCAGAACTAATCTACGATGAACATCCAAGTATGTGAATAGCCGAATTATGTCATAGCCGAAACGTGTACTGTAGCCGGGCCTCTCTCGCGCTTCCTTCTGGGCATGCTGCGCCTTCTGGCGCCGCCGCCGTGAAGTTCGCGCATGCCCAGTGGCACATAAATAGTGACCTAAGTCGGTGTCTAAAAGGCTCATTGAAGAGCGGCACATACCCAGTGGCAAATGCCCAGTGGCTGTAGGGGCACAACTGCAGTGGCTCATACCAAAGTTCGCGTCAAAGAGGTTCATTGAAGAGCGGCACATACGCAGTGGCACATACCCACGCCAATGGCCCACATTTTTAGACTGCACTACCTTCGGCATCGGCCCACATGTTAGAGCGCAGCTCTTAGGCGTCCATACCTACGGCGAGCGTCGGCGTCGGCGTCCCTCGTAACCGAGCGAACGAGCACAGCGAAGGATGAAAGAGTGAACGCGGAGTGCAGCGGGGGATGAAAGACGGGCGATAGGGAAGAGAGCGCGAAGAGGAAAGCGGAGGAGGAGGGTATGGCGAAAGCGTGAGAAGGAAAGCGTAGTTGAAAGTTAAAAGCGTAGTTGAAAGCGAAAACGTAGTTGAAAGCGAAAACGAGATGCCGATGGAGTAGCGCGCGTCGTCTATTCACCGATGACGCCACCGATACCATATAAGGAAACAAAGAGAGACCTCCGCTGCATGAATCTGGTCTAGCTGTCTGTGGCGGGTGCTGTGAATCGCGCCCACGCGCCACCCACGCGCTACCTCTCGCGGTCTCCCGATTAGCGAGGCGATCGCACCACACTTCGCTCCGTTTGCAATGTGTCGCACGAGACATTGTCCACGCCAGCCAACGCATCGCGAAATGAAAACATACATACAGCTGCACTCAAATTTTGCATTAAGGAGTATCGTAATCGTCGGTGAATTTTTTGGTGAGATAGCTTGCGTTATGGTTCAGTTTGTACGCCAATGAATTGAACAGATGCCAAACACATGGGACACTGCGTGCCTAATCATCACGCTCATCAACATGAAAATACTTGTCCGTCGGGTGTATGCGACGGGATTACGCGCGGAATGTGCAAATCCTACTCCCCTCTGTCCTACGTTCAACCCCTCTAGGCCAAGGAGTGGTTTCCCTCCCATGCCCCTCTGTGTGGGTTGACCCGACGTTTCCTGACAGGGCCCTCTACCAGCTGGCAGCAGAGAACGAGAGGTTGCTCGGGTGGTGGCGGGTATATAAGAAAGCCAGCGAGCCGCCACGTGTGATCGCATCTACCCTGCCCTTGCGTGTAGGTGCACGCATGCTCAACGTTTCTTTATTTTTTTACAGTGAAGCTGTTAAGGGCTACTTTCCCCACTATCGTGTCCGCGTGTAGAAAAACATCCCAAAGATAGTGCAACGCCGAGGCGACCCGCGGCGGGGGTGACGCAGGCGTTAAGCACTCCACATACGTGGGCCGATCCCGAAGATAGCGCAATACCGGAACGACCCGCGGCGGAAGTAAAGCAGGCGTTAAACACGCCCCATACGTGGGCCGATCCCAAAGAGAGAGCAATGCCGGGCCGGCACGCGACGGAGATGCAGCTCGCCATTAAGTGGCCCACATACACAGCTTCGCTGGTCATCCTTCACAAAGTGGAAGGGCACTGAGTTTTTGTCTTGGAGCGCATCGCTAAACCGTAATGATGTACTAAATTTCTGTTACTTGTTTTTACATGACCTCGTCTTCCCTGCCGAACCCTCTCCGATGGTCAACCTAGTTCGAGCTCCAAGCAGACGATGTTGAAGGCCACAAAACTCCGTACCCTTAACTGGTAAGCAGCGGTGGGACATGGATCTACGAGCCTCGTCTGCCAAGTTGCAACTGAATCCAGCGTTTGCGATGGTCTACGCCGGATTCTTGGCTGCAGAGTGGGTGTGCGGGACTTTCTCTGCAAAGTTTTGCTGAAGGGTTTGAACAGAACTGGTAATTCGAGCTATTGTTGTCGCCTAGTTAGGTTGCGGCAAGATAGTTGTGTACAGTAGAGAGAGCAGCACTGAAAACAGCCATAAATTTGAAGTAAATACGTAAACTGGAGTTGTAGGTGGCGAAAGAGTTGCACCTGGATGTCACGGGCGCAATGCGAAAACTAAAGTTGATTGAGGCTACTCTTGCTCTGGAGACTGAGGATGATGAGCTCACGGAATGCCTAGAGATCATTAGAGAGAGGGAGAGTGCAAAAAGTCAGGCAGAAAAGCGTGAACAACGGGAACGTAAAGACCAGAAAGAACGTGAAGAACGGGAACGTAAACAACAGAAAGAGCGCGAGGAAAGGTAACACGCACTTGAATTGAAGCGACTCGAGCTTGAAATGGAACGCGCTCGAGCAGCAGGGCAGAGGAGCGAAGGAAACAGTACAGGAAAGCGCGGATCGTTAAAGGTGACGGAGCTAATGCGGCCGCTTAAGCTCGGAGAGGACATTGGTTTGTTCTTGGCGACCTTCGAGCGGACGTGCGAGAAGCAGGGGTTCTCCCGCGAATCGTGGCTACTGCTGCTCACACTGATACGGGCGAGTCAACGGACGCAATCGCTCGCTTAACCAGAGAGGAAGCAGAGGATTATGATAAGGCAAAGTCCAGCTTGCTGAGGAAGTATAGGCTGTCAGCGGAAGCGTTCCAGCGGAAGTTCCGTGAAATGGAAAAGGCTAGGAATTAGTCCTATACAGAATTGGTATATAAGCTTATAAAAACTTGGTGGAATGGCTCAAGGGACAAAAAGCTTATGGTGATCACGCGAAGGTTGTTCAGTGCTTTGCACTTGAACAGTTTTATAAGCGGTTACCTGCATGCTGGGAGAAGAAAGGCTAGGGCAGAATACATAGACAAAATCACAAAAGATACGAATACCGCGAGACTCACTTATACTGCGCCTTATTAGACAGTTGTAAGGAGTGCGGTGGCAGTGGTCACGGACCGTGGAGGGAAAGTTACATCCTGCGCTTCAATAGATCACGCCTCTACAACAGAAGCGGAAGATGTTCCAATTACCCTAGCAATAAAAGAGGGCTGGACGCGAATAGCTCCATTAACAATAATCGCTGACTCACAGAAAGCTTGCAGAAACTATCTAAGGGGCAAAATGGGAGCACAGGCGCTCCGAATACTTGTCTGGTGTTGTGAAGTCGGGGGTCCGTACGGCCACGAAGGTTCGATGGATGGTGTCGTGCCAGGTGCGGGGAGAAAGAAAGGCCTCGAGTGACGTTTAGGAGACAAGAAAAAGGTTTATAAACAAAATTACATGATCAAGTTTAACAAACACGGCTCCAACTCTCGGAGCACACTACATGCTAGAGTCTTTGCATAGCCGAGCCTCTCCCACAGCAGTCTAGATCCGCTTTTTATGCCGTTTATTTCCCTATTTCACTCGTTAAGGGAATTCGCTGGCCAATCGCAAACGCTGAACCGATCACATTCTATCCCGATCCCAACGTCCCACCTTCCTGCAGTACTCCCCCTTTTTTGTACTTTCAAAGAAATTCGTAATTTTCAAATGCCTACTCTGGATTAATCGTGGGGCATGGAGGGTTTCTCGCACCACGAGCCATATCATCGCTGCAATCAAGCGTCCTTTCCTTCTTTACTATCTCTCTTCCAGCCGAAACAATAGCAAGGTGCAGGCGCCGCACACGACACATATTAAACAAACTATCGCGCGACATCCAGGAAAAAGAACAAAAAGACATCAAAGCCTCTTTTATAAAAGAAGATGGTTGAACGCGAAGCTTTCCCCCAATGCAAACCGAATCAAAGTCCCAAGTCAACAACCACGCAATGAACCCTGCATGCCGTAGCCGATACACGGGATCGGCCTTACGATCGCGCTCGCGCTTACATTCGCGTACGGCAGCCTCTTCTGCCGTGCGCTGCACCCTACCCATGGGGACGGTCGAGAATGTACTGCGTAACGCGCGTAATGCAGTGCAGATATATACAGTTCGTCTGGGTAGCGTGGCGTTCAACCATCTGTCCTTAAGAAAGGGGCTTTGATTTTTTTTCCAGATCCTAAGACGAGCCCGTGTTCATGCACACTTGCTGTCTCCGATAAGCAGGGAAGCTCAGTTAATCGCGACAGGGGTGGTGTCATGCCTAGCAGACACAACTTTCGCTACTCTTGCTGAGCTCGTCGCTTCGCGCCGGCCAGTCGACGCTGGCGCGGTACAGCGAATGTAAACTGCAGTGTTCTACGCAGATATGTAAGTTGTCTTTCCTGCAGCGAGTTTTCGGCGCTCACGGACGAATCAGTGAGACATAGAAAGCTTCGCTTTAAAAACAACTCGCGCAGAAACTCCTCCGGGAGTTAGACTAAGTATGCGTAAGCATTGTGCCACTTGCTCATCCGAGACCGCGCAGCCCGGTGTCATTACCAATGTAATGTAACTTGATTAGGCCGGTACTAAAGATAGCGCAGTGGCGGTACGAACTTGTGCCGACGGCGGCGCAAGGAGCATTGATGACGCAAGCAAAGTACTGCAGGTGGATGCTCCAGGTGCACTGATGACGTTGCGATCATTATAAGCTGTTATATAAACAGTTATCGCTGTTTAGCGCCTTATTCATCCGCGTCGAACCATTATGAACCGTGAACGTACTCAGGCGTCGGCTGCGTATGGCAACGCCGCGCGGGCCGCACTTTGAAAGCGATCTGCGATGCCCACAAAGAGTGCCGACTGCTCATAGTTTCTCAGGATGTGTTCTCGCCGCTTACTTATTTGATGTGTTCGCAGGATGTGTTCTCGCCGCCTTCTTTTTCACAAATACAACGAAGGACGCCCACGGGCTGGTTGAGGGTTGAATTACGTCGTCGTCTAGCATTTGCTTCACTTGACAACTAATCGCCTCTTGCTCCTTTTCAGACACGGTATAGGCGTGCTCACGCACGGGGCGTTCGGTCGGGTGCGTTATAATACGGTGCTTCGCGATTGGGGTCTGTTTTACTTTTGACGTGGGTGCAAAACAGTCACTCAACATGCATAAAATACTTCGCATGCGCTCTTTCTGTGTGGTTGAGAGCTCAGGATTTACATCGACTGTACTGACAACCGTGGTGTCACTTTTGACGGCTGCAGAAAACTAGGCAAGCGTAGAACTTATTCCATCCCTATAATCTCTTCAAAATGAGAAATGCCCGTTCGCTTTACCAAGTGTTAGTACTCGCTGCTGAAATTCGTTACTAAAGGCTCAGTCATCTTGCAGTTAAGTTCTCTCGCCCGCCGCTCCGTGAGCGGCGGGTGAAGAGGAAATCGAAGCACCCTAGAGCAGAGCGATTTGTTGGTCGAACAAGGTTGGAGTTACTGTGAAAAAATCAGTATGCTCGCTTCAGGTTCTCGATCGCGTTCATCCACTTTAAATCGTTGCCAAACAGCCTTGTTGCTGAAACCTCTCGCAGGATGCAGAGGTCGTCTTCAATGGAGAAACACATTCGATGCTTTTTCGCCTGCTGGCGCGCCAACCCCGCGTTTGAAGTTGACGCCGACGATATCCTGCTGTTCGGGCGGGTGGTCGCCATGTTTGTTTGGTAAAAATGCTGGTTCGCTGCGCGCACTCCGCTGGGGAGGGGATACCAGCGAGCAAGCGACCCGATCCGTAAAATAGTGTCAGTTTTGCACGAAGACAAAGCATTGAAAGCGATAGCATGGTTTAGCGTTGCACTGAAGGCGTCTCAGGAGGCTGGCGTGGCAGTAGCGTTGCAGGTGTCACCGCTCGATGGCGCACGAGATGGCATTACCAGAAAACACACAGACGCTGCTCGGCGCCGACAGCGCCCTGCGCGTTGCAGTTTGACCTTGACTGAGCTTGAAGGTCATATTTACGGAACCAGGCGTTTTCTGGGTTTGTAGCAGGAGTATTAGAGCTATCGCTCTAAAACGCTGGCCGCCCCAGCACATGCGCAGTGGCGTCTCCGCTCGCCCGCTGGGCCCACTTGTCCGTAAACCCGCTGAGCTATAGCTCTCTACTGTAATGGTAGCAGTCGCTTTCAACAGTTATGAACATACTAGTTCGCGGCGTGAGTGTCACAGTGTCATCAACAACACGCAGTGCTGTCTTGCACTTGTTACTACTATCTTGCAGTACGGGGGCGAAGTTGTCGGAAGACGTTAAATCAGCTCCCGAAGATCGATAACAGCTCCGTGCTCGCGAAGAAAATCAATCCCCAGGATCACTTTCCGAGAGCACTCGCGCAACAGAATCAACGAGGCAACGTACGTTAACTGCCGAATTTGGAGCCGGGCGGTGCATCTCCCAATCGGCTTCAACAGGTGACCACCTGCTGCCCGAAGGCTTGGTCTGTGCTATGGCGTCGTGACTTTTTTCAGTTCAGCAGCTAGCTCAGGACTCAAAGCAATCGGCGCCAGTATCCACGAGGGCAGTGACCGGGTAGTTGTCGACCTGAATGGGGATGTCAACGAAAATACTTTTGTAGTTGACGGCATGCGACTGTGAAAGGGCATCGTTGGCGATCGGCTGGCGTATAAAAGGAGGAGGATGTTTTATAGCTCTGTAAACAGCGGCCCACCTCGGTAGCTGCTCCTAGTTCCCCGACGCGGGCTTGGGGAGCTTGGGGTCCTCGGCAGTAGTGACGAGCTCCGTTCACTTCGTCTGAGCCGTTTTCTACATTTCGCTACAGATAATTTCTGCGCGGCCTGCACGGCACACCCGATCCTGATGGTCAGTTGGACACATGTCGGCCAAATCACTGACACCGTGCCGCACAAGGAGGCGTGGATGGCGGCCGTGTCTGTGGTTTTGCGACAGTATTTCTACTATAAAAGCATCGTTTCAAGCCTCAAGGTATTTACTTGGCAGCAGTGACGAGCTTCGTTCACTTCGTCTGAGCCGTTTTCTACATTTAGCTGCAGGTTGGTGCTAGCACTTTTTGTCCAATTACTTAGTTTTTCACGCTCGTCACTGCTGCCAAGGCCCTATGCTTTTTGTTATTTATGCTACTTGATTGTGTACTATCTTTGTGACCTGCATCTTTCATTCTTCTCGAAAGATATAGCAAAGATTAAGGAAGACGTCAATAATGATCTCGTGAAACTAAAGGATGACCTTAAACAAGAAATGAAAATGCCGCGCGAATCGTTTGAGAGGGAACTCAGAGATGAAATGCTTGAATTTCGAACTGAGCAACGCAATGTTGGTCAGAGCCTTGAGTTTGTTCACAAAACCATAGAAGGCCTGAAAAGCCAACTCGCAGCAGCAGAAGCAAAAAATACTGAATTAACCAAAAGTAACAAAGAACTGCAGGAAAAATGCCAGACACTTGAGTCTCGTACAGAATATCTAGAGAAACGGCTGGTTCACCTTGAACAATATTCTAGAACCGTCACTCACCTTCATTGCCGATTAGTAGAGGTGTCCCGCAGAGAAGCGGGACACCTCTACATTAGGTTCACTTCTTTTTAATGCCTTTATAAATGACATTGTAAACAATGACAAAACAGTGAAATTTATAATATATGCTGATGATGCCACAGTCTTGCTATCTGGCGAAAATGCAGATGAGTTGGCAGAAAAATGTAATCAATTATTAGGCAACATTAAATCATGGTCGCTATCAAGTAAACTTACAATTAGCCCCGGGAAACAAAGGTAATAATTTTCAGAGCTAGAAACAAGACATTAAACATTAAACAAGATATTACGCGCGCCGAACAGAAAATCGACATTGTTGATGAACACAGATACTTGATGTAACATTTTCATCTCATACAAGTTAGGCTTCTCGCATAAATAATTTATGTAAGAAACTTTCTTTTACTACGGGAGTTTTATCGCTTTGCTGAGAAATTCTCCCAGCACAAATAAACGTTACACTGTATCATGCGCTATTTCAATCACATATAAACTACTGCAGTTTGGTTTGGCTTACTACAACTCGGCATAATATATATAGAATACTGCTTTTACAGAAGAAAGCTGTCCGTCACATTGCTAACATTGGTTATTCATCTCCGTCTTCCACATACTTTCGCACTCACAGAAGAATTAAAATCCCAGATATGCATGAGTTTTGCATCCTGCGTTCATTTTACATCTGCTCATCTGCATTGAAACACTTCATTCAGACTACTGCATTTCTGCAGCGCAAAAAAAGAAAACAGTCATGATATCAATACTAGTAACGTGGGAGAGTGGCTTATACCCCGTTTTCGTCCCGACTATAAACACCAGTCTTTGAAACATTTATATCCTTCTATTTGTTCTAAATAAACATACTGACTTAGACTAACCCACGGTAAATATATTACGTGAAATATTCCTGAACTACTAATTTATTTATTCATTCAATTATCTATTAAAATAGGGTCTTCATTAGTAACGGACTTTGTTCTATAAAACAGGTTACTCTCGTTTCTGGTGCCTTATGTACCATTGTATTATTCTTGTTAATTGGTATCGGTACAACTGACGTTATTTTATACTATTGGGATTAGTTGTATTAGTAGTGTTACCATTTCTTTCTGTTAGTAAAATTAGTGTTACGTATTATGCTAGAATTGTGCTTTGTTAGTTCCTAGAATTTATGTTTGTTTTGCATTGCAACACACATGCATTGTTGCGGTTTTTTTTTTTTTTTGTTCTACAAGCAACAGGGCAAGTTCTTAATTAATGTATCGTAATAGTCTACTATCTGTGTAAATAACTTTTGTGTATAATGCTTTTAAACATCCGTTATCAGTTTACGTACCTCTCACGGTGCGGCATTATTCGATTCGGCGAAGCACCGATCACCGGGTGCCAAAAGGGTCGTAGTAATAGTAACCGACGAGCAAGACGGTTATTGCCGGCCCCTCAGGCGAGCGGCTGAAAAGGATCGAAAGCAGGTTTAAGGATTATTATTCTCGGCGCGACCGTGACGCCCCGACGGTGTTATTTTTTTTTTTTTTTAAGGAACCCCTGTCTATTTTCTGCTCCGCGCGTGCATTAGAAGCTCACTAAGAAGGCGGGGGTGCGAATACTCCGAAGTATGGTGTGTCTGTGCGATCATGTTTCCACGAAGTGCTGACAGTGTATGTGGTGTCTCTGTGCAAGCCCGTGTCCACGAATTGCTGCCAGTGTATGTGTGCCGACAGCGCCGTATGGCTAGCTGCCGTAGTTTCTCCCGTGTTTATGAACGGACAATGGAGGCCCGGCACGGACTCAAGGGTGTGCATGGGTGGTGCAATACGAGTGCGCGAACTCTATCAGCATGGGGGAAGCACCCGTTCCCTCGCCCCTAATTAAAAGGGGCGCGGCCAAGACCTT